>NC_079198.1:35217547-35540325 GCF_029499605.1 Hyla sarda
CAGGTTGTGTGTGGTATTACAACTTGGCTCCATTCACTTCAATGGAATTGAGCTGAAGAACCACACCCAACCTGGAGACAGACAGTAAGAGGTTTTTAAAAGAAATTAGTTCTGTTTTTCTATTCCAGGATAACTTCTTTAATACCTCAGTACTCCCATTGCCACTTGGCTAATTATCAGGTGTACCCAACGCCAGTATTTTGCTTTTCTTGTTAGCAAAGTATTTGGGCAATCATGCTAATGAATTGAGCTTTAGTGTATTTTCAATGCACACCATCCACAATGTGAATAAAATGAAGGCTTAGTAAAAATCATCTACTAAAGGTAATGTTAGTGACTGCACAAGTGCCGAAAGGGAGGCATATTTCTCCCATAACACTCTCCTATGAATATAGACTCCAGATAATGTTGTGTTAAAGAAGTATTCCCACTTCAACATTTATGGGATATTCCCAGGATGTGTCATAAATGTCTGATAGATGTGGATCTCACATCTGGGACCTACAACTATAATATACTGATTTCTAAAGCTACATTAAGTATTTATGTGCCAATATATTGTGCTTATGGAAAATTTTATCTAAGAACTCCTGAACTCCTGGGCCTTTGACACATTGTCATGCAGGGGCGGACTGACAACACTCAGGGCCCCTGGACCAAATTAAGCAAGGGCCCCCAGCAAGACTCAGCCCTGGCCATACCCCCATTCCACCCAAATCACTCCTCATGTCTCACCCCTACACCCCTAATAAAAAATGTTTTGGGATTATATATGTATATATATACATATATATGTTTGTGTGTGTGTGTGTGTGTGTGTGTGTGTGAATTCAAATAGAGAAAAAAATCTGAAATGGTTTCACATCTACAACATGCACAGTGATCCTCAGCAAAATGTATTACACTAATGGGTCATTAGTGTACTTGATGATCATGAAGTACAAGCCCGCTAGCCATGTCCCGGCCACCTGTACATAGCGGGTCCCTAACATCCCTAGCACAAAAGAAGGGGTGGGGTAATTATGAAATGCTACATACTCTATATACCACCAGGATTTAACAGTGCTGCACACTGTGCCATCAGGCTTTAACAGTGCCCCACACTGTGCTAAATGGATATAATAATAGTAGAGTAGTAATTCCAGCACTTACCATATATTCAATGTAGTTTATTGCATATCCTTGAACCAGTGGCGTTGCTAGGGTTGGTGTCACCCAGTGCGGTAGAAAATGGTGTCACCCCATACCTCCCTCCCCCCCCCCCCCCAGCTCAGTAAGTTTTTAGCCTGTTGTGACAGACACCACTGTTGTAGCGCATTGTGAGAAATTCCAGTATAATAATATACCAGTTGCCACGGAATGGGAAAGTGTTAAAGAAGTTTTCACCATTTAAATATACAGCTCCGAGAATTACTTAAAGGGGTACTCCACTGGATAACATTAACTTTTATATCAAATGGTGCCAGAAAGTTAAACAGATTTTTAAATTACTTCTATTTAAAATCTTAATCCTTACAGTGCTTATCAGCTGCTGTATGCTCCACAGGAAGTTGTGTAGTTCTTTCCAGTCTGACCACAGTGCTATTTGCTGACACCTCTGTCCATGTCAGGAACTGTCCAGAGCAGGATAGGTTTGCTATGGGGATTTGCTCCTACTATGGACAGTTCTTGACATGGACAAAGGTGTCAGCACAGAGCACTGTGGTCAGACAGAAAATAAATTAAAAAAGAAAAGAACTTCCTGTGAATCACTTATACAGCAGCTAATAAGTACTTGAAGGATTAAGATTTTTAAATAGAAGTAATTTACAAATCTGTTTAACTTTGTAGCACCAATTGATAAAAAAAAAATGTTTTCCAGTAGAGTACCCCTTTGAGCAGTGGTGAGGTTATGCTGGGAGTTGTAGTTTCACTCACCATAACTGTAGAACTGACAAGCGACTACAGCTCTGATAGGACACAGAGAGGAGAATGTACAATGATATCAGTGACTACAGGTGACGTCTTCTCTATAGTGAGGAGAATACACAATGATATCAGTGACTACAGGTGACGTCTTCTCTATAGTGAGGAGAATACACAATGATATCAGTGACTACAGGTGACGTCTTCTCTATAGTGAGGAGAATACACAATCATATCAGTGACTACAGGTGACGTCTTCTCTATAGTGAGGAGAATACACAATCATATCAGTGACTACAGGTGAAGTCTTCTCTATAGTGAGGAGAATACACAATGATATCAGTGATTACAGGTGACGTCTTCTCTATAGTCTTCCCTTATCTAATTCAGATGGTACATACCGCCTGGTCCAGCTAAAACTTCTCTCTGTAGAATGTGACGCCCAGACGTCTCCTCACTATGTCAGCGCATTCTCATCCTCTATATGAAAACAAGTATTATTATAAACCTGCCAGACACTGTATCCTCTAAATATAATACTACTATACACTACACTCTTTGATTATAAACCTTCCACACACCATACCCACTAAATATAATGCTACCACACACTGTACATTCTGAATATAATACCAACACATACTGTACACTCTGAATATAAGTCTGCCACATACTGTACCCCTGAATATAATACCGCCACACACTGTACCCTCTGAATATAATACTACCACACACTGTACATTCTGAATATAATACCATCACATACTGCACCCTCTGAATATAAATCTACCACATACTGTACCCCTGAATATAATACCACCACACACTGTACCCTCTGAATATAATACTACCACACACTGTACATTCTGAATATAATACCATCACATACTGTACCCTCTGAATATAAATCTACCACATACTGTACCCCTGAATATAATACCGCCACACACTGTACCCCTGAATATAATACTACCACCCACTGTACCCTCTGAATATAATACTACCACAAACTGCGCCCTCTGAATTTAACATTGTCATACAGTGCACCCTCTGAATATAATACCACAACCGCAGTAACACCCCTCAACATCCATTAGCTGATGCTATTACCACGGGAGGTTTTTTTTGGTGGTGTTGCTAGTGGATGATGGGGGTGCTACTACTGGGGGGGTGTTGCTGGAGGATGATGAGGGTGCAACTGGCCATCCCCCCTGGCAGAATCACCCCCATCATCCATCCGCAGGATCATCCTGGCAGGAGCACCGCCATCATCCACCATCAGGATCTGCTGATGGAGGTGCTACTGCTGGGGGTGGGGGGTGTTGCTGGTGGATGATGAGGGTCCTACTGCCAGGGGGGAGCATTAGGTAGGCAGCAGTTCCCCCACTTTAGGTAGGCAGCAGTTCCCCCACATTAGGTAGCATATTTTCCCCACATTAGGCAGCATAGATTCCCCACATTTGGTACGTGTTACCCCACATTAGGAAGCAATTTCCCCACATTAGGTAGCACAGATTCCCCACATTAGGTTGCAGTTTCCCCACATTAGGTAGCATAGATTCCCCACATTCGGTAGCACAGATTCCCTACATTAGGTAGCATAGACTCCCCACATTTGGTAGCACAGATTCCCCACATTAGGTAGCAGTTTCCCCACATTAGGTAGCATAGACTCCCCACATTAGGTAGCATAGAATCCCCACATTAGGTAGCATAGACTCCGCACATTTGGTAGTAGTTACCCCACATTAGGCCGCAGGTTCCCTTGCAGGTTCCCCACAATGGGTCAAAGTCTCCCCACATTAGATCGCTGTTTAACCCCCCCCACAAAAAAAAAACACATACAACACAGAGAGACACACACACAAACACACACAGAGTCACACACACACACACAGAGTCACACACACACACAGAGTCACACACACACATACACAGAAAATAAGGCATACTTGGCACACCAGAAGGCCTCCTACATAATTCCAATACAAGAAATGATTGTGGGCAGGGGTGTAGCGCTCCTGGGTCACCCTGCAACACACACACAGACACACACACAGTCACATACACACACACACACAGAGTCACACACAGTCACATACATACGCACACACACACAGAGTCACACACAGTCACATACATACACACACACACACACACACACATACAGTCACACACAGACAGAGATAGCGACAGACAGAGAGACAGACACACACACTCACCCATCCAGCACAGCGATCCTTCTCTCCGCGCACCCTGCGAGTGACGTCACTGACGTCCCATGCGGTGGTGCTGACGGACTGGCGCACAGCGGCGATGAAGGGCAGGGGGAGGGGGGTGCTGACGGGCGCACAGCGCAGGTGAATGCCGTGGGGGGGACGGGTTGGATGGGCACACAGCGCTGGTGAATGCCGGTGGGGGGTGCTTTTGGACGGGCGCACAGCGCTGTGAATGCCGGGGGGTACTGTTGGACGGGCGCACACCGCTGGTGGATGCCGGGGGGGTGCTGCCGGTCGGGTACTGACGGGGGTGTCGGTGTAGCTGGGGAGGGGGGGTGCTGCGGAGCGTCTTGGTGTCACCCCATTAGGTTGGTGTCACCCGGGTCGCAACGCCCCCCCGCACCCGGGTCGCAACGCCACTGCCTTGAACATATGGTGAGTGTTGAGATTACTTCTCTACTATGTTCTGGGCCTGAACAATCCACGTGCACCACCAAACTAGGGAAGTGCCAACTTCCACCTATTGTGGATATAATAATGTCACATACTGTGCCGCTAGGGTATACTAGTGCCACACACTGTGCCGTTAGGGTATACTAGTGCCACACACTGTGTGCCATGACATAGTATAGTAGTACATAAACTGTGTGATCAGTATATAGCTGTACCATATAAGAGACCGTTAAAACATAATAGTGTTCACTACAAAGGATTGTGCCAATCCAGTGTGCCTGCCTGACCTCCCATCATTTTGGACTATGCTGGAGAGCCCTAGGCATGATGGGAGTTGTAGTTTTGTAATAGCTGCAGAGCCACAGGTTGCAGTACACTATCACCCATCATCCCTGCTGAACTTCCAAAGACTCCAGCTGATGGGGCAGTCAGACAGACTATACAATGATATCAGTGACCTGAATGACGTCTTCACTGTTGTCTTGTCTTTTCTTCTTTATCTGGTCCAGACTCCATGACTTCTTCCAGCTGCATCTTCTCTGCAGAGTCTGACACAAGCACATCATAGGTTTGTCACTTTGTCCACAGATCCTCATTCTCCATAAGAAGACAATAATCATTATAACCCTGCCAGATACTGTGCCCCCTAAATATATCCCTTACAGACCCATCTGTCCCCTGCACCCCTAAATCCTCCTCCAGGCCCCTTTTCCCCCAGAGCCCTAAATCCTCCTTCAGACCTCTCTATACCCCAAGACCACTGTGTCCTCCTCCAGACCCTCTGTCTCGAGAACACTGTGTCCTCCTCCAGACCCCTCTGTCCCGAGACCACTTTGTCCTCCTCCAGATCCCTCTGTCCTCTCCTCCTCCAGAGCCATCATACCCCTAAACCCTCCTGACCCTCCCTCTTCCTCCGCTCAGGGCCCCTTATTGTGGCCTATCTCACATGGCCTCTATCACTTAATATGAATTTATTCTAAAACAGAAAGAGGCAGAGCTTCCCATGTAATGGTATTGCTGAATTCTAGGTGTGTTCATTTAGGAACAAAAATTGCAAAACTGCTCACCTTTGGTAGTTGTGTATGAGCCACAACTACTGTGTCTGTAGGTATCCAAGGGAGTGGTGCTGCTTTCTCGGGGTCGGTGTGGGGAGATTCCAAACCGATGGTTATATTGGAAGATACAGGAAAAAAAACGTAATGATAGCACGATCCACTCAGAAGTCCATTTCAAATAATGTTCCTCTTTATTAAAGCCAAATCACAAGGCGTTTCGAGGCTTGTACATGCCTCTTCCTCAGGTAAAAAAAAAAAGGCTTACATACATTGAAAGTAAAAGCATCTGTTTACAAGGATTTTTTTGGCACCAAATATCGCTATGCCACACCCCCTGGGTGATAAGCCACGCCCCATGGGTGCTAAGCAACACACCCTGGGGCGGGATTGCGGTCCTTACGTCAACTCAATGTTACACAACTAAACATGTATTTAAAATGAATGTAAAATAGCATAAAATAGTGTCCACTGATTGTATCATGTGGATAGAACAGCATAGGGCCGGTTTTCATGGTGAAATATGAGCACAGGGTTTATCTTATGATGCGATCCTGTTTGTTCTCTAAGTTCCGGCGTGTGAAGTGCTGACTGGCGCTCCTGTGCATGAGCCAACTGAAAAATATTCTAGTGATGATGATCCCCGTGTTACAGGGATCGGAGCTGTAACTGAGAAGTGATGGGTACTATTGCGCAGATGGTAGCTGCGCAAGATCTAATGATGACTGTTTTTATGTTACGGGGATGATACGATCCTTTAGGGATGCCACAGCTTGCACTACTGTGAAGATCTGTGTGTGGGAAGTTGTAACGCTGAGCACTCCGGGTCCCTCTCCTCCCCCGGAGTGCTTACGGCATTCGGCTCCTGTTCGCAGCGCCCCGGTCAGACTCGCTGATTCCCCCGGCGGGGATGCGATCCGTGCGGCAGGTCGTGCCTGCCCGCGGGTCGCATCCCGTTCTGTTCACTTGCCCCGTTCTCCATCTGCTCAGTCCCGGCGCGCGTGGTCCCGCTCTCTAGGGCGCGTGCGCCGGGTCTCTCAGATTTAAAGGGCCAGTGCACCATTAATTGGTGTCTGGCCCAATCTGTTCCAATCCCTCCCCAAACACTTATAAACCCACTTCCCACTTCCTGTCCTCACCGGATCTTGTTGCCTTGTGCCTGTAAAAGCGTTATTGTGAGCCGATTGCCTGTGTATCCAGACCCTTGCTGTTGCCCCTGACTACGAACCGTTGCCACCTGCCCTGACCTTCTGCTACATCTCACCTTGCTTTTGCCTTGTCCTTGTGTCCTGCTCCAGTCTCAGCCGCCAGAGAGGTTGAATCGCTACCGGGTGTAATGACCTGGGGGTTACCTGCGGCAGCAAGTCCATCCCGCTTTGCGGCGGGCTCTAGTGAAAACCAGTAATCCCTTAGATTCCGTTCCCCTGGTACGGCTCACGCCATCGCCTCTCTGGCACAGAGGATCCACTACCTGTGTCCTCCCCCAATACCAGTCTGGATCCTGATAGTAGATCCGGCCATGGATCCCGCTGAGGTGCCGCTGCCCAGTATCGCTGACCTAACCACTGTGGTCGCCCAGCAATCTCAGCAGATCGCCCAACAAGGACAACAGCTGACTCAGTTGACTGCCATGCTACAGCAGCTTCTACCTCCACAGCAGCAACCATCTCCTCCGCCAGCTCCAGCTTCTCCTCCGCAGCGAGTTGCAGCTTCTAGACTCCGCCTGTCCCTACCTGATAAGTTTGATGGGGACTCTAAGCTGTGCCGTGGGTTCCTGTCCCAGTGTTCCCTACACCTGAAAATGATGTCGGACCAGTTTCCCACAGAACGGTCTAAGGTGGCATTAGTGGTCAGCCTGCTGTCTGGAAAGGCCTTGTCCTGGGCCACACCGCTTTGGGACCGCAACGATCCTGCCACTGCTACTATTCAGTCCTTCTTCTCCGAAGTACGCAGTGTCTTTGAGGAGCCAGCCCGGGCTTCCTCAGCCGAGACGGCTCTATTGAATCTTGTCCAAGGGAGCTCTTCAGTGGGCGAATACGCCATACAGTTCCGCACCCTCGCCTCTGAGCTAGCCTGGAACAATGAGGCCCTCTGCGCGACCTTCAAGAAAGGTTTATCCAGCCATATTAAAGATGTTCTTGCCGCACAAGAGATTCCTGCTACCCTGTCTGAATTCATCCACTTGGCCACCCGCATTGACATGCGTTTCTCAGAAAGAAGCCAGGAGCTTCGTCAGGAAAAGAATCTTGTTCGCACCAGGCGGTTTCCTCGCTTGGCACCTCTCTTCCAGTGTCCTTTGCAACCTGTTCCTTTGCCTTCTGCCGAGGAGGCTATGCAAGTGGATCGGTCTCGCCTGACCCAACAAGAGAGGACTCGCTGCAGGAACGAAAATTTGTGCCTGTACTGTGCTAGTACCGAACATTTCCTGAAGGACTGTCCTATTCGTCCTCCGCGTCAGGGAAACGGACGCACCTAGTTAACGTGGGAGATGCGTTACTAGGTGTGAATTCATCCTCTCCACGACTGACTATACCTGTGCGTATTTCTCTACCCGCAAATACAAATACTTCCTTCTCCGCTGTGGCCTTTCTGGACTCAGGTTCAGCAGGAAATTTCATTGAAGCCTCTCTCATCAACAGATTCAATATTCCTGTTACCCGTCTCGTCAAACCTCTCTTCATTTCATCAGTGAATGGAGAAAAACTGGTCTGCACCGTGCGTTACCGCACAGATCCCCTGCTCATGAGCGTTGGAGTTCTCCATCATGAAAATATTGAATTTTTTGTATTGCCCAACTGTACCTCCGAAATTCTTCTTGGCTTGCCCTGGCTCCAGCATCACGCACCTACCCTCGACTGGGCCACTGGGGACATTAAAAGTTGAGGATCTTCCTGCCACAAGCGATGTCTCAACTCTGCTCCTACCAGCCAAGTCTCCATCGCTACACCATTGCCAGGCCTTCCTAAGGCCTATCAGGACTATTCTGAAGTTTTTTGTAAAAAGCAGGCAGAGGTCTTACCACCACACAGACCCTACAACTGCCCCATTGACTTGCTTCCTGGTACCACACCACCCCGTGGCAGGATTTACCCACTCTCCGCTCCAGAAACGCAAGCCATGACTAAAAACATTCAGGAAAACCTAAAAAGAGGTTTTATCCAGAAATCTTCTTCTCCAGCCGGAGCTGGATTCTTCTTCGTTGCCAAAAAAGACGGATCTCTACGCCCTTGTATCTCTACCGTGGTCTTAATAAAATCACAGTGAAAAACCGCTATCCTCTGCCACTTATCTCTGAACTCTTTGACCGACTGCGTGGAGCAAAAATTTTTACCAAACTTGATCTAAGGGGCACATATAACCTCATTCGAATTTGTGAGGGTGACGGGTGGAAACATTTAACACTAGAGATGAACACTTTGAATATCTTGTCATGCCGTTTGGACTTTGCAATGCCCCTGCAGTCTTTCAAGATTTTGTTAATGAAATTTTTCGGGACCTGCTGTATACCTACGTTGTAGTCTACTTAGATGACATTCTAATCTTTTCCTCCAACCTAGAGGAACATCATCTCCATGTCCGTCAAGTGCTCCAGCGTCTTCGTGAAAATCATCTGTACGCCAAATTTGAAAAATTTATTTTTGAACGCAGCAGCCTTCCTTTCCTGGGATACTTAGTCTCTGGTCAAGGTCTTTAAATGGATCCTGACAAACTCTCTGCGGTATTGGATTGGCCACGCCCCTCTGGACTCCGTGCTATCCAACACTTTCTTGGATTCGCTAACTATTATCGTCAGTTCATTCCCCACTTCTCCACCATCGTTCCTCCTATAGTGGCACTGACTAAGAAAAACGCGAATCCAAGATCTTGGCCTCCCCAAGCGGATGAAGCTTTTTACCGACTCAAGACCGCTTTCGCCTCCGCACCGGTCCTGTCCAGGCCTGATTCTATGAAGCCTTTTTGCCTTGAGGTTGATGCCGCCTCCTCGGTCGGAGCTGGAGCCATTCTTCTTCAAAAAAACGCTTCTGGAAAAACATCACTTGCGGTTTATTCTCCAAAACCTTCTCTCCTGCAGAAAAAACTATTCTATTGGAGACCGGGAACTTTTGGCCATTAAGTTGGCGCTTAAAGAGTGGACACATCTCTTGGAAGGATCCATTCGCCCCATCACCATCTACACGGACCATAAAAATGTATCTTACCTCCAGTTCGCCCAGCGGTTAAATCCTCGCCAGGCTAGATGGTCGTTGTTTTCTGCCCGCTTCAATTTTGAGATACACTTCCGTCCTGCTGACAAGAATGTCAGGGCTGATGCTCTATCACGTTCCACCGATGCCTCCGAATTAGAAGCTCCTCTACAGCACATTATACCTCCTGAGTGCCTGATCTCCTCTGCCCCAGCCTCTCTGATGCAAATTCCTCCTGGAAAGACTTTTGTCCCACGTCTTCGCCTCAAGATCCTCAAATGGGGTCACGGTCACTCCTCTCTTTTGGCTGGCCACGCTGGAATCAAAAAATACATTCAGTTAATTTCCCGCCTATATTGGTGGTCTTCCCTGGAAAAGGATGTGACTGATTTAGTTCGAGCTTGTACAGTTTGTGCCCGTGATAAAACTCCTCGCCAGAAGCCTGCAGGTCTTCTCCTTCCTCTGCCAGTGCCTGAACAGCCATGGTCCCATATTGCTATGAACTTCATCACTGACCTTCCATCTTCTAACGGCAACACAGTCATTTGGGTGGTCGTTGATCGTTTTTCTAAAATGGCTCATTTCGTCCCTCTGCCAGGTCTTCCTTCCGTGCCACAATTGGCGAAACAATTTTTTCTTCAAATTTTTCGTCTCCACGGGCTTCCCACGCACATTGTCTCTGACAGAGGCGTTCAATTTGTTTCAAAATTCTGGAGGGCACTCTGCAGTCAATTAAAAATCAAATTACATTTCTCTTCTGCTTACCACCCACAATCACACGGTCAAGTGGAAAGAGCGAACCAGATACTTGGTGACTACCTGCGACATTTTTTTCATCCCGTCAAGATGATTGGGTCGACCTTCTGCCTTGGGCCGAATTTTCCTATAATATTAAAAACTCTGAATCCTCTTCTAAGTCTCCATATTTTGTGGTGTACGTCCGTCACCCTCTTCCCCCCCTCCCCATGCCCACTTCTTCTGGAGTTCCTGCCGTGGATGCGCTGACTCAAAATTTTTCCTCTATCTGGCGTGACACTCGAAAGTCTCTTCAAATGGTGTCTTCCCGTATGAAGAGACACGCCAACAAGAAGAGAAGGGTTCCTCCTGTTTTTTTCCCCCGGTGACAAGGTATGGCTTTCTACTAAGTACATACTATTCCGGGTACCCAGTTACAAGTTGGGCCCTCGATTTTTAGGCCCATTCAAAGTAAAAAAAAATCAACTTCATCTTCCCCCCTCTCTCCATATCCCTAACTCTTTCCATGTTTCTTTGCTCAAGCCTGTTGTTTTTAACCGTTTTTCTCCCAACGTCACTGTTCCTGCTCCTGTCTCTGGCTCCTCCGATGTATTCTCTGTGAAGGAGATCCTTGCCTCTAAAGTTGTCCGAGGTAAAAGATTTTTTCTAATTGACTGGGAGAATTGTGGTCCTGAAGAGAGGTCCTGGGAGCCTGAGGCCAATATTTTGGACAAGGAGCTTATCCACAAATTCCTTGGTTCCAAAAAGAGGGGGAGACCTAAGGGGGGGGGGGGGTACTGTAACACCGAGCACTCCGGGTCCCTCTCCTCCACCAGAGCCCTAGCGGCGTTCGGCTCCTGTTTGCAGCGCCCCGGTCAGACTCGCTGACCGGGAGCGCTGCTCTGATTCCCCGGGCAGGGATGCGATCCGCGCGGCAGGATGTGCCTGCCCGCGGGTCGCATCCCGTTCTGTTCACCTGCCCCGTCCTCTGTATGCTTAGTCCCGGCGCGCGGTCCCACTCTCTAGCGCACGCGCGCGCTGGGTCTCTCAGATTTAAAGGGCCAGTGCACCATTAATTGGTGCCTGGCCCAATCTGTTCCAATCACTCCCCAAACACTTATAAACTCACTTCCCCTTCCTGTCCTTGCCGGATCTTGTTGCCTTGTGCCAGTGAAAGCATTATTGTGAGCTGGGCCGGACTGGGACCAAAAATAGGCCCGGGCATTTTAGATTAAGCAGCCCATTTTGATTGTGGGAGTGGCTATGCGGAGGCGAAGCCAGAAATGGGAGGGGCCAAATGTTAATCACAACTGGGTACGTAACAGAAAATGTATACTATATAAACATTAGGCTAGAGTAAAGCAGTGTAGGTGTATTTCAGTGTGAATAATGCATTCACAAAAATGCACAAAGCTTGTGTCTGTATTTTTAACATGTGCTTAATGTCTATGGGAAAGTAGTGTCTGTGCACATAGTATGTAAAAAAAAGGGCATATTTTCTATAACTGTGTAGAAAAGTGACGGATGTCAAAAAAAATTTTTTTTCCCCCCATAAACTTATATAGAGCACATTAATGTTAAAAATACAGACTCAATCTTTCTGCAATGAAATAATGTATACTGAGACCAATATTACCAGTATACAAGGAGGAATATTATCACCATACATATTACTATCATATTGTTACTGATCAAATCCTGTATACTGGGATCAATATTACCAATAATACCAGTATACAAGGAGCAATATGACCATACATATGATATATTACCATCATACTGTTACTGATCAAATCCTGTATACTGAGACCAATATTAGCAATAAGAGTATACATGGATGATTATCACCATACATATTGCCATCATATTGTTACTGAACAAATCCTGTATACTCAGGAATACGCTTCTAATAGTGGCACCTCCAAATATGTGCTCGCTGCAGGCTCTCTCACCTTCCCTGTTACGTCAGTGGCAGCTCTGGCAGGCAGTGGTTAGCAGGCACATTGTAACAGCACAGCGGACCCACAGTGTAGCATATGTACATAGTGACCTCACCAGCAGAATAGTGAGTACAGCTCTGGAGTATAACACAGAATATAATTCAGGATCAGTACAGGATAAGTAATGTAATGTATATACACAGTGACCTCACCAGCAGAATAGTGAGTGCAGCTCTGAAGTATAATACAGGATATAACTCAGGATCAGTACAGGATAAGTAATGTAATGTATGTACACAGTGACCTCACCAGCAGAATAGTGAGTGCAGCTCTGGAGTACATTATTTTATTTTAAAAAAATGGGAAAAGGAGGGTGATTCAAACTTTAATTAGGGGAGGGGGTTATTCACATTTATTTATTTATTTTAGATTATTTATTTAGTCCCCATAGGGGGCTATAACATGCAATCTTGCGATTGCATACAGTGTTCATTGCTGTCAAAAACATAGAGAACACTGGTGCCTGGCACTTTAAGGTAGGTGTACTGTTACTTTAACACCAAATACTAGATAAAATGAACACTGTCCCCAAACAGTCTAGTTGTAGTGCTCAGCACACAAGCAAGACAAATCTAGAATCAGCAGGTACACAGGTCAGAAATGCAGAGGCACCTCCATGGGATGGTCTCTGACACTTCGTCTAACAACGCTCCAATGCTTTGGGTCAGCATTGATCAATGTTATCAGCGCTCTGCTGCTCTAGCCTGCATGTCCCAATCAGCTCCCTGAGCTAACCGGCAATGTTAGATGCTGCAATCAACTTTGATTTCAGCATCTAAAGAGTTAATGCTGGGCATCGTCCCAATCGGCGATGTCTGGCATTAACTGTGGGTCCTGGTTTCTAATAGTAACCGGGACCCACCAGGTATGAAGCGTGCTCAGCTTGTGAGCACACTTAAAACTGCGGGAGTGGGACAAGAGCGTACATGTATGCCCTTGGTCCTTTAGGAATTAAGAAACTTAAAACAGTTTAACCCAACAAGAAGTGTGGCACTGCCTTATTAACATTAAAGCACACAAATCACCAGGCTGGGATGGCATCCATCTCAAAGTTTTGCAGAAATTATGTACGGTGCCTGACAGACCCTTAGTTCTTAGATTTATATACCGTATATACTCGAGTATAAGCCGACCCAAATATAAGCTGAGGCCCCTAATTTCACCCCAAAATCCCAGGAAAAGTTATTGACTCAAGTATAAGCCTAGGGTGGGAAATACATCATCCCCCTGTCATCATCCAGACCCCCGTCATTAACACCCTCATCATCACCCTGTCATCATCCCCCCTTCATCATCACCACCTGTCATCATCCCCTTCATCATCCCCTTGTCATCTTCCCACACCCGTCATCATTCCCTTCATCATCCTCTAGTCATCATCCCACACCCCCCCTTCATCATCCCCTTGTCATCATCCCACACCCCCCCTTCATCATCCCCTTGTCATCATCCCACCCCCCTTCATCATCCCCTTGTCATCATCCCACTCCCCCTTCATCATCCCCTTGTCATCATCCCACTCCCCCTTCATCATCCCCTTGTCATCATCCCCTTGTCATCATCCCACACCCCCGCTTCATCATCCCCTTGTCATCACCCCCCCTTCATCATCCCCTTGTCGTCATCATCACCACATGTCATCAGCCCCCCCCCCCCTTCATCATCACCGCTTGTCAATGTCTGAAACAGTGGTCTCCAACCTGCGGACCTCCAGATGTTTCAAAACTACAACTCCCAGCAGCCATCGGCTGTCCGGGCTTGCTGGGAGTTGCAGTTTTGAAACCTCTGGAGGTCCGCAGGTTGAAGACCACGGAGGCCGTCGACATCATCCAGCCCCCCCACCCTCTCACCCCCTTTAGTTTTGTACTCACCTCCGCTCGGCCGGACGTTAGGGTGCGCTGGTCCGGTGTTGCAGTACTGTCCGGTAGGTAGGTCGTCCGATGGGATAGTCGTTCCGGGATGTCCATCTTCACCGGGGGGCCTCTTCTCCGCGCTTTGGGCCCGGAATAGAGGCGTTGCCTTGACGACGACGCAGAGGGACGTTGCTAATGAACGTCCCTGTGCGTCATCGTCAAGGCAACGTGACTATTCCGGGGACGAAGCGCAGAGAAGAGGCCCCCCGGTGAAGATGGACAGCCCGGAACAACTATCCCACTGGACAACCTCCCCACCGGAAAGTCATGCAGTAACGGACCAGCGCACCCTAACGTCCCGCCGAGCGGAGGTGAGTACAGAACTAAAGGGGGTGGGGGGTCTGGATGATGTCGAAGGCCGCAGTGGTCTTCAACCTGCGGACCTCCAGAGGTTTCAAAACTACAACTCCCAGCAAGCCCGGACAGCCGATGGCTGCCCGGGCTTGCTGAGAGTTGTAGTTTTGAAACATCTGGAGGTCTGCAGGTTGAAGACCACTGAGGGCGGAGAGTTCACTTGAGTATAAGCCGAGGGGGGTGTTTTCAGCACGAAAAATCGTGCTGAAAAACTCGGCTTATACTCGTGTATATACGGTATTCTACAGTAGAAAGACATGGATTGTGGAGGGGATCCAGAAAACTATAGGCCTGTAAATTTAACATCTGTTGTGGGTAAAATATATGCTATTCTGGAGTAACCTTCTAACACAGTGCCAACATGGTTTTATGCTGAATTGGTCATGTCAGACTAATCTGATCAGCTTCAATGAGGGGGTCAGTTATAAATTGAATTATGGTGAAGCCGTGGATGTTGTGTATCTGGACTGTTCTAAGACATTTGATACTGTGCCACACAAAAGGTTATTAAACAAAATGAGGAGACTGGGACTAGGGGAGGATATATGTAAATGGTTTGGCAACTGGCTCAGTGATAGAAAGCAGAGGGTGGGTAGCAATAACATTTACTCTGGTTGGTTGACAGGTGCTAGTGGGGTTACTGCAGGGGTCAGTACTGGGTCCACTTTTCAATATATTAATTAATTACCTTTTAGAGAGATTACAGAGTAGAATTTCAATATTTGCAGATTACTCTAACTGGGTACAGTGATCACCACAGAGGAGGATAAGATAATATTACAGAGGGATCTGGGGAAGCTGGAGGCTTGTACACAGACATGGCAAATTAAGTTTAATGTGGATAAATGTAAGGTTATGTACTTGCACTATAAAACCAATATGTACAATTATGAGCTAAATTTGTGCTGCAAATACAGTGAAAGAGTTTAAACATGCATGGGATAGGCATAAGGCTATCCTCCATAGAAGAGGCCAGGGAATATGGATAGTATTCAGAATATTGGGCAGACTAGATGGGCTAAACGGTTGATATATATACCAACACATTATATAATAAAATATTAGGTAAAACTACCACTGAAAATGACTTGGGGTACTTATAAACAATAAGCTCAACTTAAGTGGCAGGCAGCGACTGCCAAGTCTAAAAGTCATGGGATGTATCAAGAGAGGCATAGTTTTGCCTCTGCATAAATCATTGGTCAGATCACATATAAAGGACTGTGTCCAATTTTGGGCTCCTGTATAAAGGAAGGACGTGGCTTAACTGGAAAGCGTGCAGAATAGGCCGACAAAGATAAGCTTTGGGTAATTTTGTTTGGAGAAAATATGTTTTTGGGCAATTTGATCACAATGTACTACTATATGAATGGACAGTACATAGATCTTTCTAGGGATATTTTTATACCTAGGCTGGTAACCAGGTCAAAGGGGCATCCTCTACATCTAGAAGAAAGAACGTTAGAATGTTTCACCATAATCAAAGACAGAGATTCTTTACTGTAAGAGCAGAGAGACTATGCAACTCTCTGCCACATGATGTTGTGTTGATTAACTCAAACAAGTTCAAGGGGGGCCTGGATGTTTTTCTGAGAAATATATATATATTATTAGTTATATATACTAGATTTATCCAGAGGGAATGTTGATCCAGGGATTTATTCTTTCCATATTGGAGGTGGAGAAAGAAATGTTTCCTTTGTTATGTGGCCTCTTTGGAGGGTTTTGCCTTTCTCTGGATCAACACAGTAGAGTTTTTGGTTGAACTTGATAGACTCTGGTCTTTATTCAACCTTATAAACTATGTAACTATGTAGGGGGGGTGTAGAGGGAAAGGAATATGGCATAGCTGGGGAGAAACACAAGCAAACAGAGAGGCTGCAGAGAGACTACGGGAGCTTACATTGAGCATTAGATGTCACACCAAGGCTTGATTCACAGCATAGACTGCTCAGTGCTACTCTATAATGCCTTGTATTCTACATCTTAGGGTGTATATAAAGACATAGAGAAGCAGGATCCTGAGTTCTGTGTCAGTGAAGTGTATAGGAGACATAATAGCAGCTAGTCTCCATGTACTAGGTCAGGCACAATGAAAAATTTGTGATGGAGCATGTAAAGGGGAAATTTGGAGACAAACGTCATATACAAGTTATATAATGGCCAGAGATAGTGCTACTACTATACACACATGGCTGCTTATCCTGAAAAGATAACAAAAATGACAGGCACACTTTAAATATGGTCTGATGCAGATTATTTAGATGTACTGTGTGAGTCTTTGGCATCTGCCTGACCTTGCTGGGTGCTGACGCCAGCCCTGCAGAGGACAATGTCCCAGATTTAGCAGCCACAGGTCAGATTTCATTTGTGAGTACCAGCTGCTCAGTCCTTTAACATTTTTATATCAGCTGCAGGTGCATTCCATGAATTTTTTTTATTCGACTATGCTACACGGGCTGTAAAGTTTTTGTAGTTCATAATATAGTGTCTGTACCTGTGTGTGACAGTTTTCTCACAATTCTTCTGTGATTTTCACCCCAGTATTTATTTTTAACACCATACAAAATGTCTCAGATTTTCCCAGGTTGCAATGCGGCCAAGACCTGACCTCACTTGTCAGCTGATGACAGGGAGCCTGTCTGCTTCAATGGGTCGAGCGATCGCTTGGTGGGAGAGAGATCAATCTGCAACTAAATTGTATTTTTGCAACAGCTGTGGGCTCCTTGATTGAAAACCACAGGTCTTTTGAATGGATGCAGCTCATTTATGTTTCAATGTGTGGGGTGGCTGATGTGTGGAAGGGAGGAAATTGGAATTGTGGGGTTTGTATTCAAAAAAAGAAAGCTCAAGCAGGAAATACCAGTTCACAAAAAACCAGCCACAGTGTTATGGTAATCTCCCAACATAGCCATTTAGCCCCAAGGCAAGCGCAGATCTTTCCTAAGCAAGTCCATTACTGTCTGCCAGGTACGTACTAAAATCACTTTATGGTGGATAACCCCTTTAATTGAAGTTATAGTTACAATGCATGAGATGGACTGCAGATATAGAGGCTAGCCTATATATCATCAGCTTTTAGTTACACTAAACTATGGTGAATTTTTCACTTAACTAAATGCCAGGGCTATATAAGGTGACCCCACACAATAAGGTTACATGTTGTAACCTTGTGCTCTGTCTGTTTTTTTTTTATACCTTTCCTCTATTTCTATTTGCCTTTAATGCTGTCAAAGCAGTTGGTTTGATTTTGAGGACACCATATCTGTTACCTCTAGTTTACAGTTTAGCTCCACGCTATGGGAAACTTCCAGACCTGTGCTGTCTGACCATGATATGATATGACACATAATATTATTGCATGGATTTCCTATCTCCTATGTCCTCATACTGCGATTCAATTTGCCTTGCTTCTGTTTGTATTGACTAAAACTATTTGCCTTGAAACTCTTTGTTCTTACCTGAAATGTTATCTTCATATTCAGTTATGCCACATACAGGGAATAGCGTATTTGCTTTTGTTTTGTTTTTGTTTGTTTTTTGCATATTAATAAATTTTGTTTCTCTACTGTTCTTTTTTTTTACATATTTTTGTAAAAAAAAAAAAAAATCTTTTCTGTTTGAAAAATCCAATAAATAATCAGTTAAATAAAAAAAAAATAATAAAGAAATACCTTGTAACACACCAACATTTGCAGTAAACCACTTGTAATGTCCTACTAGGCCACTACTAGTGGGCAATGGTTAAAGCTTCATGTGCCTTGATAAATGTTAATGCCTTATGCTGTGAGGTGTTGAAATGTTTTACACTGAGTCTTATAATATTTGTATAGAGGCAAAGCAGAAAAGTGATCCTCTAAACTATAGGTCTGTAAATTTAACATCTATTGTGAGTAAAATATTTGAGAGTATTCTGAGATGCTTTACTGTATAGTTACATAGTTAGTGCGGTTAAAAAAGATACATGTCCATCAAGTTCAACCAGGGAGTGGCGGAGAGGGATAAAGGGAAGGGGTATGCGTGGATGAAGGGGAGGGGCTGTGATACTTTATTTATACATATACATTAATGGCCCTCATTTACTATTCTAAACCCGACTTGTGTTGTCGGGATTTTTTGGCGCATCCATGTCTGCGACATGTCGCAGACATCGTGCGCCAGTCTGCGACACAATGCAACTGTTACGCCTAGCGCTCCGGGTCCCCGCTCCTCCCCGGAGCGCTCACGGCGTCTTTCTCCCTGCAGCTCCCCGGTCAGCGCTGACCGGGAGCGCTGCTCTGCCATGGCCGTTGGGGATGCGATTCGCACAGCGGGACGCGCCCGCTCGCGAATCGCATCCCAGGTCACTTACCCGTTCCCGTCTCCTGCGGTCATGTGCTGGCGCGCGCGGCTCCGCTCTCTAGGGCGCGCGCGCGCCAGCTCCCTGAGACTTAAAGGGCCAGTGCACCAATGATTGGTGCCTGGCCCAATTAGCTTAATTGGTTCCCACCTGTTCCCTGGTTATATCTAGTCTCCTCCCTTGCACTCCCTTGCCGGATCTTGTTGCCTTAGTGCCAGTGAAAGCGTATTGTGTGTTTAATAGCCTGTGTACCAGTACTTTTGCTATCTCCCCTGACTACGAACCTTGCCGCCTGCCCCCGACCTTCTGCTACGTCCGACCTTGCTACTGCCTACTCCCCTGTACCTCGCCTATCTTCAGTATCTTCAGCAGCCAGAGAGGTGAGCCGTTGCTAGTGGATACGACCTGGTCACTACCGCCGCAGCAAGACCATCCCGCTTTGCGGCGGGCTCTGGTGAAAACCTGTAGTGGCTTAGAACCGGTCCACTAGCGCGGTCCTCGCCATCCCTCTCTGGCACAGAGGATCCACTACCTGCCAGCCGGCATCGTGACAGTAGATCCGGCCATGGATCCCGCTGAAGTTCCTCTGCCAGCTGCCGCCGACCTCCCTACATTGGTCGCCCGACAAGAGCACCAGCTGTCGTACTTGACCACCATGACTCAGCAACTCCAGTCGCAGCTACAGCAGCAACAGTCACAGCTACAACAAGTTCAGTCTCAGCTACAGCAGCAACAACCATCTCCTCCGCCAGCTCCTGCACCCCTTCCGCAGCGAGTGGCCACTCCTAGCCTCCGCCTGTCTTTGCCGGACAAATTTAATGGGGACTCTAAGTTTTGCCGTGGCTTCCTTTCGCAATGTTCTCTGCACTTGGAGATGATGTCGGACCAGTTTCCTACTGAAAGGTCTAAGGTGGCTTTCGTAGTCAGCCTCCTGTCTGGAAAAGCCCTGTCATGGGCCACACCGCTCTGGGACCGCAATGACCCCGTCACTGCCTCTGTTCACTCCTTCTTCTCGGAAATTCGAAGTGTCTTTGAGGAACCTGCCCGAGCCTCTTCTGCTGAGACTGCCCTGCTGAACCTGGTCCAGGGTAATTCCTCCGTTGGCGAGTACGCCATACAATTCCGTACTCTTGCTTCTGAACTATCCTGGAATAATGAGGCTCTCTGCGCGACCTTTAAAAAAGGCCTATCCAGCAACATTAAAGATGTTCTGGCCGCACGAGAGACTCCTGCTAACCTGCATGAACTCATTCATCTAGCCACTCGCATTGACATGCGTTTTTCTGAGAGGCATCAAGAGCTCCGCCAGGAAAAAGACTTAGATCTCTGGACACCTCTCCCACAGTCTCCACTGCAATCTGCGCCTAGGCCTCCCGCCGAGGAGGCCATGCAAGTGGATCGGTCTCGCCTGACCCTGGAAGAGAGGAATCGCCGTAAGGAAGAGAATCTTTGTCTGTACTGTGCCAGTACTGAACATTTTTTGGTGGATTGCCCAATCCGTCCTCCACGTCTGGGAAACGCACGCTCGCACTCAGCTCTCGTGGGTGTGGCGTCTCTTGATGCCAAGTCGGCTTCTCCACGTCTCACGGTACCTGTTCGGATTTCCACTTCGGCCAGCTCTCCCCTCTCAGCCGTGGCCTGTCTGGACTCTGGAGCTTCTGGGAATTTTGTTCGGGAGTCCTTTGTGAATAAATTCCGTATTCCGGTGACCCGTCTTGTCAAGCCACTCCACATTTCCGCGGTCAACGGAGCCAGGTTGGACTGTACCATACGTTTCCGCACGGAGCCCCTTCTTATGAGCATCGGATCTCATCACGAGAGGATTGAACTTTTGGTCCTCCCCAATTGCACCTCGGAAATTCTCCTTGGACTTCCCTGGCTTCAACTTCATTCCCCAACCCTGGATTGGTCCACTGGGGAGATCAAGAGTTGGGGGTCCTCTTGTGCCAAGAACTGTCTAAAACCGGTTCCCAGTAACCCTTGCCGTAACTCTGTGGTTCCTCCTGTATCCGGTCCCCCTAAGGTCATTAAGGACTCTGCCTGCCACAGGAAATGCCCCTCCCCCCCTCCCAGTTCCATCAGGCAAGCTCCTGTGTCCCCTCATGGCCCTCGTCCTGGTGTCACACTGCCCCGTGCCAGGTCTCGCCCTCTGCCCTCTCTCCCCATTCCTACTCCTGCGGTTCTGCCTGCCGTTGAGGAATCCCTCCATCCTTTCCCGGTGTCCTCATCCCAGGGGAGGCAGTTACCCGATAAAGAGAAGGGGAGACCTAAGGGGGGGGGTACTGTTACGCCTAGCGCTCCGGGTCCCCGCTCCTCCCCGGAGCGCTCACGGCGTCTTTCTCCCTGCAGCTCCCCGGTCAGCGCTGACCGGGAGCGCTGCTCTGCCATGGCCGTTGGGGATGCGATTCGCACAGCGGGACGCGCCCGCTCGCGAATCGCATCCCAGGTCACTTACCCGTTCCCGTCTCCTGCGGTCATGTGCTGGCGCGCGCGGCTCCGCTCTCTAGGGCGCGCGCGCGCCAGCTCCCTGAGACTTAAAGGGCCAGTGCACCAATGATTGGTGCCTGGCCCAATTAGCTTAATTGGTTCCCACCTGTTCCCTGGTTATATCTAGTCTCCTCCCTTGCACTCCCTTGCCGGATCTTGTTGCCTTAGTGCCAGTGAAAGCGTATTGTGTGTTTAATAGCCTGTGTACCAGTACTTTTGCTATCTCCCCTGACTACGAACCTTGCCGCCTGCCCCCGACCTTCTGCTACGTCCGACCTTGCTACTGCCTACTCCCCTGTACCTCGCCTATCTTCAGTATCTTCAGCAGCCAGAGAGGTGAGCCGTTGCTAGTGGATACGACCTGGTCACTACCGCCGCAGCAAGACCATCCCGCTTTGCGGCGGGCTCTGGTGAAAACCTGTAGTGGCTTAGAACCGGTCCACTAGCGCGGTCCTCGCCATCCCTCTCTGGCACAGAGGATCCACTACCTGCCAGCCGGCATCGTGACAGCAACATTTTTTCCCCACGGACCCGATGTGGATTCTCCCAAACCCGAAAAAGGTGCGTAACCCGACATTTCTGAGCTTTCCCACGTATTTATAAAGGTTTCCAACCCGAATTTGTTGAATTGTTGTGGATTTTTTTCCCGACAACTCAGAGGAGTTGGAAACCAAAACCAACAAAACCCAATGCGACAATCAGGATGCGACATAATAATAAATACCATGGGAAAAAAACAGTTGGGTAAGAAACCAAGATAGACTTACAACCCGATTTCCTAAGTAAATGAGAGCCAATGTTGCCAATGTTGCTCTTAATATACAGTATCTAAGCTTCTATTGAAGCCCTCAACTGTTCCTGCTGTCACCAGTTCCTGAAGTAGACTATTCCACAAATTCACAGTTCTTATGGTAAAGAAGGCTTGTCGCCCGTGGTGACTAAACCTTTTTTTTTTTCTCCAGATGGAGGGAGTGCCCCCTTGTCTTTTACGGAAAAAGCTGAGAATATATGTAAATGAGTTGCAACTGGCTAAGAGATAGGAAATAGAGGGTAGTTATTGATGGAACATACTTTGACCAAAGTGGTCAATACCGGCTTCTCTTCTTTTCGATATGTTTAAACTTTTTTTCTTTAAATGCTACCCAGCTGTCAGCATTAAAACAAAAAAACAGACTTATCTCCCACCACTCCCCTGGTTTTCTTCCTGGTTGTCCAGCTAATCGATGGTTGTAGCAATGTCTAACCTCGGCCACTGATTAGATGAGGGTCAGTGTGAGATATTGGGTTCCAGCACTAGGAAGAAGACCTAGGCCGTGGCCCAATACATAATACTGGCACTCAGCGTATCACTGGCTGATAAGGGACATTGCTGCTGATAGTCTGATGCATCGACCCTTGAGAACCAGGAAGAAGACTGCACTGGAGGATGAGATAGTGCTTCCGAAGGTAGCAAGGAAGCGGCTGGAGGTAAGTAACTTGGAGAAGTGGCTGGAGATGTGTCCCTTGGAGAAGCATATCCAGAGGAAGACTTCCCTGACTTGGCAGACAAGCTGGAGGCTGGCACTGGTCTGACTAGAGGATAATGACATATCCAGTGAAGCAAAGGAAGGCCTATGTTAATTTATATCCTTGCTAATCCCTCTTGAAGTGTACACTGTATCCTTGCAGCATGGCTGGAACTGGGTTAAGAAATGACCTAGTTGAAGATATAACTGGTGCGTGGTATGTGGCCTATTTGTAGGAGGGATTCCTGACATTAGCCTAGGCTTGCTAAACTTTCATCTCCTCAGAAAATAACAGAGCTGAAGGACAAAGCATCTGGCAATGGCTAGATTAGAACTGACTAGAACTAGACTTCAGTCTACCCCTATCTCCAGGAGAGGGGGATGGAGTAGGGACTTGCTCCTATTGCTATGGAGTCTCAAGTAACCAAATCCCTCTTCAGTGAAATGCAATGCAAAAACCTTAACCGTCTGAACGCTGTAGACTTTAATGTATGCTTAATTTGGCAAATAAGTACAAGACAAACAGTTATTTAGGCCATCAGCACCTGAAAGGTTATATCCAGCAAACCTTTTTAGTACTCGGCCACCCAGCTATTGTACTGGGTAGCAACTGGAACAATTTGTGCTGGGCCACGACATATTCCCCCTCGTTAGGGAAGCCATCATAGGCACTTTGCAGGAGAGTGGATTCTAAACTTTAAGAAAACAATGTTATTGCACTCAAATGCAGGGTACCTCCAGACAGGATTATGGTAGATATTGTTAAAAAATTCAAGTAAAGACATTTGCCTGAGACAAGTTTTGATTATCTTAGCTTTTTGCAAACTTAAATTAGAGAAAAAGTTATGTAATTATAATTCTAACTTTTGAGAAATTTACCAAAGACAACACTAACATCAGAAAATATTTTAGTGCAATTTTTCTTAGTGCATTAAACTTTAAGTGCTTTTGTGGTCAGAATCCTTTCAGGCACTTCAGACAAAAGTCCTTTAACAGCTCTTTGGTAGATATATAGAATAGTCCATGAATATTACCAGCAAGTGCAATATAGTCCATTTTGTAGACCTAAGTGCAATAAAAGTCCATGTGTAGCAATATATCAATGTAAATAAAAGGTCCTTTTACTGCAACATTAGCAAATATAAATTCATATATTTGAAGCACAGTTAAACTCAGGTTACAATATATTGGCTAGTGTCCTTGGAATGTAAAGCTTTCTGAGTTAGTGGACTGTGTACTGTCAAAGGTAATCGCACAGCGAGTCTTAAGTGGGATTAAAAAAGTTCTTGGCTAGGCCAGGTGCAAAGTCCTTAACTGTTGCAAACAAATGTAAACAAATGCCAACATAGCCAACTATAACATTTACAAGCTTGTAAACTTAAACAGATGACTTTTACATAAATTCTTTTTGAAGTATCAGACTCAGCACTAAGGTAGTAGAGCCTTCTTTTATCTCAAGATGCTTTACTGGCTAGATGCCTGAATGGGTGAACAAAAGTGATCCCCCTGTTAGTTCCCCTTAATGTGGAGATCATTGTGGCCATCACCACGGGGGCCATCGTTGTTGGAGCAACAAAAGTAATGAATTGCTGGTAGGCTGTCATTGCTGATTTAGGCTGGCAGGTCCCACTAATCATCGTCCCATTTCTCAGATTTAAAGCATGAACATGGCTGCTGTTCAGGGTTTGGGGACCAGGTGATCGCAGCTGCCCACATTCCCCTTTCACCAAAGGCAGGGTTATATTCCACTATCTCTCCTTGTATTCCACTATCTCTAGAGATGAGCAAATTTTAAAAAAATTTGATTCGGCTATTAAAAATGGCTATTTCTGGCCTATAGAGAGCCTTAATAGGGTTGTTAGTGGAAATGGAAGAAAAAAGAAGGAAACCACACAGGGCGCCTAGTGCATTATCCCTTACGAACAAATACTAGAGAATAAAGGTTAGTATTGTGCTCGCCTTGAGCGCAATATAAATGCGCATATCACCCCTCCAATTGGGGTACAGGGTATTAGAGATAGACCGGGAGTGCTGCAATGCCGTAGGGGAGTGGAATCAGATGGGAATCTGCCCACACTAGATGCAAGAAATACAATGAAAAAAATCCCTCTTAAGCGCTGCTTCTTCCAACGAATACACTTTAGGCAGATGATCAGATGAAGCCTTTTATTAATCGACCAATGACGTGTTTCTGGTTAAAACCCTTCCTCAGATTGGCATAAAATATACATTACACAAGCAGGTATATATACACAATAAAAAAAATGCCAAGAATTAGGTGGATGGGGGGGAGTAACTAGTCCAGGTAAATCACATGACCGGAGGCCGATGAAAAAAACTAGAAAATAGGAAAAATCGGGAGTTTCGATAGGGAATCACAATTTCCAGTATGATAAAGTTAAATGATTACTGAAAGATGGTCCTCCTCAGGTTCCTCAACAGTGTCTGCTTCAGGACCCTGAACGCTTACAACACCACCTCCCACGCCACTCTCCTCATCACTACTTGCCCGCCTAGTGGAGGAAGCAGCGGATGTCTTCTCCACTTCTTGGCTGGGCAGTAGCTGCTGACTGTCCTCTAAATCGTCCTCACTAAATAATGGAGCTGAACCCACATCATATGATTCTTCTGTGGGGGAGGGGGACAGCATTGGACAGAGGCAATGGGAGGACAGGGACTGCTCCTGGGCAATGTCAACTGAGGGTTGTGTCTGAGGAACCCACCGACTGTTGTCTAGGGGTTTCAGATGCCACTTGTGATGAAGTGGATGGCTGTGTTAACCAATCGACGACGGCAGATGGGTTGCTGGTCGCGACAAGACTGCTAGCTGATACCGGGAGCTCAGGCCTCTACTGCAACTCCTGCTGCCATTCGCCCCTAGTCTGCTGCAACCTCTGCCTGATGAATTTAGTCCTCTGTGCACGTCCTGACATACTTAGTGCATGTCACGATGCCGGCTGGCAGGTAGTGGATCCTCTGTGCCAGAGAGGGATTGGCGTGGACCGTGCTAGTGGATCGGTTCTAAGTCACTACTGGTTTTCACCAGAGCCCGCCGCAAAGCGGGATGGTCTTGCTGCGGCGGTAGTGACCAGGTCGTATCCACTAGCAACGGCTCAACCTCTCTGACTGCTGAAGATAGGCGCGGTACAAGGGAGTAGACAGAAGCAAGGTCGGACGTAGCAGAAGGTCGGGGCAGGCAGCAAGGATCGTAGTCGGGGGCAACGGCAGGAGGTCTGGAACACAGGCTAGGAACACACAAGGAAACGCTTTCACTGGCACAATGGCAACAAGATCCGGCGAGGGAGTGAAGGGGAAGTGAGGTATAAATAGGGAGTGCACAGGTGAACACACTAATTGGAACCACTGCGCCAATCAGCGGCGCAGTGGCCCTTTAAATCGCAGAGACCCGGCGCGCGCGCGCCCTAGGGAGCGGGGCCGCGCGCGCCGGGACAGGAAAGACGGAGAGCGAGTCAGGTACGGGAGCCGGGATGCGCATCGCGAGCGGGCGCTACCCGCATCGCGAATTGCATCCCGGCTGGAGACGGTATCGCAGCGCACCGGGTCAGTGGAGCTGCCCGGAGCGCTGCGGTAGCGAGAGAGAAGCGAGCGCTCCGGGGAGGAGCGGGGACCCGGAGCGCTCGGCGTAACAGTACCCCCCCCCTTGGGTCTCCCCCTCTTCTTAGAGCCTGAGA
Source organism: Hyla sarda (assembly GCF_029499605.1). Classification (NCBI taxonomy): domain Eukaryota; kingdom Metazoa; phylum Chordata; class Amphibia; order Anura; family Hylidae; genus Hyla; species Hyla sarda. Next base: position 35,244,386 of record NC_079198.1, read on the forward strand.
ACCTGAGGAGCAGACTTTTGTCTAGGATGTTGTCCTCAGGTTCCCAGGATCTCTCTTCAGGTCCACAGCCCTCCCAATCCACCAAAAAGAACCTTTTTCCTCTGACCGTCTTGGAGGCCAGTATCTCTTTCACTGAGAAGACGTCAGAAGAACCGGAGACAGGAGTGGGAGAAACTAATTTGGGAGAGAAACGGTTGATGATGAGTGGTTTAAGAAGAGAGACATGAAAGGCATTAGGAATACGGAGAGAAGGAGGAAGAAGAAGTTTGTAAGAGACGGGATTAATTTGGCACAAGACTTTGAAAGGACCAAGATAGCGTGGACCCAGTTTGTAACTGGGGACACGAAAGCGGACATATTTAGCGGAGAGCCATACCTTGTCTCCGGGAGCAAAAATGGGGGGAGCTCTTCTTTTCTTATCGGCAAACTTTTTCATGCGAGATGAAGCCTGTAAAAGAGAATCTTGGGTCTCTTTCCATATGGTGGAAAGATCACGAGTCACTTCATCTACAGCGGGCAAACCAGAGGGCAAGGGAGTAGGGAGGGGGGGAAGAGGGTGACGGCCGTACACCACGAAAAATGGGGATTTGGAGGAAGATTCAGAGACTCTAAAGTTATACGAGAATTCGGCCCATGGTAGAAGATCTGCCCAATCATCCTGGCGGGAGGAAACAAAATGTCGTAAATAATCACCCAAGACCTGGTTAATTCTTTCTACTTGTCCATTGGATTGAGGATGATATGCAGAAGAAAAGTTTAATTTAATCTTGAGTTGTTTACAGAGAGCCCTCCAGAATTTTGACACGAATTAGACGCCTCTATCCGAGACTATCTGTGTGGGCAACCCGTGAAGACGAAAAATGTGTACAAAAAATTGTTTAGCCAACTGAGGCGCTGAAGGAAGACCAGGAAGAGGGATGAAATGTGCCATCTTGGAGAATCGATCAACGACCACCCAAACAACAGTGTTGCCACGGGATGGGGGTAGGTCTGTAATAAAATCCATACCAATCAGAGACCAAGGCTGTTCGGGGACAGGCAGAGGATGAAGAAAACCAGCGGGCTTCTGGCGAGGAGTCTTATCCCGGGCACAGACAGTGCAGGCTCGCACAAAGTCCACGACATCCGTCTCCAGAGTCGGCCACCAATAGAAGCGAGAGATGAGTTGCACAGATTTCTTGATGCCTGCATGACCTGCGAGATGGGAGGAGTGACCCCATTTGAGGATTCCGAGGCGTTGGCGTGGAGAGACGAAGGTCTTTCCTGGAGGAGTTTGCCTGATGGAGGCTGGAGAAGTGGAAATCAGGCAGTCAGGAGGAATGATGTGTTGCGGAGAGAGTTCAACTTCCGAGGCATCCGAGGAACGAGAGAGAGCATCGGCCCTAATGTTCTTATCGGCAGGCCGAAAGTGAATTTCAAAGTTAAATCGGGCAAAGAACAGAGACCACCTGGCCTGGCGAGGATTCAGCCGTTGGGCAGACTGGAGATAGGAGAGGTTCTTGTGATCGGTGTAAATAATAACTGGAAATCTTGATCCCTCCAGCAGATGCCTCCATTCCTCAAGTGCTAATTTAATGGCTAGAAGCTCTCGATCCCCGATGGAGTAGTTCCTCTCCGCCGGAGAGAAGGTCCTAGAAAAAAAACCACAAGTAACAGCATGCCCGGAAGAATTTTTTTGTAGAAGGACCGCTCCAGCTCCTACAGAGGAGGCATCAACCTCCAATAGGAAGGGTTTAGATGGGTCAGGTCTGGAGAGCACGGGAGCCGAAGAAAAGGCAGACTTGAGCCGTTTAAAGGCGTCTTCCGCTTGAGGAGGCCAAGACTTGGGATTGGCATTTTTTTTGGTTAAAGCCACGATAGGGGCCACAACGGTAGAAAAATGTGGAATAAATTGCCTGTAATAATTGGCGAACCCCAAAAAACGTTGGATAGCACGGAGTCCGGAGGGGCGTGGCCAATCTAAGACGGCAGAGAGTTTGTCTGGATCCATTTGTAGTCCCTGGCCAGAGACCAAGTATCCTAGGAAAGAAAGAGATTGGCATTCAAACAGACATTTCTCTATCTTGGCATAAAGTTGATTGTCACGAAGTCTCTGAAGAACCATACGGACATGCTGGCGGTGTTCTTCTAGATTGGCAGAAAAAATCAGGATATCGTCCAGATATACAACAACACAGGAGTATAAGAGATCACGAAAAATTTCATTAACAAAGTCTTGGAAGACGGCAGGGGCGTTGCACAGGCCAAAGGGCATGACCAGATACTCAAAGTGTCCATCTCTAGTGTTAAATGCCGTTTTCCATTCATCCCCCTCTCTGATGCGGATGAGATTATAAGCACCTCTTAAGTCCAGTTTGGTAAAGATGTGGGCACCTTGGAGGCGATCAAAGAGTTCAGAGATGAGGGGTAGGGGGTAGCGGTTCTTTACCGTGATTTTATTAAGACCGCGGTAGTCAATGCAAGGACGTAGAGAGCCATCTTTTTTGGACACAAAGAAAAATCCGGCTCCGGCAGGAGAGGAGGATTTACGGATAAAGCCTTTTTTTAAATTTTCCTGGATGTACTCCGACATAGCAAGAGTCTCTGGGGCGGACAGAGGATAGATTCTGCCCCGGGGTGGAGTAGTGCCCGGGAGGAGGTCAATAGGACAATCATAAGGCCTGTGAGGAGGTAGAGTCTCAGCTTGTTTTTTGCAAAAAACATCCGCAAAGTCCATATAGGCCTTAGGGAGACCGGTTACAGGGGGAACCACAGAGTCACGGCAAGGGGTACTGGGAACCGGTTTTAGGCAGTCCTTGAAACAAGAGGGCCCCCAACTCTTGATCTCCCCAGAGGACCAATCCAGGGTTGGGGAATGGAGTTGAAGCCAGGGTAGTCCAAGGAGGATTTCGGAAGTGCAATTGGGGAGGACCAAAAATTCAATCTTCTCGTGATGAGGTCCGATGCACATTAGAAGGGGCTCCGTGCGGAAACGTATGGTACAGTCCAATCTTTCATTGTTTACACAATTGATGTAGAGGGGTCTGGCGAGACTGGTCACTGGGATGTTGAACCTGTTGACGAGAGAGGCCAAAATAAAATTTCCTGCAGATCCGGAATCCAAGAAGGCCATAGTAGAGAAGGAGAAGGCAGAGGCAGATATCCGCACCGGCACAGTAAGACGTGGAGAAGCAGAGTAGACATCAAGGACTGTCTCCTCTTTGTGCGGAGTCAGCGTACGTCTTTCCAGGCGGGGAGGACGGATAGGACAATCCTTCAGGAAGTGTTCGGGACTGGCACAGTACAGGCAGAGATTCTCCATGCGGCGTCGTGTCCTCTCTTGAGGTGTCAGGCGAGACCGGTCGACCTGCATAGCCTCCACGGCGGGAGGCACAGGAACGGATTGCAGGGGACCAGAGGAGAGAGGAGCCGGGGAGAAAAAACGCCTTGTGCGAACAAAGTCCATATCCTGGCGGAGCTCCTGACGCCTTTCGGAAAAACGCATGTCAATGCGAGTGGCAAGATGGATGAGTTCATGTAGGTTAGCAGGGATTTCTCGTGCGGCCAGAACATCTTTAATGTTGCTGGATAGGCCTTTTTTAAAGGTCGCGCAGAGGGCCTCATTATTCCAGGATAATTCTGAAGCAAGAGTACGGAATTGTACGGCGTACTCGCCAACGGAAAAATTACCCTGGACCAGGTTCAACAGGGCAGTCTCAGCAGAAGAGGCTCGGGCAGGTTCCTCAAAGACACTTCGAATTTCCGAGAAGAAGGAGTGTATAGAGGCAGTGACGGGGTCATTGCGGTCCCAGAGCGGTGTGGCCCATGACAGAGCTTTTCCAGACAGAAGGCTGACTACGAAAGCCACCTTAGACCTTTCAGTAGGGAACTGGTCCGACATCATCTCCAAGTGCAGGGAACATTGGGAAAGAAAGCCACGGCAGAATTTAGAGTCCCCATCAAATTTATCCGGCAAGGATAGTCGTAGACCAGAAGCGGCCACTCGCTGCGGAGGAGGTGCAGGAGCTGGCGGAGGAGATGATTGCTGAAGCTGTGGTAGTAGCTGCTGTAGCATCACGGTCAGTTGAGACAGCTGTTGGCCTTGTTGCGCTATCTGTTGTGACTGCTGGGCGACCACCGTGGTGAGGTCGGCGACAACTGGCAGAGGAACTTCAGCGGGATCCATGGCCGGATCTACTGTCACGATGCCGGCTGGCAGGTAGTGGATCCTCTGTGCCAGAGAGGGATTGGCGTGGACCGTGCTAGTGGATCGGTTCTAAGTCACTACTGGTTTTCACCAGAGCCCGCCGCAAAGCGGGATGGTCTTGCTGCGGCAGTAGTGACCAGGTCGTATCCACTAGCAACGGCTCAACCTCTCTGACTGCTGAAGATAGGCGCGGTACAAGGGAGTAGACAGAAGCAAGGTCGGACGTAGCAGAAGGTCGGGGCAGGCAGCAAGGATCGTAGTCGGGGGCAACGGCAGGAGGTCTGGAACACAGGCTAGGAACACACAAGGAAACGCTTTCACTGGCACAATGGCAACAAGATCCGGCGAGGGAGTGAAGGGGAAGTGAGGTATAAATAGGGAGTGCACAGGTGAACACACTAATTGGAACCACTGCGCCAATCAGCGGCGCAGTGGCCCTTTAAATCGCAGAGACACGGCGCGCGCGCGCCCTAGGGAGCGGGGCCGCGCGCGCCGGGACAGGACAGACGGAGAGCGAGTCAGGTACGGGAGCCGGGATGCGCATCGCGAGCGGGCGCTACCCGCATCGCGAATCGCATCCCGGCTGGAGACGGTATCGCAGCGCACCGGGTCAGTGGAGCTGCCCGGAGCGCTGCGGTAGCGAGAGAGAAGCGAGCGCTCCGGGGAGGAGCGGGGACCCGGAGCGCTCGGCGTAACAGTGCATATATGAGGGGAGTACAATACGCTCCACTACGCTTAAAACAGTATTTGTCTATAACACCAGCCGTTGAGTACTTTTGCCTGGCCTTTCACAGTATCTAGGCCCTTAAGACTTTAACAGGAACAAAATAGTACACCACTTAGATGCATGTATGTGGTATGCACTTATGAGGGGAGGACAATGCGTTCCAGTACACTTAAAAAAGTATTTGTGTACAACACCAGGAGCACACAACAGTGGCTGCAGCACATAATCGCTGTGTACTACACCCAAAATTGCACTCTCTCTCTCTCAATCTCGCCCCCTTCCCTATCAGTGCTTCTAGGCAGGATTTGTGCTTGAGCTGATTTGTTTCTGTTCTATGCAACACACTGTGCAACACACTGCTCTCTGTCCCTCTCTGTAATAGAACGCTGTAGTGACTGGGAGGTGAATTGCTGCAGTAAGAATGCTTTTCTGTTCAACACAACTGCTCTCTGTCCCTCTGTGCAACAGAACGCTGATGTGACTAGGGGGTGAATTGCTGTTGGAAAAAAGCATTTCTGGCCAACACACAAAGCGCTGTCTGTCCCTCCCTCTCTTTCTGTAATGAAAGGCTGAAGTGACTGGCCGCAATATGGCTGCCGATTATATAGGGCTGTGGCATCACAGGGGTGACTGGCTGCTGATAGGCTGCATGTGATTCAGGGTCATCCCACCTACCCTTGTTCCTGCCTTGCCAGGATTCCTTGCCCCATGTCCTTACATATAGATCCACCATTTTAGATGCCCTGAAGCCTGGACCGCACTAAATGGAGTTTAATTAAACGATTTGCGCTATCAAATTGCGCCGATATTCGCATTCGTTGCTAATCAAATTTTTCCTGAAATTTGTAACAACTTCGGATTCGTCTGATTCGTTTCACTCATCCCTAATGAAGACATGTGGGGAGATATTCGCTCCTCACAGCCCAGCATAATAGCCACCCCTGAATATCCTACACCAACCCGATCCTATTTACTTTGTCAAATTTGCATAGTGAAGAAAACAGAAAACAGCCAGGGCAACTACCTAATACACAGGTTTCTTTGCATAGTTCCAGGGGCTCTCTTCACGTCAGGTCTTTCAAGTCTCCAAATGGACTCATGCTTTTGTCCAACTGTGGACTGCTGAATAGAGCAGGTAACTCCCTTGACCGGTGCTACATGGCTGGAAGGTGTTGCAAGAAGTCTCGTTGATAGGCTGGCGATTGTGGCTTTTACTTGCTGTTTATTGTCAAAGAGACACTGAAAGTGGGGGTAACTCTAGTGGACGATGCCGTCTGGCTTGCAGGAGGTTGGGCGCTTAAGCCCACCAGTGCAAGGGGGCCTTTGAAAGAGTATATTTTCTAGCTGCTGCTGCGGGACTTTCAGGCGTGCTTCCCTGGCTTGAGGCTGAGAAAGTCAGGTCAGCAAGGGTTCCCCAAGTATGGTGAAATGTCAAGGAGCTGCTTTTTGGAGAAGTCAGTTTAGGAATCTTCATCTGGTGCTGGAGTTGGGGCCAATTCCTGATGCTTTCCAGGCAGTGGGATATGCAGGCATCCTCTGGAGGGGTTGTTGAAAAGGTGATCTTCTAGTCACTGGAAGACTTCTGTGTCAGCCACTGATACACTGTTTGCTGCCTCTGCCTTGCTGATCTCATATGGCACTCTGCTTCTGGCCTTAGTAGCTGAATTCAATATGAGCAGATGCAGGCATGATGGCAGTACCCATTACTTCTCTGGAAGATTAGCAGACTCTTTTGGTGTAGCTCACTTTGTTAAAGGTTACCTCTCATCAAAAAAACTTTTGATATATTATAGATTAATGTATGCAGAATAACTTCACAATTGCATGTTATTAAAAAATATGCTTCTTTCTATTTCATTTTCCACTTTGAAGAAATGACCACTAGGGGTCTCCCTACCAGTCCTGGCAGCAAGCATTTCAGACTCATGCTGGAGTCCTAAACACTACGAGCTGCCAGTCTGCTTTCTTCACAAAGGAGAACACTCAGAGCTGCCAGCCTCTGAGTCAGAAATGCTTGCTGACAGGACTGATCGGGAAAAATACAATAGAAAGAAGCATATTTTTCATTAACATGCTATTGGAAAGTTATTCAACATTCATTAATCTAAAATATATCAAAAGTTTATTTGATGAGAGGTACCCTTTAACTCATCCCATGGTGACTGAGATAATGTGATGCAGCAAAATTTAGAAAATAGGCGTCCTGGCCATGGTAAAAAGTCTAATATAGAAACATAGAAAGTGTCACCTGACAAGAACAATTAGGCCCATATAGTCTGTTCAATATTCTGAACGCTAATTATAATCACTGGCCCTATCTTATATGAAGGATAGCCCGATGCCTAACCATTGCATACTAAAACTCCTTCATTGTATTTGCAGCTACCACTTCTACTGTGGATGATAAAAATGTTGTCATCCTCTGAATAAAGGCCCTTACTCTTTGTCCTAGCGCTAGCAACTTTTTAGGCCCATTCCGGCAATTTGCTTGGTGGTGCCATGTGACAAAATGGTGCTGGGAAATCTCATGCAGTAAATTCAATTAATCTGTAATCCAATAGTGGCAATTTAAAGGTGTTCATGACACCAGAAAAAGATATGTGGGAACCACTAGGGCAAACAAATTGGCATATACAATGAGGGTAGTAGTCCCTTCCCTCATTGTTTAAACCAATTTGTTTATGTAACATAGCTGAGTTGTGTTAAAGGAGTACTGTATTTTTTTTTTTTTATTATCCTACTGTGCCTGGGCTGCAAAAAGTAAAAAAAACAAACTGTAACTCACCTTCTGTGAAACTTTAACTCCTAATGCAATCCAGTGCAATACATGAGTATTGAGTATAGCTTAACCCCTTAAGGACTCAGGGTTTTTCCGTTTTTGCACTTTCGTTTTTTCCTCCTTACCTTTTAAAAATCATAACCCTTTCAATTTTCCACCTAAAAATCCATATTATGGCTTATTTTTTGCGTCGCCAATTCTACTTTGCAGTGACATTAGTCATTTTACCCAAAAATGCACGGCGAAACGGAAAAAAAAATCATTGTGCGACAAAATCGAAAAAAAAACGCCATTTTGTAACTTTTGGGGGCTTTCGTTTCTACGCAGTGCATATTTCGGTAAAAATTACACCTTATCTTTATTCTGTAGGTCCATACGGTTAAAATGATACCCTACTTATATAGGTTTGATTTTGTCGCACTTCTGGAAAAAATCATAACTACATGCAGGAAAATTTATACGTTTAAAAATGTAATCTTCTGACCCCTATAACTTTTTTATTTTTCCACGTACGGGGCGGTATGAGGACTCATTTTTTGCGCCGTGATCTGAAGTTTTTATCGGTATGATTTTTGTTTTGATCGGACTTTTTGATCACTTTTTATTCATTTTTTAATGATATAAAAAGTGACCAAAATACGCTTTTTTGGACTTTGGAATTTTTTTGCGCGTACGCCATTGACCGTACGGCTTAATTAATGATATATTTTTATAGTTCGGACATTTACGCACGCGGCGATACCACATATGTTTATTTTTTATTTTTTTTACACTGTTTTATTTTTTTTATGGGAAAAGGGGGGTGATTCAAACTTTTATTAGGGAAGGGGTTAAATGACCTTTATTAACACTTTTTTTTACATTTTTTTTGCAGTGTTATAGGTCCCATAGGGACCTATAACACTGCACACACTGATCTCTAATGCTGATCACTGGCGTGCATTAACACGCCTGTGATCAGCATTATCGGCGCTTGACTGCTCCTGCCTGGATCTCAGGCACGGAGCAGTCATTCGTCGATCGGACACCGGGGAGGCAGGTAAGAGCCCTCCCGGTGTCCGATCAGCTGTTCGGGACGCCGCGATTTCACCGCGGCGGTCCCGAACAGCCCGACTGAGCAGCCGGGTCACTTTCACTTTCACTTTAGAAGCGGCGGTCAGCTTTGACCGCCGCTTCTAAAGGGTTAATACCGCACATCGCCGCGATCGGCGATGTGTGGTATTAGCCGCGGGTCCCGGCCGTTGATTAGCGCCGGGACCGACGCGATATGATGCGGGATCGCGGCGCGATCCCGCTTCATATCGCGGGAGCCGGCGCAGGACGTAAATATACGTCCTGCGTCGTTAAGGGGTTAAAGGGGTACTCCCGTGGAAAACTTTTTTTTTTTTTTTAAATCAACTGGTTTTTTGTTTTGATCGGACTTTTTGATCACTTTTTATTCATTTTTTAATGATATAAAAAGTGACCAAAATACGCTTTTTTGGACTTTGGAATTTTTTTGCGCGTACGCCATTGACCGTACGGCTTAATTAATGATATATTTTTATAGTTCGGACATTTACGCACGCGGCGATACCACATATGTTTATTTTTTATTTTTTTTACACTGTTTTATTTTTTTTATGGGAAAAGGGGGGTGATTCAAACTTTTATTAGGGAAGGGGTTAAATGACCTTTATTAACACTTTTTTTTTTACATTTTTTTTGCAGTGTTATAGGTCCCATAGGGACCTATAACACTGCACACACTGATCTCTAATGCTGATCACTGGCGTGCATTAACACGCCTGTGATCAGCATTATCGGCGCTTGACTGCTCCTGCCTGGATCTCAGGCACGGAGCAGTCATTCGTCGATCGGACACCGGGGAGGCAGGTAAGAGCCCTCCCGGTGTCCGATCAGCTGTTCGGGACGCCGCGATTTCACCGCGGCGGTCCCGAACAGCCCGACTGAGCAGCCGGGTCACTTTCACTTTCACTTTAGAAGCGGCGGTCAGCTTTGACCGCCGCTTCTAAAGGGTTAATACCGCACATCGCCGCGATCGGCGATGTGTGGTATTAGCCGCGGGTCCCGGCCGTTGATTAGCGCCGGGACCGACGCGATATGATGCGGGATCGCGGCGCGATCCCGCTTCATATCGCGGGAGCCGGCGCAGGACGTAAATATACGTCCTGCGTCGTTAAGGGGTTAAAGGGGTACTCCCGTGGAAAACTTTTTTTTTTTTTTTAAATCAACTGGTGCCAGAAAGTTAAACAGATTTGTAAATGACTTCTTTTAAAAAATCTTATTAGTCCTTATTAGCTGCTGAATACTAATGAGGAAATACGGTAGTTTTCTTTTTGGAACACAGAGCTCTCTGCTGACATCATGACCACAGTGCTCTCTGCTGAAATCTGTCCATTTTAAGAACTGTCCAGAATAGGAGATAATCCCCATAGCAAACATATGCTGCCCTAGACAGTTCCTAAAATGGACAGAGATGTCAGCAGAGAGCACTGTGGTCATGATGTCAGCAGAGAGCTCCAGAGTCCATCAAGTGCAACCTATAACCGTAATGAGTCCCTACTGAGTTGATTTAGAGGAAGGAAAAAAAAAAAAAGAATAAAAAAATAAAAAAAGAATAAAATAAAAACTGAATGTACAGACCTCTAGATATATATATATATATATATATATATATATATATGAATAGGTGTCTAAGCAGGGTCCTTGCTAGACACCCATTCATTGTAATAATTTGTTATTTATAAATAATACTTCTTCATATATACAACTAGCCATTTATTAGATATAGATATATTAGATATTAGATCAGATATTTTTTATATATATATATATATATATATATATATATATATATATATAGCAACAGGATACAGCAACTTATTCTTTGGTTATATATATGTCTGTACATTCAGTATTTATTTATTCTTCCCTTTTCGCACAAAGGGTTATGTGCAACACAAGTACCTCAAGATATATATATATATATATATATATATATATATATATATATATTACATATAGTGTGAGCCCCCCCAATTTCCATTTATTTGTATCAAAACTACAAATAAATTCCTTCCCGACTCCAAATATGGCATCAGACTAGATCCCTGGATCAACCTTTTGTCCCTATAGATCTAGAATCCATAACCTGTAATGTTATTATTCTCCAAAAATGCATCCAGACCCCTTTTAAATTCTTTTACAGAGTTCACCATGACCACCTCCTCAGGCAGAGAATTCCACAGTCTCACTGCTCTTACAGTAAAGAACCCCCGTCTGTGCTGGTGTAGAAACCTTCTTTCCTCTTAACGTAGAGGATGCCCCCTTGTTATAGATACAGTCCTGTTTATAAATAGATAATGGGAGAGATCTCTTTAAGGTCCCCTGATATATTTATACATAGTTATTAGGTTTCCCCTAAGCCTTCTTTTTTCTAAACTAAATAACCCTAATTCTGATAATCTTTCTGGGTACTGTAGTCCTCCCATTACCCTTGCCCGTCTTTGAACCCTCTCCAGCTCCACTATATCTTTCTTGTACTGTATTGCACAGTATTCTATGTGTGGTCTGACTATTGATTTGTACAGCGGTAGAATTATTTTCTTGTCATGGGCATCTATGCCCCTATTGATGCACCCCATGATTTTATTTGTCTTGGCAGCAGCTGCCCGACACTGGTCACTACAGCTAAATTTACTGTTAACTAAAACTCCTAAGTCCTTTTCCACGTCAGTCGTCCCAAGTGTTCTCCCATTTAATACATAATCCAAGCCTGGATTTTTCCTCCCCATGTGCATTACCTTACATTTATCAGTGTTAAACCTCATCTGCCACTTCCCAGCCTAAACCTCCAACCTATCCAGATCCATTTGTAACAGTGCACTGTCCTCTATAGTGTTTACCGCATTACAGAGTTCAGTATCATCTGCAAAGATTTCTACTTTACTATTCAACCCCTCTACAAGGTCATTAAGGAATATATTAAATAGAACAGGACCCAAGACTGACCCCTGTGGTACCCCTCTAGTAACAGTCACCCAATCAGAATAAGTATAATTAATAACCACCCTCTGTTTCCTATCACTGAGCCAGTTACTTACACACTTACACAAATTCTGCCCCAGCCCAATCCTTCTCATTTTATGTACCAACCTTTTATGTGGCATCGTATCAAATGCTTTGGAAAAATCCAGATATATGATATCCAGTGATTCCCCCTGGTCCAGTCTGGAGATCACCTCCTCATAAAAACTGATCCGGTTAGTTTAACAGGACCGATCCCTCAGAAACCCATGCTAATATGGAATCATACATTTATTTTTATCAAGATACTACAAAATAGCATCTCTTAGAAAACCATCAAACAATTTACATACAACGGAGGTTAAACTAACAGGCCTATTAGTTCCCGGGGTCACCTTTTGACCCCTTTTTAAATTTTGGAACCACATTTGCCATGCACCAGTCCTGGGAAACATTCCCTGTTACTATAGAGTCCCTGAATATTAAAAATAGGGTTCTGTCTATTACATTACTTAATTCCTTTAGAAATGCTTTAGCTTGAAACAGTGCAGCTTGGTGTTGCAACTTGGGACTCAGGAGAAAGATTTAGCCCCTGTACCTTCAAAGAATGCTGCTTTTCACAGATAATTTTGGATTAATACCTTGTCAAGTGTGAGTGAATAGGTTACCTGCAGATATGTGGAGATGCTAAAGCTTTCTGATTCTCTAACTTGTAGTCCAAATTACCGAATCTTCTGGTTGAGAATCTTGCAGGAGTTGACCATGGTGTAATACAAACTAAGGACTCCACTTTACTTACACTTGCTGGCTGAGACACATCGCTCGCAGAAGCATACCCAGTGAAATACATCAAGGCCTTTGTGCAGCTCCATTCGTGCTAACCCTTCCTGATGTAAAAGTGTAAACTGTATTCTCGCAGCATGGCTGGAACTGGGTTTAGGAAGGACTAGTGACTTGTATGTGGCCTATTTGTAGGAGGTATACCTAGGCTCACAAAAATTTAGTCTCCTCAGTAAATAACAGGGCTAGAAACAAGACATGGCAGAGGCCGAACTAGAACTAGACTAAGGTCCACCACTATTTTCAGGAAAGGGGGGGGGGGTGGATTTGGGACTTGACATTGCATCTTCTGGTCAGAAGTCTTAAGTGACTAAATCCCTCTTCAGTTGTACAGTGAAATACAATGCAATGCAAAAACATTACCACTTTGCCCTCGGCAGGTTAAATTTAAAAAAGAAATGCCATATGTAATCCATTTTTTTTATTTTTTAAATGCATTTTCATGCCATTGTTCATTATATTCGTGCAGTTTCCAAGTCCTTTAGAGAAGCCTAAAGGACAAACTCCAGAAACACCATTTCCAAAGCATGCTGAGTCTTGAAAATGTCAATGACTCAAAAAAGCCACAAAAACAACACAACCCAAAATAGTAGGGTGTAGTGCATTGTATAATCCACTACAGACTTGAATGTAACATCTGGCTTAGTGGAAGGTGGGGGGGGGGGGGGGGTACATGTTTTTCTCTTAATGGACAAAAATAATGGAAGCATCGAACGAGACGTCCCTGTGTAATACCATGTTCTATCCTCTAGATGTCACTGGTGTACAATATCCAGGTTAATAGCACTTAAATGATGTCCCATGGATCCTAAATTGTCAATCTATTGACATCTATACAGAGCCCATGTTTAACTCTGATAGTGGCACACAGTGGTTTTCAATGTGATACACAGAAGCAACATGCATCTTCACATTCCATGGTACACAGGTAGACTCTCCTTAGAGCATTTTATCTTGGGGAGAATTTCTCTTTAGCATGGGGAGCACCTTTAACTCCATAATAGGATCCTGTTCAAAGTCTTTGTGTTGTAATATACAATACATGACATTCCCATGTAAATGGGGTCCAAAGGTAATGGGAAAGCTCAGGGATGAGAATGATAAAATGCATGGATTGTTTACATTTAGATTTTTTATTTCCCTATATGTAGTGCTAGATTTTGCAGAATGTGTTGTAATATATAATAGCACCATTTCAAGGTCTATACACAACATATAGCGTGTACTTTGAATTAAATGTTAGGGAAGATATGAAAAAAAAAAAAAAAGCAATTCCAAGGAATGGGATATAGATAAGGTAGTAGGTAAACAGTCAGTTCTTGAAATTGATGCGTTTGAGCAGGAATAATAGGCAAAACTAAGGATCTGAGAAACTATTAAAAGAAGCTAAATAGTAAAGCCTAGATGACTGGGTAAGAGCATTTCCAAAATGGCAGACTTTTTAGAGTGTCCCAAGTATGTAATGTTTAGTACCTGCCAAAAGTTTTCCACCAATGGACAACCAGTCCATTGGCAACAAGATCATGGGCTCCCAAGGCTCATTAATGCACATAGGGAGTAAAGGAATCATCATAACACACAGCCTAATGTGTATGGGGCTGCAAAGCCAAATAGTGGCCATACTGAACCCATGCCAAAAAAAGACTTACAATGCTTACAATGGCATGGGTTCAGTATTCATGCCTACAAGTCACATGAGCATTGTAATGTTTCCTTTTACATCAAGGCGACACTTGCATGTGTGTCATACTTACCTGTGGAAGCGATTGCACAATGATGGACTACAGGAAGAGGAAAAGCTGACATAGACAATGTGGGGGATGTTCTGCTGGAAAACCTAGCATTCTTGTAGATGTTAACCTGGCAAATACCATCTCAACTGGACCACCCTTTCATTACCCTAATGAAAGTGGTCTTTTTCAGCAGGATAATGCCCCCTTGCTACACTGTAGAAATTGTCCAGGAATGGTCTGAGGAACATAACAAGGAGTTTAATTTCCCAGTTTAATTTCCATTATTTGGGTGGGGGGGGGGGGGGTGTATGAGAAAAGTAGCTGTCACATACAATGGCTCAAATATATATATTTCCCAAGACATATGAACAAACACAAGGACTTTAGCAACTGTATATATTAGGGCTGCACGATATGGGGAAAATGCGTGATTGCGATTATGGGCCAAAATATTGCGATTTCGATATGCAATGCCATATAATAAACAAATGGTGAAATCCCCCCATTCCATGTCCAATCTCCCCCATTTTACATCTATCCACCCAATTTCTACCCCCAAATCACCTTCTCCCCCCTGTCATATTCCCCCCCCCAATCGCATCCCCCCATCACATCCTTCCCCCTGACACAATTTCCCCCACTGTCACATTTTTGCTCTGTCACATACCCTCCCCCCCACCCAGTCACATTCTCCCCGCCTGTCACATCTTCCTCCCTGTCACATTCTCCCCCACTGTCACATTTCCTTACCCCCATGTCACATTCTCCCCCCATGGTCACATGGGCAAATCACCCGCTGGATCCGGGGAAATCTAGTGTGTTTGCAGCTGAAAAAGACCTTTCCTGGCATGACAAGTGACACCGCTGCGGCCAGTGATTGGCAGAAAAGGAAAAGGTCCTTCTGCTTGTATGGAGAAGAGAGGAGAAACCGGACAACACGGAGGGGAATGGCATCTGCAGTGACGGGAGTATGTGAGCATAAGTTTTTTTTTACGTTTTTCCCTGCGCCCCTTACTTAGCAAAGTGTTTCCCTACCAGGGTGCCTCCAGCTGTTGCAAAACTACAACTCCAAGCATGCCCGGACAACCAAAGGCTGTTCGGGCATGCTGGGAGTTGTAGTTCCACTACAGCTGGAGGCACCCTGGTAGAGAAACACTTTGCTAAGTAAGATGTCGCCCTTCTCTAATGAATACCTAACAATGGTTGCAGCTTAGAAGGGGGAATAAGAAGCATTGTTAACTAATAAAATATAGTCAGATTATTATCCAAATTGTTGTACTGTTCCTGTCTTTTATTGAGCACATTGTGTAAACATCCACAGTGTAGGGACCAAACAATTTTCAGAAGACCCTAAAAGATGTGGGATATGGCATTTTTTGTAGTGGACTATTAAAACACCTTCCTTTTATCTATTGACAGTAGAGCTCAGGAGACAGTTTAGCTGAGATGTTCACATTTGTAATACAGGTAAACAGCATCAATTGAATGGCACAGTCACATTATTGCCCCCATCTGGCCACTGTACACAACAAGTCAGACTTCTATCACTACACAGATGGAATAAAACTCATTGAACAGATAATTCACTGATAAGGGTGTCTAAATTACAATTTGTGCATACATATATACTAGGGCTGCACAATATATCGCAAAAGCAATAGATTTGCGATTTTTGCAAATTTCAATATAGCAATACGGCCCCCCAGGAAAACTTGCGACTATCTGCTCGGGCCGGCTCCCGGGTGTGGCTGCAGGCAGGGGCCGGCCAGAGCAGGTAAAAACAAAGTCAAATACTGACTGCCAGGAGGCTGGACGGACCTGACCTGCCTGCCTCGGAACTGGCACTGTGCTCCTCCATCAGGCTGAAGAATGCAGATTATTATGGTACAGTGCGGGGGGGGGGGGGGGGATGCTGGCTACTAACTTTCTTTCAGCAGGCAGAGCGGTGCTCTAGACGGCTGCCTATTTTGCCCATAGGCAGAACTAGCCCTGTGTGGTGTCCCAGTACAGGAGATGTTGCCCCGTACCATTTCTGCCCTGTCAGGCAGCCTCCTTCAGTTTCCCCAGGGCCCTTTGCACCTGTTTCCCCCCTGAACAAATGTGTTGTATCTTTAAGAGTTATGTCATGTGATTGTTACCCAGGAGGTACCAGTGACCAGGTGATCCCAAGAGTGACCTATGGGCTCCCTGCTAGTCTCCCCCATATAAGCCCTGGGTGGAGCTTCTCTCTCTTGGAGCTTAGAGCTCTTTCTTCCTGCTGAGGTCCAGTGCAGTCGCCTAGTGTGTGTGTCGAGAGTGTTGGAGACCTCAAAGTCAAGTCCTGCAGCCACCATCAATTCAAGTAAGATAAAGTCACAGCTTTATGAGTAAAGTCAAGTCAGTCCTTGTCATCTGTCAAGTCAGTGTGGTCTGCATTCAATTGTCCAGTCCTACTACAAGTCCCAGCAAGCCCTTAAGGTCTCTACATCACTGGTCACCTCCTTGGGCCCTGGCTGAACTGTATAGAATTTACCAACTGTCTACCCTCAGTAAAGCTACCGTTGTCCGTAACTTGGCGTTGGAGTCTTTCTTGCCCCTGTGCCTAGCCTGGGATCCAGCAGTATACCTTCGGGTGGTTTTAGGCTAAACCATGCCCTGGCATCATGAATGCAAGGGGTTAATGCCATCTGCCCCTAGGGTAACAACATCTGCCCTCATCACACCCTGCTACCACACCTGCTTTAACTATATACTAAATATATTTAATGTAATCCTAACTTATTGTATACGCAAATGTTATTGTAAATGCTACTAGTTTACTTCCAATTACATTTTTGGGCACATTTACGACGAGCACCTTTTTTGCTACAAAATATAAATGGAGCAACATTTATGGGGAAATACACCAGAAGCTCGAAGCACTTGCCGCTAGTGATATGACATTTTTGCACAATAAATATCTCCAATGAACAACTGATGTGATTCTGCATATGCTGCCCAATAAGGCTTTTGGCATCATAGATATTAGAAGGACAAAACCATTTTCCAAACAATGGGACAGTTTTCATCATTTGTGCCATAATGCTTAAAGGAGTACTCCGGCGCGCACTTTTTTCCTTTTATCCCGTCCGGGCTGCAAAATAAAAGAAAACAAACTTTCTCTTACCTGCCAACGAGCCCCCGGAGCTCCGGTACACTCCGGTACAGGTGTTCGGTCCCCGGGCTGTATTCTTCTTACTTCCGGTTAGCCCGACACATCACACGGAGCTTCAGCCTATCACCGGCCGCAGCGATGTCCCGCCTCGGCCGGAGATAGGCTGAAGCTCCGTGTGACGTGGCGGGCTAACAGGAAGTAAGAAGAATACAGCCCGGGGACCAAACACCTGTACCGGAGTGTACCAGAGCTCCGGGGGCTCGTTGGCAGATAAGAGAAAGTGTGTTTTCTTTTATTTTGCAGCCCGGACAGGATAAAAGGAAAAAAGTGCGCGCCGGAGTACTCCTTTAAAACTAGGCTCTTAAAATATTCTAACTATATTTCCACTAAAAGTTTTACCTGTTTTGTATCTTCTTAAATCTTTCTCCTATGATGCACAATATGCTGTTTGCTGAACCAATTATCAGCCTATTCTGATGTTTTACTAAGTCTACTTTAAGGCCAGATTCTTTTGGATGTCGAGTGACAAGATTTGTTTTTCCATTCTTTTACACCTCCTTATTATACAATGTCTGGCATTGCATGTACTGCTGATGTTTTTTTTTCTCTTCAATAAAACAAAGTTTTTCTTGTGAATTTCCAAGGAAGCATTTACTAACATCAATATCTGGTCTTTTTCCTCTATTACCAATATCGCAATTACAAATATTATTTTATAACCCCCCTCTACCAACTCACACTTTTTTTTTATTTCCTCATCTTATCCAATTTTTTGTAGAATGGAGAGTTGTCTTTTTTTGTATTTTTGGCCCAAATTCTGGCACAGACACAATTTGTGATGCAATGAGACACATTTTGGGGCACAACCTGACAAAACAGGTCAGGTTTGCAATAGTAAATCAGGGCCATAGTGCGAGTGTGCAGTCTGAATGTGTATATACCGAGGGACATGGTAAAACTATGTTTGCTTTTGCATAAGACTAGACTGTCTAAGATTGTGTGAGATTTTTAAAAGTGTCTCACCTGTTTGAAAATCTGATGCAGCTTACACTGCAGTCTACATTACCTTTGAGATGTTTTAGTTAAAGACTGTTTCTTTGGTTGCAAACCTAAAATGTGGTATTAAATAAGCCACACCTCCCTTTTTTCTGAAGCCATTTTTTTTTATTGTCTTAGGCTAAGGTCACATGGCTTAAAATGTCCACCCAAAAGGCAAGGATGGACATTCTGCTCATTTCAGTAACAGTAGGACTGCTCGGAAATGCGCTGTCTTCATAGACAGCAATGCATTTCCACACAGAATCAGCAAAAACACAGAACAGGCAATGTTTCAGCGAATGTCGAAAATGTTTCTGTCATGGAAATTCCGCTATAAGCACAGTGCAGCAGAATCCCATTGAAATCAAAGGAGGTCTGCTGCACCAGAATTTACGAGTGGAATATTCCTGCCAATTCTGTTTGGAAATTCCACCGTGTGAACATAGTGCAAACAAGACAAAATTATTTTAAAAATGTGTATTGCGACACTTTTTCACCAAATCTTATGTAGTCTGCACATTTCTCGATCCCCCCTCACCTTTCTGAGATCCCGCTCACATTTTTGACTACCCACCACTTCTTCCACTTCAGGAAACATCCGCAGCTAAAACATTATGCCCTAATACTGCCCCTGATTCAGTAAGAATAGAAACTATGGGGAGGGAGATGTATGATTGTGTCCTTAAAGGGGTACTACCGTGCTGACAACTTATCCCCTATCTAAAGGATATGGTATAAGTTGCGAACATCGCTCCAGGTCTGATGACTGCCGATCACGGGGCCGGAGTATCGTGACGTTACGGCTCCGCCCCATGTGACGTCACGCTCCACCCCCTCAATGTAAGTCTATGGCAGCGGGCGAGTCATCAGACCCGGAGCGGATGTTCGCTCCGGGGCCTGATGAGAGCAGGGTGCTGCGTGAAAGATCGCGGGGGTCCGCAGTGGCAGGACCCAGTGCGATCAGGCAACTTATACCCTATCCTTTAGATAGGGGATAAGTTGTCAGCACGGTAGAACCCCTTTAATGTTCAATAAATGTAGAAAGAGTATTCCAAGAAGGTACTGTAAAACTAGACCCCATTATAAGGCAGAAATATAGCCTAATTCCTAGACAGCTTGGATCTCCAAGGCTTTAGGGCACTACAGGTTACCTATTAGTGTTGAGCACGAATATTCGTAATGCTAATTTTTATCGTCAATATTGCCACTTCGCGATTTCGTGAATATTTAAAATGTAGTGCTATATATTCGTAATGACGAATATTCGTTTTTTAGTGTTATTTTTCACATACAAATTTTGGGAAGAAAAAGTGAACGAACATAGCGAATATGCAAATTTCGCAAACATAGGACGAATAATCCTCAATATATTCGCGAAATATCGAGAATTTGAATATGGCCCCTTCCGCTCATCACTATTACCTATGATATAATATATAATTTCAGATGTATCCGACAGGTTAACTTGGATCAAGTAATAGGACAGGATGAGTTACTGTTTCTATGATAAAATGAATGAATGACATGTACACTTGCCTGAAGCCATGGGGTTAATAGGTTTTAGAGGCCCCATTGCCTATATAATAGTCACTATTGATAGATGGAGCAAAGCCTTCCCTGTCATAACAAAGGGCTATGGCAGCCATGCTTGATGATTTGTTCTGAATCTCTAGGGAAGGAACATCAGATTACTTGTGAAGCTTCTTTATTATCTTAGCATACCCTGAAGAGATGAACAGCAAGACGGAATAAGAGAATATGATTCAGAACTTCCTATCCCAGCAAACCCTATACAGGGAGCAAGATAATGATTTGTGATAGTGTAACTGGGGTGATAGGCAGGCAGATTACAAAGACATATGGTGCACGAATCAGACTGGAAAGGAACGAAACAAGTTTCCTTTTGTTTATGTAAAGGCTGGAAGACAAGAGCTTATAAGAGAGATGGAAAATACTTCTGTTCAAGTAGCATTTTAATGATTAGAAAAAAGAAGAAAAAACTTTTAAGAGGTACTCCACTGCCCCAGTGTTCGGAACATTTAGTTCCGAATGCGGGCTGCGTGGGTCATAACGTCATGGTCACGCCCCTCATTATGTCACGCAAGACTTACATTGAGAGTGCATGGCGTGACAGTGAGGGGCGTGGCCGTTAAATCACGACCCCGTAGCCCGTACCCAGTGTTCAGAACTAAATGTTCTGAACACTGGGACAGTGGAGTACCTCTTTAGGTTGACACTATCAGACAGTGACAACGCCCAGTGGTTAGTGCATTCGTACATTTTCCTGAGGAATAACAGGAACAGCAAAATGCAGAAATTCAGGAAATGCTCTTGAATTGTTATGGTATTCACAAGAATTTATGATCCAGACATGTCAGGAGAGTAAACAGGTCCTCTTTACTATCGCTCTGCCGAGATATCTACAGTGAGGATCAAAAGTTTGGGCACCCTAGGCAAAAAATTGTATTAATGTGCATAAAGAAGCCAAGGAAAGATGGAAAAATCTCCAAAAGGCATAAAATTACAGATTAGACATTCTTATAATATGTCAACAGAAGTAAGATTTTATTTCCATCATTTACACTTTCAAAATAACAGAAAACAAAAAAATGGCATCTGCAAAAGTTTGGGCACCCTGCAGAATTTATAGCATGCACTGCCCCCTTTGCAAAGCTGAGACCTGCCAGTGTCATGGATTGTTCTCAATCATCTGGGAAGACCAGGTGATTCAATCTCAAAGGTTTTAAATGCCCAGACTCATCTGACCTTGCCCCAACAATCAGCACCATGGGTTCTTCTAAGCAGTTGTCTAGAAATCTTAAACTGAAAATAGTTGAATCTCACAAAGCTGGAGAAGGCTATAAGAAGATAGCAAAATGTTTTCAGATGTCAATATCCTCTGTTCGGAATGTAATTAAGAAATGGCAGTCATCAGGAACAGTGGAAGTTACCGCAAGATCTGGAAGACCAAGAAAAATATCAGACAGAACAGCTCGCAGGATTGTGAGAAAAACAATTCAAAACCCACGTTTGACTGCACAATCCCTCCAGAAAGATCTGGCAGACACTGGAGTTGTGGTACACTATTCCACTATAAAGAGATACTTGTACAAATATGGTCTTCATGGAAGAGTCATCAGAAGAAAACCTCTTCTATGTCCACACCACAAAATCAACGTTTGAACTTTGCAAATGGACATATAGACAAGCCTGATGCATTTTGGAAACAAGTTCTGTGGACCGATGAGGTTAAAAATTAACTTTTTGGCCGGAATGAGCAAAGGTACGTTTGGAGAAGAAGGGGAACAGAATTTAATGAAAATAACCTCTGTCCAACTGTTAAGCATGGGGGTGGATCTATCATGCTTTGGGGTTGTATTGCTGCCAGTGGCACAGTGAACATCTCACGAGTAGAAGGAAAAATTGATTCAATAAAATTTCAGCAAATTTTGGATACTAACTTGATGCCATCTGTGAAAAAGCTGAAGTTAAAGAGAGGATGGCTTCTACAAATGCATAATGATCCTAAACACACCTCGAAATCCAGGGGAGATTACATCAAGAGGCGTAAACTGAAGGTTTTGCCATGGCCTTCACAATCTCCTGACCTCAACATAATTGAAAATCTATGGATAGACCTTAAAAGAGCAGTGCATGACAGACAGCCCAGAAATCTCAAAGAACTGGGAGACTATTGTAAGGAAGAATGGGCAAAGATACCTCAAACAAGAATTGAAAGACTCTTGGCTGGCTACAAAAAGCGTTTACAAGCTGTGATACTTGCCAAAGGGGGCAGTACAAGATATTAACTCTGCAGGGTGCCCAAACTTTTGCAGACACCATTTTTTTTTTGTTTTCTGTTATTTTGAAAGTGTAAATGATGGAAATAAAATCTAACTTTTGTTGACATATTATAAGAATGTCTAATCTGTAATTTGATGCCTTTGGAGATTTTTCCATCTTTCCGTGGCTTCTTTATGCACATTAATACAAATTTTTACCTTGGGTGCCCAACATTTTTATCCCCATTGTATATTGTGGCATATCACTGTGGTTATCACTGTGTTTGGGCACAAGTGCTGTTTCCTGCCCCTCACTTGAGGCTGCTGATTTTGGTAGGTTGCCATCGCTTCTGTGATAGGTCATTGAATGGGGCGATGGGCAATACCAATGCACGTCAGTGATAAAATTCTATATTTGTCTATACCATGGCCCATAGGACATTTTACAACAAAACCTGAGGGATAAGCAGCATTTATTAATATTTCTGCTTTATATGATTATGAGGCACTCATATGGGAATTCAGTCTGTCTGTGCAATTTCTTAGCAGTATGAATTGTCACAGTTTATCAGTCATAATCATAGATATATCAAACATTGCTTTTATTACTAAACTACTATTATATTCACTAAGCCAGATCTGTCTCCCACCCTGGAGGCTGCTGAAGTTATTTTACTTTACTTGGGCAATGAGAACAACTTTCTTCTGGGGCAGTGGGAGCCATTGCCATGGGCAGCCCAGAGCAGTGTCCTTCTCTGCACAGGTGGCTCAGCGCTAGATTAAAAGGGAATGCATCAGCCGCTAGGTATTTCTAATGGCTATAAAATGCTGAATGGTTAACCAACAGCGAATGGCCAGTCTACAAGAATAACTGAGCTCCTTACTTCTTACATTAAATATTTAAAGGAAGTGAGGTCTAGTGTTCACTGAACTACTAGTATATAAAGCTTGTAGCTTCTGGGCACCGCAAAATCTGAAACAGGGCCCTATATGCCAATTATAATACTGGTCTCTTATGGGGCAGATGTGCTTTGGGACCCCCTTAGGCACCAGGGCCCCGGTGTGACTGCTACCTCTATAGCTAAGCCCCTGTATATAGAAGAACCTATAGGTGTTCTCAATGGTTGTCAAGGTTATACCCACAACCTAACATCTACAAGTCAATGAAAGTTTTCTTACAGCACTGTTACACATTTTTAACAATTTCTCAGTATCATGTGATCTCAATACATTTCTGTAACCTCATTAGCAAATGTGCGCTACGCTGTAATACACAGGGGGTAGACGGCGTCCACAAAACATCCACCACATATTCCGTAAAAACATGCCTAATGTTATTATCCCTGGATGAAGAAACTCAATTGCCATATCTAGTACCATGAAATCATTAATGTCACATCAGCTCTGTAGCTATTAAATTGAGAAGAAATTAGTCCCAATGTATAATCTAAAACAAATAAGCAACTGGAAGATTTAGAAGATCTAGTAGGAAATGTCATGTTTCAGTGGATGGGGAAAACACAAGTTATTAGGCAAAGAATCAGCTAAACCGACCCTGTAAGAAAAATGCCTGATGATAATTGTAGGCAAAATTAACTGTCCGGCAGCTCGTATTATTACTTTACCTATAATTTGAGAGGATTTATTTGTGCCTTAGGGTCCCGAATGCATGCAAATTGTTAATATTCAAAATGTAATGCACCAGAATAGTTTTTTAATGGTGTTGAAGAACATTTAGCTCATTACTGTTACATGTCCAAAGTGGTATGTAGTTAACTAGTTTACACAACTCAATTACATACTGTACACAGTCCTGTAAAATGGGGTTGGCCAGCAAAATTTTATAAATTTTTTTTTAAGGATGGCTAAGAAAGGAACAATAAAGGATACTTGTGGTGCCCACAACGAGGATGGGAGTAGTAGTGCAGGGACAGCTTAAGGTAGTAGTCCCTCTGAAGGTCTGGTTGAACCCTAAATACTGCCTTGTGATCTCCACATATTTTGTAAATAGGGGTCTGCACAGTAAGGTCTCGTACAAATGGCCGAATTTCTGAGCGGAATCCAGCATAAAAATTCTGCTTTAACCTCTTAAGGACCCAGGACGTACGGGGACGTCCCCGCACCCTGGGCTTTAAGGACCCAGGACATCCCCGTACGTCCTGGCGTTTTCCGGTCCCTGCCGCGCGCCAGGTAGGGTTGCCACCCTGCCGGTATTTTACCGCCACAGCCGGTATTTTCATTCTTATTCCGGGCTGTGCCGGTAAGTTAGGATGAAAAATACCGGCCATGCATCCCCAGACAGAAGAGCGCTTCTTTCATTACCTGCAGGCTGCCGCACTCCAGTTTCAGCCCCCAACTAAGGGGCTGAGGGATTGGTTTGGAGACCACTGTGCCCTTCCAGATGTTGCAAAACTACACATCCTCAGCATGCCATTACTGTCCAGGCATGCTGGGAGTTGTAGTTCTGTAACATCTGGCCCTTCAGATGTTGCAGAACTACAACTCCCAGCATGCCTGGACAGTTTTGGCATACTGGGAGTTGTAGTTTTGCAACATCTGGAAGGGCATAGATTGGGGACCACTGTATTAGTGGTCTGCAAACTGTAGTCCTCCAGATGTTGCAAAACTACAACTCCAAGCATGCTGGGAGTTGTAGTTCGGCAACATCTGGCTCTAAAGATGTTGCCGAACTACTACTCCCAGCATGCCTGAGAATGTTTGGGAGTTGTGGTTTTGCAACAGCTGGAGGCACACTGGTTGGGAAACATTGTCTGTTTCCTAACTCAGTGTTTCCCAACCCGTGTGCCTCCAGCTGTTGCAAAACTATAACCACCAGCATGCACTGAGACTGTGCATGCTGGGAGTTGTAGTTTTGCAACAGCTGGAGATCCCCCCCCCCCCCCCCCCCTGTGAATGTACAGGGTACATTCACATGGGCTGGGGCTTACAGTGAGTATCAGGCTGCAAGTTTGCAATTCAGCAAATTTTGCGCGGCAGCTCAAACTCGCAGCGGGAAACTTGCTGTAATCCCCGGCCCGTGTGACTGTACCCTAAAAACACTACGCTACACTAACACAAAATAACATAAAAAGTAAAAAAACACTACATATACACATACCCCTACACAGCCCACCTCCCCTCCCCAATAAAAATGAAAAACGTCTGGTACGCCACTCTTTCCAATATTGAGCCTCCAGCTGTTGCAAAACAACAACTCCCAGTATTGCCGGACAGCCGTTGACTGTCCAGGCATGCTGGGAGTTTTGCAACAGCTGGAGGCACCCTGTTTGGGAATCACTGGCGTAGAATACCCCTATGTCCACCCCTATGCAAATCCCTAATTCAGGCCTCAAATGCACATGGCGCTCTCAATTCGGAGCCCTGTCGTATTTCAAGGCAACAGTTTAGGGCCACATATGGGGTATCGCCGTAGTCGGGAGAAATTGCCTAACAAATCTTGGGGGTCTTTTTCTCCTTTCACCCCTTATGAAAAGGTGAAGTTGGGGGTCTACACCAGCATGTTAGTGTAAAAAAATAAACTTTTTACACTAACATGCTGGTGTTGCCCTATACTTTTCATTTTGACAAGAGGTAAAGGGGAAAAAAGCCCCCCAAAATTTGTAACACAATTTCTCCAGACTACGGAGATACCCCATATGTGGGCGCAAAGTGCTCTGGGGGCACACAACAAGGCCCAGAAAGGAGAGTGCGCCATGTACATTTGAGGTGATTTGCACAGGGGTGGCTGATTGTTACAGCGGTTTTGACAAACGCAAAAAAAAAAAAACCCCAAATGTGACCCCATTTCGGAAACTACACCCCTCACGGAATGTAATGAGGGGTGCAGTGAGAATTTACACCCCACAGGTGTCTGACAGATCTTTGGAACAGTGGGCTGTGCAAATTAAAAATTTTGTACAGCCCTCTGTTCCAAAGATATGACAGATTCCAGTGGGAGGTAAATGCTCACTTTACGCCTTGTTAAGTTCCTCAAGGTGTCTAGTTACCAAAATGGTATGCCATGTGGGGGTTATTTTGCTGTCCTGGGACAATATGGGCTTCCTAAATGCGACATGCCCCCCGAGCAAAATTTGCTCTCAAAAAGCCAAATATGACTCCTTCTCTTCTGAGCATTGTAGTTCGCCCGTAGTGCACTTCAGGTCAACTTATGGGGTACCTCCATACTCAGAAGAGATGTGGTTACAAATTTTGGGGGGTATTTTCTGCTATTAACCCTTGCAAAAATGTGAAATTTGGGGGGGAAACACACCTTTTAGTTAATTTTTTTTTTTTTTTACATATGCAAAAGTCGTTAAACCCCTGTGGGGTATTAAGGCTCACTTTATTTCTTGTTACGTTCCACAAAGGGTCTAGTTTCCAACATGGTATGCCATGTTTTTTTTTGCTGTCCTGGCACCATAGGGGCTTCCTAAATGCGACATGCCCCCGAGCAAAATTTGCTCTTAAAAAAGCCAAATATGACTCCTTCTCTTCTGAGCATTGTAGTTCACCCATAGTACACTTCAGGTCAACTTATGGGGTACCGCCATACTCAGAAGAGATGGGGTTACAATGTTTGGCGGGTATTTTCTGCTATTAACCCTTGCAAAAATGTGAAATTTGGGGGGAAACACACATTTTAGTAAAATTTTATTTTTATTTTTTTACATATGCAAAAGTCGTGAAACCCCTCTGGGGTATTAAGGCTCACTTTATTCCTTGTTACGTACCTCAAGGGGTCTAGTTTCCAAAATGGTATGCCATGTGGGGGATTTTTGCTGTTCTGGCACCATAGGGGCTTCCTAAATGCAACATGCCCCCCAAAACCATAAAAAAAAATGTACTCTCCAAAATTCCCTTGTCGCTCCTTCGCTTCTGAGCCCTCTACTGCGCCCGCCGAACAATTTACATAGACATATGAGGTATGTCCTTACTCTAGAGAAATTGGGCCACAAATATAAGTATAAATTTTCTCCTTTTACCCCTTGTAAAAATTCAAAAATTGGGTCTACAAGAACATGCGAGTGTAAAAAAATGGAGATTGTGAATTTTCTCCTTCATTTTCGCTGTTATTCCTGTGGAACACCTAAAGGGTTAAAACTTTCGGGGGTGCAGTTTTTATAATGGGGTCATTTGTGAGGTATTTCTAATATGAAGACCCTTCAAATCCACTTCAAACCTGAATTGGTCCCTGAAAAATTGTGAGTTTGGAAATTTTGTGAAAAATTGGAAAATTGCTGCTGAACTTTGAAGCCCTCTGGTGTCTTTCAAAAGTGAAAACACGTAAATTTTATGATGCAAACATAAAGTAGACATATTGTATATGTGAATAAAAATAAAAATTATTTGGAATATCCATTTTCCTTACAAGCAGAGAGCTTCAAAGTTATAAAAATGCTAAATTTTCAAATTTTTCATCAAATTTTGGGATTTTTCACCAAGAAAGGATGCAAGTTACCACAAAATGTTACCACTATGTTAAAGTAGAATATGTCACGAAAAAACAATCTTCGAATCAGAATGATAAGTAAAAGCATTCCAGAGTTATTAATGTTTAAAGTGATAGGGGTCAGATGTGCAAAAAATGGCCGGGTCCTAAGGTGTAAAATGGCTGGGTCCTTAAGGGGTTAAAGAGTACCTGCCACCAAATAAAACTTTTAATATAGTGTTCCTAGTATAATTAGCAGACACTTTCCCATTCACTAGCTTTTAAAATTATCAACATAAATATGTTTAAAATGAAATAGAAAAAACAGCCACTAGGTGGCTCTGTTCTGTTCCCTGCCACAATTAATACAGTGAGTTTGGTCTGCTCCCGACCTGGCAGGAGACCAAACTCAGGAAGTGCTTCTCTGCACTGAGCTTGATTCAATGCACATAGCCTCACTGAAACATGCATAGAGCCACACTGAAAGATGTAAAGAGCCTCACTGAAACATGCATAGAGCCACACTGAAATATGCACAGAGCCTCACTAAAAGATGCACAGACTCACTGAAAGCTGCACAGAGTCTGAGGTCTTCTATTCATCACAGCACTGCAACCATGTAAGGGTGGAAGTTGTCCCCCAGCAGGCTTCAGTGGTGTCATGCCGGCTGGGAAACGCCCACTTTCTCCTGCTGGGAGACTGCACTATGTGAATAAAAGTATGATACAGAGCTTTTTAAAGCTCTGACATTTTTTTCAGGGGTGGGAGGAGTGTTAGGAGTAGATAGGGAACATAGCCTGAATAAGTTTAGAAAAGTTTATTTGGTGACAGGTACTTTTTAAAGTTCCATTCCGGATCGCAATTCTTTCCATAGAATTTGCTCGAAAATGCATTGCCATCCATGAAGACACCGCATTTTAGAGCAGTCCTAGTGCTGACTGATTAATCCACATATCACAAAAATGATGCCTTGTCGACAGGGCCTATGGGTAGTCCCTGACCCCAGGGCACACTGTGGTGTGTCAGGGTGCTGGTGTGCCCATTATTGGAGGTGCAAGGAACAAGGAAGACATTTTACTTGAATAATACAGATTACAGTCTTCTTATAGCACAGGGTGATGACAACTTTACACAGTCTTTGGTTTCAGCGTATGAGGTGTCGAAAACAATTCCCTTAGTAGCTTTCTTATTAGAAGTATTGTTGAAAGTCTCTGATAACACTGAAAGTGTTACTTTAGTATATATCTTATACATAGTATATATAATCCAAATTTGTTTACTGCTTCTAAGAAAGGTCTTCAGCTTGGCTCATTGTTGGTGTGTTTAGAGGGAATAGTTTTTTTTTTTTTTTTTTTTTAATTTTTTGCCTACAGAGTGCGGCATAGGCAATTATTAAAGAATAATGTGGAGGTTTGTGTGTATGCCCTTTGCTTACCTCTTTTTGCTGATGTGGCAGGTATGGGTTAGGCTCCATTTTGGAAATGCCAAAAGATATAGCAGATCACACTATCACACACTCCAACGGAGGATCACAGGGCGTTGCCACAGAGGTAGTCCAAGAAAGGCTTTAAAAAATACTTTTAAAAAGATTAAAAATACATACTACACGTTACGAAACCGGACCGGTTTCTTCTTCAGGTACGACACAAATTACATCACAGTCCAAATAAATAGCAGCTGGCCATGTCACAC
This sequence comes from Hyla sarda, assembly GCF_029499605.1. Taxonomy (NCBI): domain Eukaryota; kingdom Metazoa; phylum Chordata; class Amphibia; order Anura; family Hylidae; genus Hyla; species Hyla sarda. The sequence continues at coordinate 35,273,753 of NC_079198.1, forward strand.
GACCGGAAGTGAACAAAATAAATAAAATAAATAAACAAATAAAAAAATACTTGTTTTAAAAAAATATATATATATACAATAGATAACAATAATAAAGAGATAGCAGATGGAGCTGGAAGGGGCAAGAGGGGTCTGGTAGCTAGTAGGAGGAGATCTGGTAGGTGATGATTTAATTCTTTAGTCCACAGGAAGTCAGAGTCTTACATCCTGTTTTACCATTAGGCACTGGAAGATTTGTTGAGTCATACTCGTAATCACATGACCAAATTACAAAAAACACATGGATGTAGCTGCACTGGAATAAAATAAATGGCACTTTAGGACTAATGATGGGGAGTGTGCATGATATAGGCAAAAAACCCAGAGTGGTGCTTTAAACTCATGATTAATTGCATCAGGATTTCCTATTGCAGGGCATTAAGTGAAAATGTAATGACTTGTAAGACATGTGGCACTAACTCCAGCCAGAAGCCATTGTACAGATTCTATCTCATCTGACTTGGAAACCGTTCTACCTACTGGAGTAGAAATACTAATGTAGAAGTAGATACCCCTTCAGTGTAGACTGGAGACAGTTCTTGCGTAATGTACCTACTTAACTCCGCATGGTGTGGGTGTTCACCGTGACTGACCCAGAGCAGACTCTAGCAGCATCTTAAACAGGATTAAATAGGTACTCCACTGGAAAACATTTTACTTTTTTAATCAACTGGTGCCAAAAAGTTAAACAGATTTGTAAATTACTTCTATTTAAAAATAGTTGCTTCATGTCAGTAAGTCTGCTATACAGATGTCAGCTAGCCTTAGCTTTGCCAGTGAACTTTAAATGGGTACTCCACTGGAAAAAAAATTTTTTTTAAATCAACTGGTGCCAGAAAGTTAAAGAGATTTGTAAATTACTTCTATTTAAAAATCTTAATCCTTACAGTACTTATCAGCTGCTATATTCTCCACAGGAAGTTCTTTTCTTTTTGAATTTCCTTTCTGTCTGACCACAGTGCTGTCCAAAATACAAGCAAATCCCCATAGCAAACCTCTCCTGCTCTGGACAGTTCCTAAAATGGACAGAGATGTCAGCAGAGAGCACTGTGGTCAGACAGAAAGGAAATTCAAAAAGAAAAGAACTTCCTGTGGAGAATATAGCAGCTGATAAGTACTGGAAGGATTAAGATTTTTAAATAGAAGTAATTTACAAATCTCTTTAACTTTCTGGCACCAGTTGATTTTTAAAAAAATGTTTTTTTCAGTGGAGTACCCATTTAAAGTTCACTGGCAAAGCTAAGGCTAGCTGACATCTGTATAGCAGACTTACTGACATGAAGCAACTCACAGCAGCTGCTTCTCCTTTTCTGGTCAGGCACGGACTAACTCGCTCTGACTGGTTCCAGCCCTCATAGAAGTGACTGTTGGAATTGGGGGACTTCTCCCACAGAGCTTTCTAGAGGCTTCTAGGCAATAGCGTGTCTAAGGAGAGGTTGTGTGTAGGACGTTTACAATACTCACCAATGGTGGTAGTACATTTAAAGTTAACCATTGCACAACTTAATACCTCAGTGTATGCCCAGTGAAGCAGTGTGAAAGTAATACAGTATATTAACCCCTTAAGGACACAGCCCATTTTGACCTTAAGGCGTTTTCCTCCTCGCCTTCTAAAATTCATAACTCTTTTATATTTCTATTCCCAGAACCATATGAGGGCTTATTTTTTTTGCGTGACCAGATGTACTTTGTAATGAAATCACTCAGGAAATTTAAACAAAAATAATAATTTAGCAAATTTGAGGGGGTTTCGTGTTTGTACTGTACACTTTACGGTAACTATTACATGTTCTTTTTATTCTCTGGGTCAATACGATTAAAATGATACCCATGGTTACATACATTTCTATTATTGCACTGCTGTTAAAAAATCTCAAACTTTTTTTTACAAAATCAGTATGTTTAAAATTGCCCTATTTTGACCCCCTCTAACTGTCTTATTTTTCCGTATTCAGGGATGTGTGAGGGTAAATTTTTGGCGCCATGATCTGTAGTTTGTTTTGGTACCACATTTGTGTATATGTGACTTTTTGATCGCTTTTTATAAAAAAAATTTGCAGTTTGATGTGACAAAAAAGCTGATTTTTTTTAACTTTTTTTTTACGTTTACGCCATTCGCCATACAGGATCATTAACATTATATATTTATAGTTTGGACATTTATGCACGCAGCGATACCAAATATGTTTTTTTACACTTTTTTTTAAATTAATATGGGTGATTTAAAACTTTATTGGGGCGAGTGGCTTTTAAAAAAAAAAATTTTACATTTATTTTACACTTTTTTAGGGGACTATTTATAGCGATCATTAGATTGTTAATACTGTTCAGTGCTGCATAGGACATAGCACTGATCAGTATTATCGGCGATCTGCTCTGGTCTGCTGAAAGGCAGATCAGTGCAGAAGACCCCGGGAGACGGACGGAGGCAGGTGAGGGGACCTCCGTCCGCCATCTTGGCTGATCTGATCCCTGCGGGAGTGCTGTGGGCGACCAGATCAGCCATTATAAGTGCCGCACTTCCGCAGATGTCATGATCTGTATTGATCACAGCATCTGAGGGTTTAATGGCAGACATCAGCGCGATCGCTGATGTCCGCCATTACCGCCGGGACTGCGGCTGCTGACAGCTGCCGGAACCCATTGGGAATAAAGCTCACATCACAGCCATGCTGTAAATGTACGGCGCTGTGCGCTAAGTGACACTATGCAGCGCCGTACATTTACGGCGCATATCCTTAAAGGGGTACTCCACTGGAAAACATTTTCTTCTAAATCAACTAGTGCCAGAAAATTAAAAGATTTGTAAATTACTTCTATTTAAAAATCTTAATCCTTCCAGTACTTGTCAGTTGTTATATGCTCCACAGGAAGTTTTCTTTTTGAATTTCCTTTCTGTCTGACCACAGTGCTCTCTGCTGACATCTCTGTCCGTTTTAGGAACTGTCCAGAGTAGAAGCAAATCCCCATAGCAAACCTCTCCTGCTCTGGACAGTTCCTGACATGGACAGAGGTGTCAGCAGAGAGTACTGTGGTCAGACAGAAAGGAAGTTCAAAAAGAAAATAACTTCCTGTGGAGCATATAACAGCTGATACATACTGGAAGGATTAAGATTTTTAAATATAAGTAATTTACATATCTGTTTAATTTTCTGGCACCAGTTGATTTAAAAAATAAATGTTTTCCAGTGGAGTACCCCTTTAAGGGGTTAAACAAGTGTAACACATGATACCCAAACAGGATTAAACTGACAGGAGACAATCTACAGCCGCACTACAATCTTTATACTTCAGCAGCTTGTAGACTGAGACATCAACTCACTGGCCGGATCCTCTGCTACTGCCATATCAATAATACCTAGAGGCCTACTGCTCACCATTTCATTTTTACATCGTGACAATGCCCGCTCTTATTTTAATTTGACCCTCTTTAGGAAAAAAAATATTTTTCGAAACAGCCCCTTAAAAAAAACATGGTGTTCGACCTTTGGAACCATCTCAAAGAGATTTAAAGGGGCAACGCTCTGATTACCTATACCCAAGAAATCCCATCAATGAGCAATCAGAAAACCTCCTACTTTGTTTATCTATATTGTTGGTGATGCTCTGAAGCAGAGACAGGACAGCTTAGGTTATGTAACGCTACTGTGTGCCATGCATCTTTGCCTATACTAAACCATAAAGGGGTATTCCAGGAATTTTTTTTATTTGACTATGCTAGAGGGGCTGTAAAGTTAGTGTAGTTCATAATATAGTGTCTATACCTGTGTGTGATGGTTTGCTCACAATTCTTATGTGATTTTCACCCCAATATTTATTTTTAACAGAATACAAAATGACTGTTTTTCCCAGGTTGCAATGCGGCCGAGACCTGACATCACTAGTCAGCTGATGACAGGCAGCCTATCTGCTTTAGTGTGGGTGGAGGAATTGCTTGGTGGAGAGAGATCAATCTACAACTAATGCAACAACCACAGGTCTTTTGAATGGATGCAGCTCATTTATGTTTCAATGGGTGGGGTGGCTGATGTGTGGGAGGGAGGAAAATGGAATTAAGGGATTTGTAGGCAAAAGAAGAAAACTTAAACCGGAAATACCAGTTCACAAAAAGCTAGCCACAGTATTATGGTATTCTCACCATACAGCCATTTAGCTCCAAGACAAGCGCAGATCCTTCCTAAGAATGTCTATTACTGTCTGCCAGGTACATACTAAAATCACCTTATGGTGGATAACCCCTTTAAAATTATAACTATTTTTCTAGAGATAATAAGAACTAGAAATCCAGTGATTGCAACCATCAGAGCCAGGCAGAGATATGAGGAGTTTTTATAACTATCTTTATGTTGTCTGACATTCATCTCCTGTTTTCTTGTACGTTATCTTACTGGCAGTAAGACACAAAATTGCTGTATTGGAATGGATCCATAAGAATATTATAGGCTTCATTTTGACCATAACTAAGAAGATTGGTGGTAGCAATTTACTGCTGCACCACAATAAGTACACAGCAAAATCAGCTGGATGTATGAGCTCCATTTTGTATAGTGGTGCATTTGGCATCTTTACACTTCTACAGCTTTACATTATAGCTCTGTAGTTGGACACTTTGCATTATCCTCTGTTTAGCACGATTTACCTGTTATTGAATTCTCAGCTTGTGGCTTTCTGTATTCTTATGCTATCATAATGTACTATTTTTCAGACAGAAGGTCATGTAATGTTCGAAACACCTAAACTATTATTGGATGGGTTTTAAATTGTGTTGCCAATAAAAGATACTGCTTAAGGAATTTCAATCAAGTGCGGGACTTTCTGATTTCTTACAAACATAAAAACATAGAAAACCGATGATGTTCTGAAAAAGACCACATTATACAATTTCCATTTTTATTATTATCTGAAAATAGATATATATTTATCCCTGGCAGGTTTACTTTCAGTTACTGTGGATTTACCAACCACATCTGTTGGAAGTCTGTTACCTTTTCAGTAAAATGATATTTTCCTGACATTACTTTTGATTTTCTTCCCAACAAACCTCACTTTGTGACTCTTTGTTCTTTTTGGTTTCTTCTTTAAAAAATTCTTTCTTAACCCCTTAAGCACTGATCAGTATTATCGGCTGTCTTCTGCACTGGTCTGCTCAATCTCAGACCTGAGCAGAAGACCCCTGGAGACGGCCGGAACGCAGGTGAGGGGACCTCGGGCCGCCATTACAGATGATCGGATCCCCGCGGCAGCATTGCGCATTGCCGCAGATACCGTGATCTATATTGATCACGTCATCTGAGTGGTTAATGGCAGACACCCGCGTGATCGTGGATATCTGCCATTACCGGCAGGTCCACGGCTGCTGATAGCAGCTGGGACCTGCCGTGTATGAGGCGAACACCGCTCCGATGCTCATGGTCATACACAGGACGTAAATGTACGTCCTGGACATATCACCACACCAGGACGCACATTTACATCCATGGTCGTTAAGGGATTAACCAACCAGGAAGTGTAAAAATCTTTTTCAATTTTTTACTTTTCTTATTCTTAGAGTCATAACTCCCTTTTTTCTATCTACTGAGCCATATGAGGGCTTGTTTTTTTGTAGGGACATCCTTACATTTTTCCATAAAATATACTACAAAACAGAATTTTTTTAGAGGTGAAATGAAAAATGAAATTAGGGTGAGGGTGTATGGTTTTTTTGTGTCATAATCTGTATTTGTTATAGGTACCACTTTACCATAGATCCAACTTTTTAATAGCTTTTATTCCTTTTTTTGTGGCATGTGAACGCTATTCAATTTTTTTAAAAAACATTTACCCCTTTTGCAATCTTCTTTTTTTTTTTTTTTTTTATACATTTACTCCATTTGTGGTTTTAATCTTATATTTTATTAGTTTGGACATTTCTGCACGTGGCAATATAACACCCCACAATCATGTTACGGGGAAATAATCTAACTATTAACAACAATGATACATCATACTAGTGGTTAAAGGGGTACCCTGCCCCTAGACATCTTATCCCCTATCCAAAGGAACGCCGGGTGCTGCACAAAGATTGGGGGGGGAGGGTCTCAGACAGCTGAGACGGGATCTTGTGGATAGGGGATGAGTTTATTTTATTAAGTGGAGTATCCATTTAAACTACAGTCCTTCTAAATGTTTCACTAAGGTGAAAAGAAGGATTACTCTTTTAATTATCTCTTTTGTCCCACCAGTCACTTTGTTCAGCACTATTCTTAACCTGCACTATTCAGGCCGTAACTCCCACTGTACATTAAGGTGGCCATACACTTTCAACAACTGTGTGCCAGCAGTTACCTTTTTCAACCTCCTCATACACATGAACCTTTGGCACGACCAAACGTTCATGTTTCCTCTATGCGGAGGGGTTAGCTGTAGCCAGATGGTTCCTGTGGTGAATTATCTCTCTCAAAACAACAGAAATCGGCCAGCGAATATTTTAAATGCCCAACTTTTCTTTCCACCGATTCATCATTTGGAAGGTCGCCAAATACAGATTGCCAAACATGCCAAAGGTTCTGGATAGGCCGACTTAAAGGGGTACTCCGGCCCTAACACATCTTATCCCCTATCCAAAGGATGTCTGGCGACCCCTGGTGACCCCTGCTATCTCGCATGCAGCACCCACCTCTGGGTGCTGCACGCAGTGCTGAAGCCTCGGAGTCTGCCGGGTCATGCCCCCTCCCATAGACTTGCTGATGTCACATGGGGGCGGAGTCATGACGTAGCGATACTCCAGGCCCATAGTCATGACCCGACAAACTGAGACTGCAGCGCTGCGTGCAGCTCCCAGAGGTGGGTGCTGCATGCAAGATAGCAGGGGTCCACAGCGGCGGGACCCCCGTGACCAGACATCTTATCCCCTATCCAAAGGATATCTGTCTTAGGGCCAGAGTACCCCTTTAATTCTAAAGTGTATGGGCACCTTTAGTATTTTGCCTTCAGCCAACTGGTTTGTTTCTGCAATATATGCATTGCATCAGCTGCTGATGGCACTACGCACAGTTACTGCCCCACTCCACACTTTATCGGAGCTCCCCTTTTTATGCCATTCTGTAAATATTTTCCTAAGCAGCAACTCCACAGTGCAAAAGCTCAGTGTGAACACACTAACTTCACTGTCTTACACCGACTGTTGCACTGACTGCACCTCTTGCAAACCATAAGCCACACAAACTAAATTTCCAAGCACCCATCAATTCATTGTATTGTATAGTAGCCTGCAGGTCATATACACAAGTGTACAGTACAAGAAGAGGAAATAGGGCAACAGTGGGGGCACATAAATGGAGGCAACAGCAGCACATGGGCAAAGCACAAGAATACCGTATGAGGGAAAATAAGGGTTTTCTGCACCATAACAGACCCGACTGTGATATTATAGTCAATTTGAGGTTTGATGCAGATTAACTACACCCGCCCAGTTATGAAGGTGTCTTCCGCAATTCATACCAACTAATGAGATTCTTGTGATATGTAATTAAAAACAAGGCAAATCATAGAAATTGCACTACTTTGACTTTTGTCTGAGTTTAAATACAATTTGTACTTGGTAAGTGAAACCCCTGGTATAACTCTAAAGCACAGAGTCATCACAAATTAATGTCTAAAACCAATTAGCACAGGTTTCCATAAAAATCATCGAACCCGAAACAACAAGAACTTCAATAACAACAATAATAGGGAGGAAGCAGCTTAGATTTCCCTGCCTAGAATTGTTCAGCAGACTCTCATTTTGCTATTTATATTCAGCAAAGGGTAAATCATTTCCTCCTTCAATGTAATGTTGATGTCATATTATGAACAATTTCTCTCCAAAACTCTAAAAATGGAACCAAGACCTGAAGCGTTTCTTAATATGCTATGTGGCCTTCCAATTCCAAGGCTGCACAGGAACATAAATAACCTGCAGTCATTACTAATTATGGCATTGGAAAAACTATAAGTTACCATATGGGATCCAGAATAATAGCACCCAATGAAAATAAACAGATTAATTTGGTTACAAAACTGATACAAATCCAATAGGCTAGATACTAAGAGTGTTCTAGGAAAGACAAGTCTTATTTTACACCACCGCCTCATTACTGGGCAGCTCTAAATAATTAATAATATGAGAATTAAAATACAGCATACAATTTAAGGTTGATGCTGAAAACAAGGCAAATTTAATTTTATTTCGTTTTTCTTGGGTTGAAGTCAGTGACCTGAGAAGTCGATATGTTTAACTTTCTTAAGTTACTGAATTTTTATAGAGATGTTTTCATCTTGAAGGAAAACTGTTACATTGAAAATGCAGTACAATCTATAGGCATCCTGTCATAGAGCAGAAGTAGCTGAGCAGATTTATATATACTTTAGTGGTAAAAGGTCCAGGATATCTTGTCACTCATTCATACAAACCTTTGCTCTTTCTGGGCTACGTAGTCAAGTGGGCAGTCCTACCTAGTGATTGATCCATATGCACACTCATACACAGATAGTTGTCAAGCACTCGGAAAGGGTGATATGGCAGATTAGTAGCAATGACCTGTCCATAAGCTAACAAAAATTCAGTGTAATTCAGAGAGGCCCTTTTTCAGTTTTCTCCTCTCTAAGTAACAGTGACTTGATTTAATTACAGACAGGAGGCTCGTATCAGATGCATCATTACTTCTTTATTTTGCTCAATATCAGAAATAAATGCAAGCGTTAATAACATAAAAAGAAAAAATGCTGATATCTAGGTACCTAGCAACCATAATGACTCCCCTTTCCCTCCTCCACCAATGACCACATAGGGAGGACTATATAAACTGGCTGCAGCTCCTCCTCCTCCTCTTTCTTTCTGCTCAGTAGCAGCAGCGTGTACAGATAAGTGTCTCCCTCATTCTTATTGTGTTACCTGCCCGGGGTCCCTTGGTTTATGGGACCTGCTTCATGCACTGTCCCCTAGGACCCGGGTGGTCTTAATTGCTATTCTTATATTATATTATACTTGATTTTCCCTGTTACCTATCTGTGCTTTTGCCTGGGGTTGGTACTCTATACTCCAGGCTTCTTCCTGCTTTGCTTTTGTCCTACCTTATTTCCTACTTGTTTCTCTGCTTCTTAGCGCTCTGTGTTCCCCTCTGTTAGATCGTCTTTCTTTGGGAGTTCTCGGCTTGTTGGGCGCCCCTCCGCCATTACTGTGACGTCGGGGCTTCTTCCCCGGCCTGGTTATCATGAGAGCTGTGGCGCGCATCTCGCGCATGCGTTTGTGGGTGTGCCCTAGAGGCGCGCTGGTCCTCGTGTGACCAGGGGAGAGAGGAGGAGCAATCTCCTCCGTTCTCCTATTTGGCAGACATTGGCTGGGTTCCAGCAGACCCCAGCCAGCGTCGTCTCTCAGCGAGAACTTTCTTAAGTGTCGGCGGCACTGTTATCAGTGCGGCGTTCCGGACGGCCTGTGAAGTGCGCTGCGCTTGCGCACGTCGCACGGCTGCTTTGAGGGCTGGAGCCTGGCCTATAGCATTCTCCAGCATTGTATACATTTAGCTGTATTGCTTCTTGCGTGGGTTGTGCTGCAGGGGCAGGGTTTTCACTTTGATCCTGCACCCTGCTACACTGCCTGTGCAACTTCTGTTTTCAATCTGTTCATTGTCATCCATAGGATTTTAACTGTGGTTTTGTCTTGTTTCTTTACAGCCCTGTGACAGTTCCCTTACCCATACTCTGTCCACTAATTGGTGCATACATACAGTGTCCCTATTTGCTCATCATGTCTGATGATAAATTGGCAGTGCCTTCTGGCGGTGTGCCCGCCTCAGCGCAAGACGCTACTGTTATTTCCTCCGACCTATTCCACCAATTGACTAGGTCTATGCAGTCGGCTATAGCGTTGGCCATGTCGTCTGTTGATGACAAAATTGCACGCACAGTATCCCTGGCGCTTGCTCAGCCCCGCCAGGAGGGGTCAACGGTGAAAACCGCACCGAATCCTGTAACCCATATTTCCTCGCAGGCACACAGCCTATTTAGACCCGGAAAGTCTGCCCGGAAAAGGAAACATTGCACAGACGTAATTACCCATCCCGCTGGAGTTCCAGCGTCTGGGGATGGCGTTATTCGTAATATGACCTCAGTGCCTCCTGAGGATGACGATTTGAGTGCTGGACCCCCAGCCCACGGGGATTATTCAAGTGGTCGGCCTCTCGTTCCTCAAAAAGAAATAAACCGGACTCGTTTGTTGATGAGTCAGAGGACGAGTCCGAGGTTATGTCTGATCAACATGGAACTAACATGAGTGAGGATGATGATAACTTTGAGGAGGAAGCTGGCCCATCGGCTGCGCTTCCCTCCAAGTCTGAGACTCCTTCGGGAGCCCTTTTGGACTCTTTAGGGGTGCCCTATTTCAGCCCGGACGATATTACGCACCCTAGGTCCAGTGAGTGGGTGCCCACGCCCCAGGTGTCAAGCTATATTGCTGCAAAGGAAGTCATTGGATCGCACCAACCGTAATAAACTCAGGGCCGAATGCCCTAGACCGTCCATTGACAGTAAGGTGGCGCTGACGCCCGAATTGGACCCCATATTGGTGAAGTACCTTCTCAAATCGGTCAAAAACCTGAAGAAGGGTATAGATAAATTGTTCAAGGGGGTGCAGGACAAGCTATTGGATGTCCTGGAACCACTGACAAAAATTTTGGACCTGTCTGAGCAGGCAGTCGCCTCAGGCACCCCTGTGGACGTGGAGGTGCTAAGGGGTTGGGCGTTACGAGCGGTATGTATGCTCGGCAATGCCAACACTGCGATGTCGGCAGAACGCCGTAGGTCCATCCAGATGAGACTGGACCTGCAGTTGATCCACTTGGCCAACGACGAACTGGGCCCATCCGCGGATGGCCTTCTTTTTGGCAAATCTTTCATAAAAAGTATTTTCAAGTTTGTCAGACTGTTTTCCAGTCTAGATAAGGCCCAAACTTCTCTTAGGAAATCTTCCCAAGCAAAGGTTTTCAACAAGGCTGGAAGGGGCAGGGGTCACCCTTCAAGCCGCGGTGCTTACTATCGACCCTATAATAGGGGACAGTTTGTCCCGGATAGGCAAAAATATGCCCCTGTTCCACCTGCACAACCGGCCACCCCTTTCTTCCCGACCAGAAGTCGTCCTTGGAGAGCGTGAGGAGTGGTACGTGGATACCCGAGAGCCAGGGGTACATGTGAGAACTGCTTCTCCACTACTACCGGATATACCGGTGGGGGGCCGTCTAATGTATTTTTTCCCCGCCTGGTCCCGGATCACGTCCGATCCATGGGTACTACAGGTAGTGTCGGGCTATTGCACAGTTCGCACGCACTCCGGTGCAAGATCAGTGGCCAGGGGCGATTCATTTTGCGGAGGCAGACAAAGATCCACACGGAACTAATGGAGTTGTTACACAAACGGGCCGTCATAGAGGTGCCTTGGAACGCCCCAGGTTTTGTGAGCAACATATTTTTGGTCAAAAAGAAAGACGGAGGTCATCGACCCGTGATCAATTTACGCTCTCTAAACGAATGCGTAGTGTACCGGCATTTCAAGATGGAAGGGATACATCTGCTCAGGGATCTTCTGCTGCCAGGAGACTGGCTGGCAAAGATAGATCTGAAAGATGCGCACCTGACGGTACCAATTCACCCTTCTTCCCGTCGCTATCTCCAGTTCTGTTGGGAGGGCCGCAAATGGGAGTTCACCTGCCTCCCGTTTGGTCTGTCATCAGCTCCGTGGTGTTTCACCAAACTGTTGAGACTGGTCATGGCCTTGCTCAGGAGTCGAGGTGTTCACCTCATCGTATATCTCAACGACATTTCGGTCATGGCACCCACGAGCGAGCTGACCAGACGACACGTCCAGTGGACGATGTAGCTCCTGTCGGAGCTAGGTTTCTTGATCAACGAGAAGAAATCGGTGTTGTCAACGGCGAGGTACATGGAATTTCTGGGTTTCCTGGTGGATACCCAGTCCGCCACATTGAGCCTGCCGACCAAGAAGTTGGTCACGATTCGCAAAGAGATTTGTGGACTTCTCCGCAAAAATGTGGTTTAGCTGAAAGCTATTGCACGACTGGTCGGTCTGTTGATGGCTTCGGTTCAGGCGATAATTTCAGGCCCCTTTGCACTACAGGGCGTCACAACGCCTGAAGATCAGGCACTTGTGGGGGGCCTATCGTATTCAGACGAGGTTCCGCTGTCACAGGAGGCCAAGGAGGAACTCCTGTGGTGGCTTCCTCATGTCGAGGATTGGAATGGCAAGACCATTTTCAATTCCAAACTGGATTTGGTGATGGAGTCGGATGCCAGCCTCTCCGGCTGGAGTGCCCGCTGCGGAACGTCCTCCACAGGAGGGAAATGGTCAGCGATGGAGGCGCAGTTACACATCAACTGCCTAGAACTCCTCATGGGTTCTTTTGCTCTCCGGAGCTTTGCATCCCACAGATCAGATTGTTGCATTCTGCTGCGTATGGACAACGTAGCGGCCGTGCAATACATCAATCGGCTGGGCGGAACGAAGTCGAAGGTCCTCGCAGACCTGGCAACGGACTTCTGGGAATTCTGTCTTCAGCAGAACATTGTGCTGAGAGCGGAATACCTTCCAGGGATTTCCAATTCCATTGCGGATTGGAATTTTAGGTACCTCAGGGACTCCAGCGATTGGACGCTGGACCCATCTGTTTTCCAGTCGATACAGTCATTGTGGGGACCGTTAGCCGTGGACTTGTTCGCATCTCGGCTCAATCGTCAATTGGATCTGTTTTTCAGTTGGCGACCGGACCCGGAGGCCGCAGCCACAGACGCGTTTCTTCAACATTGGCCGCAAGACACACTTTATGCCTTCCCCCCCATTTGCCATGATCCCCAGAGTACTCTGGCAGACGGAGAATCAGAAGGCGACTCTGGTGTTGATCCCCCCGTGGTGGCCGACCCAATCGTGGTTTCCCCAGATTCTGGGGTTGGCCATAGATGTGCCAAGACTGTGTCCGAATCTTCCCTCATTGCTTCGAGATCCGAAGGGAGAACCAACTTCCTTTGATGGCTTGGCTAATTTCGGGTCATCCTCACTTGGGGGACGTATTTCGCAGACAGCTAGCAACCTCATTAATGAGGCATGGGCTCCAGGTACCAGATCGGCTTATCGATCTGCCTGGGGATTTTGGCAACGTTGGTGCACACGATGGGATCTGGATCCCTTTCACGCCCCTTTAGCTGAGATCATACATTTTTTATCGGACTCGTTTGATACGGGTAAAGCTTACCGCACGATCAATGTGTATCGGTCGGCCATTCCTGCACATCACTCACTAGTGGATGGTCTGCTGATTGGCCAGCACCCTGTTATATGCCGCCTCATGAGAGGAATTCGGTTTAGAAGGCCAACTTCCTCTCGGTATCAGGTGATATACCTGATATACATGATTGACATGTGGGACGATAACCTGTCGTTTAAGCATCTTTCCTTTAAACTGACTATGTTGTTGTGTCTTATATCCAAACGCATTTCGGACGTGCGCGTCCTAGACGTTTCACGGAGACAGTTTATCCCTGACGGGGTTCGGTTTTCTGTTTGTCAACGTACTAAAACTAATTTGCGTTCGGTGTTTTATCCATCTTTCCCGTCACATACAAAATTGTGTGTGGTACAGTGTCTCCGGTCTTATGAGCAAAGGACTGTTATGTTTCGTTCTGCGCGGAATTTGCAACTTTTGATTTCTTTTTGTTCCCCGCATCTACCTGTTTCTCCTCCCACGTTAGCTCGATGGGTGAAACAGAACATGGCGTTAGTGGGGATCGACGTGTCGATCTTTATGGCGCATTCCACTAGGAGTGCGATGGCGACCAAAACTTTTCAGTCAGGAGGTTCGCTTGCCGAAATTCTAAAGGCGGCCGATTGGTCGTCTGAGGACGTTTTTCGGATATTTTACTTTAGGCCTACTCAACATGTATCTATGTCAGTGCTATGAATACGTTATTATAGAGTTGTTTATTATAGATTTGTTTATTGTCAATGCTTTGACCATGCATCTGATACAAGCCTCCTGTGTGTAAGTGTGTAATAAAATTTTAGATTTTCATAATATAATGACGGAAAATTTGGATTTTATAAAGACAGGAGGCGAGTATCATCCCGCCCGTTGTTCCCTGCCCTATTCTATTGTATGTGTTCTCTGTTTCAGGATATTGAAGAATTCCTGATCAGCTGGAGTGTCTATCGTTGAGGTTACCCGTTGGCGACGCTGTTTCCAGTTGGCGTTGCTGTTTCCAGTTGGCTTCGCATCGTTGGAGTTTGACGAATACCAGTGGATAGTTCACAGACCCGCGGTGGACAGACGGATTCTTGTTCCGGGTGGTGTTCTGGCATTCGAGAGATGGTTTCTATTAGGAGGCTGCTTGACATAAAGAAAGAGGAGGAGGAGGAGCTGCAGCCAGTTTATATAGGACTCCCTATGTGGTCATTGGTGGAGGAGGGAAAGGGGAGTCACTATGGTTGCTAGGTACCTAGATACCAGCATTTTTTCTTTTTATGTTATTAACGCTTGCATTTCTTTCTGATATTGAGCAAAATAAAGAAGGAATAATGCATCTGATACTCGCCTCCTGTCTTTAAAAAATCCAAATTTTCCGTCATTATACTAGGAAAATCTCATATTGCAGACAGTTTCTACCCAGGTATGAGACATGTCATCTAGTTGTAGGCATACCTTGTAATAGCAGGGGAATATATATATATATATATATATATATATATATATATATATATATACAGTGATCCCTCAACTTACAATAGCCTCAACATACAATAGTTTCAACATACAATGGTCTTTTCTGGACCATTGTAACTTGAAACCAGACTCAACATACAATGCTTTGGAATCTGCGAAACGTGTCAATGGCTGGAAGAACCAACCAATCAGAATGGATATTTCACTGGTAAAACCCCTGTGCATGCACTGACTGGTGTCTGGTAGCGCCCCCTACAGTACAGGGAGGTATTACATGTTCTGTACTCTTTACCTGTGCCAGGGTTGGCATCAGGTGAGGGCGGCTCCATTTTCCTTTTTTTAGGACATTGCGTGTTCTGTACAGGACCCTGAAGAAGCTTCTGTCCTCTACATAGACCAGTGTTTCCCAAAGAGGTTGCCTCCAGCTGTTGCAAAACTACAACTCCCAGCATTCCCAGACAGCCTTTGGCCTTTGGCTGTCCGGACATGCTGAGAGTTGTAGTTTTGCAACAGCTGGAGGTACTCTGGTTGGGAAACACTGACGTAGACAGTGATTTACAGCTCCCAGCAGATCTTTTTAACTTTTATGTGTAAGGACTTGTTTTACCTATATTAGTTATCTACTTATTTATCTTTAATCCTCACTTTTTCCTATTTTTGGATGACATTTTGGTGGCTTCAGAACCAATTACCAGGTTTCCATAGAGTTATGGTCTCAACATACGATTGTTTCAACATACAATGGTCGTCCTGGAATCAATTAATATTGTAACTTGAGGGACCAATGTACTTTGCTTACTGACTGGTACTCTCAGCAATTGGAGGGCTTGGAGATGTTGCTGTGGCAAAGGCTAGGCCTAGACTGGTACTAACAGGTTTAGATCCTCCCGTTCTGTTATAAAAATGATGGAGTAGGGACTTTGGGGGGAGGGGGGTATTTATCAAGACATTCAGAAAGCTTTTTAAATGGCTTTTTTCTCTATGTTTGTCACACAAAACGTCGCACAATGGGTCTCGTGTGACTGTTTGTGTAACAGATGCTTTAGAAACGTTTCTATGATTTTCTCACATTTAGAGCACATTGTGCAGTGGTCACTGATTTACTAGGTGTGAATGTCGCTAAAGTGTCGCACGATCCCAGAAATAGGCAGTTTCTCAGGTCAATTCAGCCCAGCCCTACATTTTCTGTGCGACTTTTGACTCAGGGTATATGCGACTTTTCACAGAAAAGTGACATGTCCGCACAAAATCTGTGACTTTTTAAAAAGTTGCATCAGCAAAATTGATAAATGGCGCAAGTCCACAACTATCACCACAACTTTTGTGCTCTAAAACAATTAAAGGGGTACTCCGGCGCTAAGACATCTTATTCCCTATCCAAAGGATAGGGGATAAGATGCCTGATCACGGGGGTCCCGCCGCTTGGGACCCCCGTTACAATCAGTCCACGGAGCATATTCGCTCCGGGTCTGATTACATCTGTCACGTCCCCTCCCATAGGCTTGAATTGAGGGGACAGAGCGTGACATCACACGGGGGCGGAGCTATGACGTCACAATGCTCCGGCCCCATGATCGCCAGTCATCAGAACTGAAGCGAACATGCTCCGGGGACTGATGTTAACGGGGTGCTGTGTGCAAGATCAGTGGCGGATAGGGGATAAGAGGTCTTAGATAAGATGTTTTAGTGCCGGAGTACCCCTTTAAGAATTCACACCACTTTTTGTAAATGCCCCCCTTTGTCTTGTAATTGCCATGACCTGAGTAGCATGTGACTAAAGCATCATTCAACTGTATACAGTACATTATATGCAAGAATGTTAACTTTTTACACTATATAAGTAATCAGTGCATGCTATAAACAGGGTACAATGGACATAAATACATTTGAAATAACTCTCAAGGACCTGATACACATTTTATGCATAAAGCAAACTTTTAGAATGTCAACCATCTGACAACTTTCTTACAATAGTACCTGGGACAGTCGTACTGGGACCAGGGGGGGGGGGGGACTGATAACACTCAGGCCCCCGGACCAAAAAAGGGCAAGGGCCACTGCTAAGCTCTGCAGCTCGTCAATCTTCTGCCACGCCCCTATTTCACTGAAATCTCACACACAATAAACTAAAATTTATATATGTAGGAAACACTTTAACGCAGGTAAATTTCCATGACCAATAATACTGGTATACAAGGAGTAAATATATACCACCACACAACAACTGGATAATACTGTACTGAATAAAACCACTATACACAGACCTGTATACTATACAGGATCTGTATACAATATAACTGATTATATACAGGACCATATTGCTGTAGATATCAGCTACACACAGGATCTGTACACCATATAAGTGATTACAGTTACATTTTGGGACTCACAATTACGTCTTTTCTGATCAGCGTTGTCTTCTTTCCTTTTCTTCTCCATCGGGATCAGACCACCATGTGGATCTCTTAACATCTGCAGGACAAACATGTCAGATTCTGCATTTTTCCAGTGCCCTCACCTCCTCTACTCAATCTTTCCATCTATAGGCCAAAAACACTGTAATAATGCCCTCCTTAGTGTCCTGCACAGTAAAAGGGCAGGTAGGTAGGTAGCCAGGTAAACATGTAACAAGGTAGGTAGATCAGGAAGCCAGATATGTAGGTAGGTGACAAGCCAGGTAGGTAGGGAGCTAACTAGGCAGCCATGTATGAAGGCCAGGTATGTACACAGTTCGGTAGCTGGGTATGTAGGTAGTTAGATAGCCTGGTATGTAGGTAAGTAGTTAGGCATCCAGGTATAAAGTTAGGTTGCCCCCCTTCCCCGTAGGTATAGGCAGCAGAGATAACCCCCCTTCCCTGTAGGTATAGGCAGCAGAGTTAGCCCCCACCCTTCCCCATAGGTATAGGAACAGAGTTAACCCTTTCTCCTTAGGTTTAGGCAGCAGAGTCCCCTCCCCCCCTTTCCCTGTAGGTATAGGCAGAGTTAAACCCCCTTTTCCCCATAGGTATAGGCAGAGCTACCCTCTCCCTTTCCCCATAGGTATAGGCAGAGTTACCCGTTCCCCATAGGTATAGGCAGAGTTACGCCCCCTCCCCCTTTCCCCATAGGTATAGGCAGAGTTAAGCCCCCTCCCCCTTTCCCCATAAGTATAGGCAGAGTTACCCCCCCCCCTTCCTCATAGGTATAGGCAGAGTCCCCCCCTTTCCCCATAGGTATAGGCAGAGTCCCCCCCCCTTTCCCCATAGGTATAGGCAGAGTCCCCCGTTCTTTCCCCATAGGTAAAGACAGAGTTACCCACCCATTTCCTCATAGGTATAGGCAGAGTTACCCCCCTTTCCTCAGAGGTATAGGCAGAGTTACCCCCCTTCCCCATAGGTATAGGCAGAGTCCTCCCCCATTTCCCTATAGGTATAGGCAGAGTTACCCCCTCCCTCTTCCCCATAGGTATAGGAAGAGTCCCCCTCCCCTTTCCCCATAAGTATAGGCAGAGTTGCCCCCCCTTCCCCATAGGTATAGGCAGAGTGACGTAAAAAAAAAGTGATGCTCACCTGATATCCCATGCAGCGATCTCCTCAGCAGCAGGGGCCAGAGTCTTCTCCCCTCCAAAGTGCAGGCGCCAATGAGTGACGTCATCGGCGCCTGTACTATGTGCTGCGTGGGGGCTGAGGTAACGTCTCCTCTGTGTAAGCTGCAGATGCGGCTCAGACAGACGGGACGCCTTCTCCTGTATGTGCGTGTATTGCGCATACAGGAGAAGGCAGCGCTGTCTGCTGGGGATCTGAGACGAGTGTCCCAGATCCTCAGTAGCGGCAGCGGTGGGCCCTTAACCCGGCCAAGCCCTCAGACGATGTCCGATCGGACCAGCCGGTCAGTCCGCCCCTGACTGGGACACTACATAATAATGCACAACATAGGTATTATAAACATAGTCACTGTACATGGTGTGGCAGTGTGGCAAGGAATGGGTGTATTTCCTTGGCTCACCCTGCAGAAGCTCTCACCTGCCTCTTAAGTAATGAGGCAGGAGGGAAGGGAGGTGTATATGAGATGGAGACTCAGTCTAATGTGGGTGTCTCCTAGGAGACAGCATGTGGGCTGTAGGGGAGAGACAGAGCCTGCTGAGGAGTACACAGCCCGAGCTATGAGTGGCTCAAAGAGAGTGACATGAATTGTGAGTAAAAGGTTGCAGGGGACATATGTTTAACCGGCTGAGGGAAGCTCAGCGATTGTTAGTCAGGACAAGCTGATCTGTTTAGTCAGTGACCAGACGGTCTAGGATTTTGTTTTGTTCCTGCATTTTGTTTATTTCTTTCCCTGCAATCTGTCTAATAAAACTGGCAAGGTGCCAGATTTGCATTATAAACGTTTGTTTGCTGGTTTATTGAGAAGATACGCATCCTGTGGCGTAGTCCAGGACGATCCCAGAGCTAATCCCCAAGACGGGTCGTCACAATGGGTATTTGACACATTGATGTCACTATACCTGGATAATCCACACAGTGATGTAACTGTACCATGACAATAAATTTAGTGACATGATAAGTATAGTGATAATAAGAACAATGATGTCACAGTACAGAGATAATAGATAGGTTTGATCAAAACATGCACTAGTATATATATGAAAAAAATATCATTAAAGGGGTACTCCGGTGGAAAACTATATATTTTTTTTATCAACTGGTGAAAGAAAGTTAAACAGATTTGTCAATTACTTCTAATCTTAATCCTTACAGTACTTATTAGCTGCTGAATACTACAGAGGAAATAATTTTCTCTTTGGAACACAGAGCTCTCTGCTAACATCATGAGCACAGTGCTCTCTGCTGACATCTCTGTCCATTTTAAGAACTGTCCAGAGTAGGAGAAAATCCCCATAGAAAACATATGCTGCTCTGGACAGTTTTTAATATGGACAGAGATGTCAGCAGAGAGCACTGTGCTCGTGATTCAGCAGAGAGCACTGTGTTCCAAAAAGAAAATAATTTCCTCTGTAGTATTCAGCAGCTAATAAGTAATGGAAGAATTAGCATTTTTTAAAAGAAGAAATTTACAAATTTGTTTAACTTTCTGGCACTAGTTAATAAAAAAAAAAAAAAGTTTACCACCGGAGTACCCCTTTAACCTCTTAAGGACCCAGGACGTACGGGGACGTCCCCGCACCCTGGGCCTTAAGGACCCAGGACGTCCCCGTACGTCCTGGCGTTTTCCGGTCTCTGCCGCTCGCCGGGCAGAGATCGGAACTGGATGCCTGCTGAAATCCTTCAGCAGGCATCCAGGGCAAACGCCGAGGGGGGCCATGTAGGCCCCCCATGTCGGCGATCGCCGCAAATCGCAAGGGAAATCGCCCTTGCGATCTGCGGCGATACCGGGCTGATCGGGTCTCTGGGACCCGACCGCCCGGTAATTTCGCATGATCCCGGCTGTCACAGACAGCCAGGACCATGCTGGAGTATAGGAGCGAGGTGGCAAACCTGCCACCTCCTCCTATACCCTGCGATCTGTCGGTTAGTTAACCGACCAATCGCAGGAGGGGGGGCGGTTACTTCCTCCCGTCCTGCCCGGCCCCTGAAAGTCCGGAGAGGACGGGAGGAAGACCGGAGGACGCGACGGGGGACGGGGGAGTGCTGGGGACCGGCCCCGGTACTTACCTCGTCCCTGAAGACCCGGATCCCGGCGAGGAAGATGGCGGCGGCGGCGACAGGTGAGTAGATCTTCAGCCGCGGTCGGGCCCTTTACAGCAATGCACGTCGCCGTAAAACGACATGCATTGCTGTAATAGGACCCTGTAAACTACAACTCCCAGCATGCCCAGACAGCCCTTGGCGTCTGGGCATGCTGGGAGTTGCAGTTTTGCAACATCTGGAGGTCCACAGTTTGGAGACCACTGTGCCCTTCCAGATGTTGCAAAACTACACATCCTCAGCATGCCCTTACTGTCCAGGCATGCTGGGAGTTGTAGTTCTGTAACATCTGGCCCTTCAGATGTTGCAGAACTACAACTCCCAGCATGCCTGGACAGTTGGCATACTGGGGGTTGTAGTTTTGCAACATCTGGAAGGGCACGGATTGGGAACCACTGTATTAGTGGTCTGCAAACTAGTCCTCCAGATGTTGCAAAACTAAAACTCCAAGCATGCTGGGAGTTGTAGTTCGGCAACATCTGGCTCTAAAGATGTTGCCGAACAACTACTACTCCCAGCATGCCTGAGAATGTTTGGGAGTTGTGGTTTTGCAACAGCTGGAGGCACACTGGTTGGGAAACATTGTTTCCTAACTCAGTGTTTCCCAACCCGTGTGCCTCCAGCTGTTGCAAAACCACAACTCCCAAACATTCTCAGGCATGCTGGGAGTAGTAGTTTTGCAACAGCTAAAGGTCCCCCCTGTGAATGTACAGGGTACATTCACATGGGCAGGGGGCTTACAGTGAGTATCGGGCTGCAAGTTTGCAATGCAGCAAATTTTGCGCGGCAGCTCAAACTCGCTGTAACCCCCCCTGCCCATGTGACTGTACCCTAAAAACACTACACTACCACATAATAAAATAAAAAGTAAAAAACACTACATATACACATACCCCTACACAGCCCCCCTCCCTCCCCAATAAAAATGAAAAACGCCTGGTACGCCACTCTTTCCAAAATGGAGCCTCCAGCTGTTGCAAAACAACAACTCCCAGTATTGCCGGACAGCCGTTGACTGTCCAGGCATGCTGGGAGTTTTGCAACAGCTGGAGGCACCCTGTTTGGGAATCACTGGCGTAGAATACCCCTATGTCCACCCCAATGCAAATCCCTAATTCAGGCCTCAAATGCACATGGCGCTCTCCCTTTGGAGCCCTGTCGTATTTCAAGGCAACAGTTTAGGGTCACATATGGGGTATCGCCGTACTCGGGAGAAATTGACTAACAAATCTTGGGGGTCTTTTTCTCCTTTCACCCCTTATGAAAAGGTGAAGTTGGGGTCTACACCAGCATGTTAGTGTAAAAAAAATAAACTTTTTACACTAACATGCTGGTGTTGCCCTATACTTTTCATTTTGACAAGAGGTAAAGGGGAAAAAAGCCCCCCAAAATTTGTAACGCAATTTCTCCCGAGTACGGAGATACCCCATATGTGGGCGCAAAGTGCTCTGGGGGCACACAACAAGGCCCAGAAGGGAGAGTGCGTCATGTACATTTGAGGTGGTTTGCACAGGGGTGGCTGATTGTTACAGCGGTTTTGACAAACGCAAAAAAAACAAAACCACATGTGACCCCATTTCGGAAACTACACCCCTCACGGAATGTAATGAGGGGTGCAGTGAGAATTTACACCCCACTGGTGTCTGACAGATCTTTGGAAGAGTGGGCTGTGCAAATTAAAAATGTTGTACAGCCCACTGTTCCAAAGATATGACAGACACCAGTGGGGGGTAAATGCTCACTGTACGCCTTCTTACGTTCCTCAAGGGGTCTAGTTTCCAAAATGGTATGCCATGTGGGGGTTATTTTGCTGTCCTGGCACCATATGGGCTTCCTAAATGCGACATGACCACCGAGCAAAATTTGCTCTCAAAAAGCCAAATATGACTCCTTCTCTTCTGAGCATTGTAGTTCGCCCGTAGTGCACTTCAGGTCAACTTTTGGGGTACCTCCATACTCAGAAGAGATGTGGTTACAAATTTTGGGGGGTATTTTCTGCTATTAACCCTTGCAAAAATGTGAAATTTGGGGGGGAAACACACCTTTTAGTGATTTTTTTTAATTTTTTTTTTACGTATGCAAAAGTCGTGAAACCCCTGTGGGGTATTAAGGCTCACTTTATTTCTTGTTACGTTCCCCGAGGGGTCTAGTTTCCAAAATGGTATGCCATGTGGGGGATTTTTGCTGTCCTGGCACCATAGGGGCTTCCTAAATGCGACATGCCCCCGAGCAAAATTTGCTCTCAAAAAGCCAAATATGACTCCTTCTCTTCTGAGCATTGTAGTTCACCCATAGTACACCTCAGGTCAACTTATGGGGTACCTTCATACTCAGAAGAGATGGGGTTACAATGTTTGGGGGGTATTTTCTGCTATTAACCCTTGCAAAAATGTGAAATTTGGGGGGAAACACACATTTTAGTGAAATTTTATTTTTATTTTTTTACATATGCAAAAGTCGTGAAACACCTGTGGGGTATTACGGCTCACTTTATTCCTTGTTACATACCTCAAGGGGTCTAGTTTCCAAAATGGTATGCCATGTGGGGGATTTTTGCTGTTCTGGCACCATAGGGGCTTCCTAAATGCAACATGCCCCCCAAAAACCATTTAAAAAAAACGTACTCTCCAAAATCCCCTTGTTGCTCCTTCGCTTCTGAGCCCTCTACTGCGCCCGCCGAACACTTTACATAGACATATGAGGTATGTGCTTACTCGAGAGAAATTGGGCTACAAACATAAGTATACATTTTCTCCTTTTTCCCCTTGTAAAAATTCAAAAATTGGGTCTACAAGAACATGCGAGTGTAAAAAATGGAGATTGTGAATTTTCTCCTTCACTTTGCTGCTATTCCTGTGAAACACCTAAAGGGTTAAAACGCGGACTGAATGTCATTTTGAATACTTTGGGGGGTGCAGTTTTTATAATGGGGTCATTTGTGGGGTATTTCTAAAATGAAGACCCTTCAAATCCACTTCAAACCTGAACTGGTCCATGAAAAATTGTGAGTTTGGAAATTTTGTGAAAAATTGGAAAATTGCTGCTGAACTTTGAAGCCCTCTGGTGTCTTCCAAAAGTAAAAACTTGTCAATTTTATGATTCAAACATAAAGTAGACATATTGTATATGTGAATAAAAAAATAAATTATTTGGAATATCCATTTTCCTTACAAGCAGAGAGCTTCAAAGTTAGAAAAATGCAAAATTTTCAAATTTTTCATAAAATTTGGGGATTTTTCACCAAGAAAGGATGCAAGTTACCACAAAATTTTACCACTATGTTAAAGTAGAATATGTCACGAAAAAACAATCTCGGAATCAGAATGATAACTAAAAGAATTCCAGAGTTATTAATGTTTAAAGTGACAGTGGTCAGATGTGCAAAAAAAGGCCGGGTCCTGAGGTGTAAAATGGCTGGGTCCTTAAGGGGTTAATCAATGCTGCTAACAAAGCTACTAGGCTATACTAGATAACCTTAACTAAAATGAGTGAGGTCTTACCTAACAGAATGTTTCCATGATCAAATCAATCCTATTTTTCTGAAAACATTCCAGCACTGACCACCTGTAGTCCATGCTGCACGCTGTGCCTAGATGAAGAGAATCTTCACTGGGCTGATTGCTCGGTTGCTAAGGTTCCCAAATTCTGTAATGCAATAATGATTCTATTCATTGCAATAGAAGTTGCATTGCAAGACCCCAAACTGAGAGTCTTGGAGATGGTGCTCCTGTAATCAGTTAGCCCCTGTTATATGAGTTACATAGCAGGGAAATGTTATGGTGCACAGTACTGCTGTGCTTCAATTTATTTATACAGAACTAAGTTGTTTCACTACATATATTGAGCAACAGTTCAGACAGGTCATCTCTGCCTTTTGCTATTTTATCATTAAAGGGGTATTCCAGGAAAAATGTGTTTATATATATATATATATATATATATATATATATATATATATATATATATATATCAACTGGCTCCAGAAAGTTACAGATCTGTAATTTTTTTTTTTCATTAAAAATCTTTATCCTTCCAATAATTATCAGCTGCTGAAGTCGAGTTGTTCTTTTTTGTCTTGCAACAGTGCTCTCTGTTGAGATCTCTGCTTGTCTTGGGAACTGCACAGAGTAGAAGAGGTTTGCTATGGGGATTTACTTCTACTCTGGACAGTTCCCGAGACAGGTGTCATCAGAGAGCACTTAGACAGAAAAGAACAACTCAACTTCAGCAGCTCATAAATACTGAAAGGATTAAGATTTTTTAATAGAAGTAATTTACAAATCTGTTTAACTTTCTGGAGCCAGTTGATTTATAAAAAAAAGTTTTTTTTCCTGGATAACCACTTTAAATGTTAACTAAACAAAAGTACAGATGCAGGGCATGTGTGCCCAACAAGAAGGGTATCAATATTCCACATAATACATACATGAGAGGTAGTTCCTGTAGCTGTGTTTCCTCCTGTGTTCTGTCAACCTATGACTTCCTACAGCTACTTTAGTGAATATGTGGGATAAAAGAGTCTATCTTAGCCTTTTTAACCCTTTAAGGACCCAGCCTGTTTTTACACTTTTTTGGGGTAAAATGGGAAAAAAGGGACATTTTACATTTTTATTGGGATGGGGATTTTTCCAATTTTTTTTTACTTTTTTAAAAACTTTTTTTTAACTTCTTTTTTAAACACTTTAATAGTCCCCATAGGGGACTATTTATAGCAATCAGTCGATTGCTAATACTGTTCAGTGCTATGCATAGGGCATGGCACTGATCAGTATTATCTTCTGCTCTGGCCTGCTCGATCTCAGACCAGACCAGAACATCTGCCATGTTAGCTGAGCTCAGATGTAGCCGTGCTGCCGCAAATGCTCGTAATCTGTATTGATCACAGCATCTGAGGGGTTAATGGCAGACATCCGCGTGATCGCAGAAGTCAGCCATTACCGGCAGGTCCCTGGCTGCTTTCACATGACCCGATCATCGCTCCGATGCTCATGGTCATGTACATGACGTAAATGTACGTCCTGGTGCGCTAAGTACCGTCGCACTAGGACGTACATTTACATCCATGGTCATTAAGGGGTTAAATAGAAGTAATTTACAAATCTGTTTAACTTTCTGTAATCAGAAAAAACATTTTCCAGTGAAGTACCCCTTTAAGGACCTGTATGCCTTGAATCCTTAAGCGGCTTTGAAGCGATGGGGAGCTACGCTCGCTTCAGAGCAGTGAGTGCCGGGTACTGTCAGTAGCCTCACACTCACTATTTATGCCGGGCAGCGGCGATCCCAGTATTTAACCCTTGACATTTAACCCTAGATACAGTGATCAATGCCGATCACGGTGTCAAAAGAGAAAGATGCAGGCTGCTCATTGGAGCTCACGGAACCCTGTGAGCCAAATAGCAGAGGAGGGTCCCCATACCTGCCGCATGAGTGTCATTTCAATTATGAAGCCTGGCTTACAAGGCTATATCAGTGGATCGCCGATATCATTGTGTGAACAATACATGCAATCTAATTATTGCGTATAAAAGTCCCTTAACCCCTTAAGGACCGGGGTTTTTTTGTTTTTTGCATTTTCGTTTTTTGCTCTTTGCCTTTAAAAAATCATAACTCTTTCAATTTTGCACCTAAAAATCCATATTATGGCTTATTTTTTGCGCCACAAATTCTACTTTGTAATGACGTCAGTCATTTTGCCCAAAAATCTACGGTGAAACGGAAAAAAAAATCATTGTGAGACAAAATTTTAAAAAAATACGTAGTTTTGTAAACTTTGGGGGCTTCCGTTTCTACGTAGTACATTTTTGGGTAAAAATTACACCTGATATTTATTCTGTAGGTCCATTTAGTTAAAATGATACCCTACTTATATAGGTTTGATTTTGTCGTACTTCTGGAAAAAATCATAACTTCATGCAGGAAAATTAATACGTTTAAAATTGTAATTTCTGACCCCTATAACTTTTTTATTTTTCTGCGTATGGGGCGGTATGAGGGCTCATTTTTGTGCCGTGATCTTTTAAGTTTTTAACGGTACCATTTTTGCATTGATAGGACTTATTGATCGCTTTTTATTCATTTTTTCATGATATAAAAAGTGACCAAAAATGCACTATTTTGGACTTCGGAATTTTTTTGCGCGTACGCCATTGACTGTGCGGCTTTAATTAATGATATATTTTTATAATTCGGACATTTTTGCACGCGGCGATACCATATATGTTTATTTTTATTTACACTGTGGTTTTTTTTATGGGAAAAGGGGGGTGATTCAAACTTTTAATAGGGAAGGGGTTAAATGATCCCATAGGGACCTATAACACTGCACACACTGATCTTTCACATTGATCACTGGTTTCTCATAAGAAACCAGGGATCGATGATTCTGCCGCTTGACTGCTCATGCCTGAGCAGTCATTCGGCGATCGGACAGCGAGGAGGCAGGTAGGGACCCTCCTGCTGTCCTGTAAGCTGTTCGGGATGCCGCGATTTCACCGCGGCTATCCTGAACAGCCCACTGAGCTAATCGGCACACTTTCACTTTAGACACGGTGTTCAACTTTGAATGCCGCGTCTAAAGGGTTAATAGCGCGCGGCACCGCGATCAATGCCGCGCGCTATTAGCCACGGGTCCCGGCCGTTGTTAGACCCGTTAGGCCCGACCCGCGTTATAGATTGGGAGCGGACACATGACGTTCCAGTACGTCATGTGTCCTTAAGGAATTAAAAGGAACTTAAAAATTATAAAATAAAAAAAGTTTTAACATTTATATAGAGCCCCCCTCCCCTAATAAAAAAAAATCTAATCCCCCTTATTTATATACATCAGTAGTATCACTCACCATTCCCACCCAAATAGATAGAGAAATCTAAGATGGTCTAGTCACAACCAATAAATGGACCACACACTGACAACAACTTATTCTGCATGGCATTCATGAATAAAGACGACATAAACAGAACAAGGAGCGCTCATGTGCTTTGTTGTTTGCCAATTGTGATTGATTGTATTTAATATACAAACAGCATGATAGTACGAAAGCTGGTTTTATTGTGTTATGCATGCGCAGACTCTGTAAACACACAGGATCGAAAACCTAATCGACCGTAAAGTTTATGTATTTTGTATGTGCATAACTTACAACTTTCTAAATGTCCAAATTTAACCAAGAGTATAATATTTAACTGAATCATGACATTAATATATCCGGAAATCTTAATATTATTTCCCTCCAAATCCATTATTATGATCAATCTGATTAGAATGGAAAAAAAAGCATGCATAAATATTTCACACATTCTGCAAGATTTTTAATGGGCTCGCCAAATGACTGTTCACGGTGTTTATATAAATCATAATAATATGATGCTGGGCACAACTGTCATATCAATGATACAAACTTGCCAGAGCCCTTACAGTAAAATGAGCAGGAACCTTTAGTCTAAATGAAGTAAACAGCTTGAAAATGAGGTGTTCCCTATGTGCATCTGTTTATTACCCTAAGCATTTCATGATCTTATTTGCCCTGACAGCAGCTGCCTGACATTGGTTGCTGCAATTTACATTACAGTCTACAAATAAATATTCCTTTTCTATGTCAGTACATCCAACTGTTTTCTGCATAAAAGACACCCTGCCTACATGATTTGCTTTATATTGCATTATAAACCTAGAGTTTCTTCCAAATGAGAGCAATCCTTTCTGAGCTAAGTAGAATCATGGCATGTCAAGGTCTGGTAAACACAATAGATCACCTTGTATTGATTGTCAACCATCCAGTATAAAGTTTATTTAGAGTGAATGTATCACCTAGATAAAATTTTTTATTAATTAGAGCCAGACACCGAAACATATTCTTTTTAATATGTCTTTTATTTTTTATTGTGCACAATTATTTGTAAAGTAGACTTCTTTATGTATGTGTATTATTACAGGGGCCATTTTACCTGAGCTGTTTTTAAGAAAGAGCATTTTTAGAGACCCATACCCTATTAACTATAATAGGAATGTTTCCTGGGCCTGAGGTCTCTCCATTTCTCAGCAATCAGGAGGCTATCCTCTAAACTTCAACTATTGTCCATCTACTTTGTCACCTTTCAACAGACAAAGTAGATAGGTCTGTCAGGCACTACTATAGTACAGTCCATTTCCCAGCCATGTGGCGTTTCTTCTTTAGAGACTGCACTTCCATTCATGACATAGGCGGTGCACATTCATTTCTGTAGTCCGTTCAATATTACAAACAAAAAGTTAAAGGAAAATAGTGGCAATTCAGTAGCCTTGGCAATTTCTCAATCTTTAATCTCTTGTGTAAAAACATACCTGCAGCAGGGAGCTACTAGAGACATGCGGGGGAGTTGATCAGTGACAGCTGTTTCACATGTCACTAAATGCTTCGTGTGGCTCATGAGCCAGACTAAACATGTAGTGACGTGTGAAACAGCTGTTGCCGATTTACTCCCACACATGTCTCTAGAAGCTCCCTGCTGCAGGTATGTTTTTACGCATGAGCTGAAGTAAATATTGAGAAATTGCCTCGGCTAGTTAGTTGCCACTATTTTCCTTTACCTTTTTGGTTGCAATACTGTCACGATGCCGGCTGGCAGGTAGTGGACCCTCTGTGCCAGAGAGGGATTGGCGTGGACCGTGCTAGTGGACCGGTTCTAAGCCACTACTGGTTTTCACCAGAGCCCGCCGCAAAGCGGGATGGTCTTGCTGCGGCGGTAGTGACCAGGTCGTATCCACTAGCAACGGCTCACCTCTCTGGCTGCTGAAGATAGGCGCGGTACAAGGGAGTAGGCAGAAGCAAGGTCGGACGTAGCAGAAGGTCAGGGCAGGCAGCAAGGATCGTAGTCAGGGGCAACGGCAGAAGGTCTGGAAACACTGGCAAGGGACACACAAGGAACGCTTTCACTGGCACTAAGGCAACAAGATCCGGCAAGGGAGTGCAAGGGAAGTGAGGTAATATAGGGAGTGCACAGGTGATAACTCTAATTGGAACCACTGCGCCAATCAGCGGCGCAGTGGCCCTTTAAATCGCAGAGACCCGGCGCGCGCGCGCCCTAGGGAGCGGGGCCGCGCGCGCCGGGACAGAACAGACGGGGAGCGAGTCAGGTAGGAGAGCCGGGGTGCGCATCGCGAGCGGGCGCTACCCGCATCGCGAATCGCATCCCGGCTAGCAGCAGGATCGCAGCGCCCCGGGTCAGAGGACGTGACCGGGGCGCTGCAGCGGAGGAGGTGAAGCGAGCGCTCCGGGGAGGAGCGGGAACCCGGAGCGCTCGGCGTAACAGTACCCCCCCCCTTGGGTCTCCCCCTCTTCTTGGAGCCTGAGAACCTGAGGAGCAGACTTTTGTCAAGGATGTTGTCCTCAGGTTCCCAGGATCTCTCTTCAGGACCACAACCCTCCCAGTCTACTAAAAAAAAATTTTTTCCTCTGACCTTTTTGGCAGCCAAAATCTCCTTGACCGAGAAGACGTCCGAGGAGCCGGAAACAGGAGTGGGAGGAACAGATTTGGGAGAAAAACGGTTGAGGATGAGTGGTTTGAGAAGAGAGACGTGAAAGGCATTAGGGATACGAAGAGAAGGAGGAAGAAGAAGTTTATAAGAGACAGGATTAATTTGACACAGAATTTTGAAAGGACCAAGATAGCGTGGTCCCAACTTGTAGCTAGGGACACGGAAGCGGACATATTTAGCGGAGAGCCATACCTTGTCTCCAGGGGAAAAAACGGGGGGAGCTCTTCTTTTCTTATCCGCGAACCTCTTCATGCGTGAAGAAGCCTGTAAGAGAGAATTTTGGGTCTCTCTCCATATAATGGAAAGGTCACGAGAAATTTCATCCACAGCGGGCAGACCAGAGGGCAAGGGGGTAGGGAGGGGGGGAAGAGGGTGACGGCCGTACACCACGAAAAATGGGGATTTGGAGGAAGATTCAGAGACCCTGAAGTTATACGAGAATTCGGCCCATGGAAGGAGATCTGCCCAGTCATCCTGGCGGGAGGAAACAAAATGTCGCAAATAATCACCCAGGATCTGGTTAATTCTTTCTACTTGTCCATTGGACTGGGGATGATATGCAGAGGAAAAATTTAATTTAATCTTGAGTTGTTTACAGAGAGCTCTCCAGAATTTAGACACGAATTGGACCCCTCTATCCGAGACAATCTGCGTAGGCAACCCGTGAAGACGAAAAATGTGTACAAAAAATTGTTTAGCCAACTGAGGCGCAGAAGGAAGACCAGGAAGAGGAATGAAATGTGCCATTTTGGAGAATCGATCAACGACCACCCAAATAACGGTGTTGCCACGGGAAGGGGGTAAATCAGTAATAAAATCCATACCAATCAGAGACCAAGGCTGTTCGGGGACAGGCAGAGGATGAAGAAAACCAGCGGGCTTCTGGCGAGGAGTCTTATCCCGGGCACAGATAGTGCAGGCTCGCACAAAGTCCCCAACATCCGTCTCCAGAGTTGGCCACCAATAGAAGCGGGAGATGAGTTGCACAGATTTCTTGATGCCCGCATGACCTGCGAGATGGGAGGAGTGACCCCATTTGAGGATTCCGAGGCGTTGGCGTGGAGAAACAAAGGTCTTTCCTGGAGGAGTCTGTCTGATGGAGGCAGGAGAAGTGGAGATCAGGCAGTCAGGTGGAATGATGTGTTGCGGAGGGAGATCAACTTCTGAGGCATCCGAGGAACGAGAGAGAGCATCGGCTCTAATGTTCTTATCGGCAGGACGAAAGTGAATCTCAAAATTAAATCGGGCAAAGAACAGAGACCACCGGGCCTGGCGAGGATTCAGCCGTTGGGCCGACTGGAGGTAGGAGAGGTTCTTGTGGTCGGTGTAGATAATAACAGGAAATCTTGATCCCTCCAGCAGATGCCTCCATTCCTCAAGTGCTAATTTAATGGCTAGAAGTTCTCGATCCCCGATGGAGTAGTTCCTCTCCGCTGGAGAGAAGGTCCTAGAGAAAAAACCACAAGTGACAGCATGCCCGGAAGGATTTTTTTGTAGAAGAACAGCTCCAGCTCCTACTGAGGAGGCATCAACCTCCAATAGGAAGGGTTTGGAAGGGTCAGGTCTGGAGAGCACGGGAGCCGAAGAAAAGGCAGACTTGAGTTGTTTAAAGGAGTCTTCTGCTTGAGGAGGCCAGGACTTGGGATCAGCATTTTTCTTGGTTAAAGCCACGATAGGAGCCACAATGGTAGAAAAATGTGGAATAAATTGCCTGTAATAATTGGCGAACCCCAAAAAGCGTTGGATAGCACGGAGTCCGGAGGGGCGTGGCCAATTTAAGACGGCAGAGAGTTTGTCTGGATCCATCTGTAGTCCCTGGCCAGAGACCAAATATCCTAGAAAAGGAAGAGATTGGCATTCAAACAGACATTTCTCAATTTTGGCATAGAGTTGGTTGTCACGAAGTCTCTGAAGAACCATACGGACATGCCGGCGGTGTTCCTCTAGATTGGCAGAAAAAATTAGGATATCGTCCAGATATACCACAACACAGGAGTATAATAGATCACGAAAAATTTCATTGACAAAGTCTTGGAAGACGGCAGGGGCATTGCACAGTCCAAAGGGCATGACCAGATACTCAAAGTGTCCATCTCTGGTGTTAAATGCCGTTTTCCACTCGTCCCCCTCTCTGATGCGGATGAGGTTATAGGCGCCTCTTAAGTCCAATTTAGTGAAGATGTGGGCACCTTGGAGGCGATCAAAGAGTTCAGAGATGAGGGGTAAGGGGTAGCGGTTCTTAACCGTGATTTTATTAAGACCGCGGTAGTCAATGCAAGGACGTAGGGAGCCATCTTTTTTGGAGACAAAGAAAAATCCGGCTCCGGCAGGAGAGGAGGATTTACGGATAAAGCCCCTTTTTAGATTCTCCTGGACGTATTCGGACATGGCAAGAGTCTCTGGGGCAGAGAGAGGATAAATTCTGCCCCGGGGTGGAGTAGTACCCGGGAGGAGGTCGATAGGGCAATCATAAGGCCTGTGAGGAGGTAGAGTCTCAGCTTGTTTTTTGCAGAAAACATCCGCGAAGTCCATATAGGCCTTGGGGAGACCGGTTACTGGAGGAACCACAGAGTTACGGCAAGGGTTACTGGGAACCGGTTTTAGACAGTTCTTGGAACAAGAGGACCCCCAACTCTTGATCTCCCCAGTGGACCAATCCAGGGTTGGGGAATGAAGTTGAAGCCAGGGAAGTCCAAGGAGAATCTCCGAGGTGCAATTGGGGAGGACCAAAAGTTCAATCCTCTCATGATGAGATCCGATGCTCATAAGAAGGGGCTCCGTGCGGAAACGTATGGTACAGTCCAATCTTTCATTATTTACACAATTGATGTAGAGGGGTCTGGCGAGACTGGACACTGGGATGTTGAACCTGTTGACGAGAGAGGCCAAAATAAAATTTCCTGCAGAACCAGAGTCCAAGAAGGCCACTGTAGAGAAGGAGAAGGCAGAAGCAGACATCCGCACAGG
Source organism: Hyla sarda (assembly GCF_029499605.1). NCBI lineage: Eukaryota > Metazoa > Chordata > Amphibia > Anura > Hylidae > Hyla > Hyla sarda. Next base: position 35,306,695 of record NC_079198.1, read on the forward strand.
CACAGTAAGACGTGGAGAAGCAGAGTAGACATCAAGGACTGTCTCACCTTTGTGCGGAGTCAGCGTACGTCTTTCCAGGCGGGGAGGACGGATAGGACAATCCCTCAGGAAGTGTTCGGTACTAGCACAGTACAGGCAGAGGTTCTCCATACGGCGTCGTGTCCTCTCTTGAGGTGTCAGGCGAGACCGGTCGACCTGCATAGCCTCCACGGCGGGAGGCACAGGAACAGATTGCAGGGGACCAGAGGAGAGAGGAGCCGAGGAGACGAAACGCCTCGTGCGAACAGAGTCCATATCTTGGCGGAGTTCCTGACGCCTTTCAGAAAAACGCATGTCAATGCGAGTGGCTAGGTGAATAAGTTCATGTAGATTAGCAGGAATTTCTCGTGCGGCCAGAACATCTTTAATGTTGCTGGATAGGCCTTTTTTGAAGGTCGCGCAGAGGGCCTCATTATTCCAGGACAATTCTGAAGCAAGTGTACGGAATTGTACGGCATACTCGCCAACGGAAGAATTACCCTGGACCAGGTTCAACAGGGCAGTCTCAGCAGAAGAGGCTCGGGCAGGTTCCTCAAAGACACTTCGGATTTCCGAGAAGAAGGAGTGTACTGAGGCAGTGACGGGGTCATTGCGGTCCCAGAGCGGTGTGGCCCATGACAGGGCTTTTCCGGACAGAAGACTGACTACGAAAGCCACCTTAGACCTTTCAGTGGGAAACAGGTCCGACATCATCTCCAGATGCAGGGAACATTGGGAAAGGAAGCCACGGCAAAACTTAGAGTCCCCATCAAACTTATCCGGCAAGGATAAGCGTATCCCAGGAGCGGCCACTCGCTGCGGAGGAGGTGCAGGAGCTGGCGGAGGAGATGACTGCTGAAGCTGTGGTAGCAACTGTTGTAGCATAACGGTCAGTTGAGACAGCTGTTGGCCTTGTTGCGCAATCTGTTGTGACTGCTGGGCGACCACCGTGGTGAGGTCAGCGACAACTGGCAGAGGAACTTCAGCGGGATCCATGGCCGGATCTACTGTCACGATGCCGGCTGGCAGGTAGTGGACCCTCTGTGCCAGAGAGGGATTGGCGTGGACCGTGCTAGTGGACCGGTTCTAAGCCACTACTGGTTTTCACCAGAGCCCGCCGCAAAGCGGGATGGTCTTGCTGCGGCGGTAGTGACCAGGTCGTATCCACTAGCAACGGCTCACCTCTCTGGCTGCTGAAGATAGGCGCGGTACAAGGGAGTAGGCAGAAGCAAGGTCGGACGTAGCAGAAGGTCGGGGCAGGCAGCAAGGATCGTAGTCAGGGGCAACGGCAGAAGGTCTGGAAACACTGGCAAGGGACACACAAGGAACGCTTTCACTGGCACTAAGGCAACAAGATCCGGCAAGGGAGTGCAAGGGAAGTGAGGTAATATAGGGAGTGCACAGGTGATAACTCTAATTGGAACCACTGCGCCAATCAGCGGCGCAGTGGCCCTTTAAATCGCAGAGACCCGGCGCGCGCGCGCCCTAGGGAGCGGGGCCGCGCGCGCCGGGACAGAACAGACGGGGAGCGAGTCAGGTAGGAGAGCCGGGGTGCGCATCGCGAGCGGGCGCTACCCGCATCGCGAATCGCATCCCGGCTAGCAGCAGGATCGCAGCGCCCCGGGTCAGAGGACGTGACCGGGGCGCTGCAGCGGAGGAGGTGAAGCGAGCGCTCCGGGGAGGAGCGGGAACCCGGAGCGCTCGGCGTAACAAATACTTTGTCACCTTTCACTGTACTTATTTCTGTGATGATAAGGAGGGCACTGCTGCAAAGTGGTCTGTACAGAACAGGAAGCCTCAGCTTAGTTTAGGCCTAGTGGCCAGAATGAAAACTGCTAATTTTCAGGAATATTTTATTATATAGATAGTAAAAATGCAACATTACAAAAACCTTTCTAAACCTCTAAAAATTTAATTTTCTGATGACACATTGCCCATAATGCTGCAGGAAACAGCTTCTATAGAAAGTCTATGCCTACTGCAAGGAGAGAGACAGAGAGAAGTGCTCAGCTGAACTACTTTCCCCCCCTTATTCAAGAGAAATCAGCCCCTATGTTATGGCTTCTATGTTATAGGGTTTTTGTGCCTTCTTCTGCATCAACACTGCAAAATAACAGGTTTAATTTATGAATATAATCTTTAATGATTTTTCTATAAAGGCCATCTAAGGATCTGTCTGCCGTCAAGAAGTAAGCTTTTTCCTTATTCCCCTCGGTCTACCTAAAATAGTCTTGAAATGTTCCAATACTTTTAGCTTTAATCTTTTTACTCTTTGTATATTGAAAGACCATTTTATTTTATTTGGCAATTTGTCATTCCATTTCCAGCTTTACTTTATATTCTTTTTTATGGGTCACATTATTTTACTTGTAGTTCTTTAATGCCTTCCCCACTTTGTTCTAATTCTAGCCGATGAAAAGCTCTTTTTGTTAGATTTTGCCTCTATTACTTATTATTTAAAAAAAATGTTTCATCTTGATTTAAATGTTTGGTTTCTATGAGTTTTTTATGTGAAGCAATAATTATTTAAAATATATTTTAAATGTCTTTTTTTGGCAATTGTCCCAGTCAATGAGCTTTAATGCTTCTTTTATCTGGTTCAATGTAGCCTTCTTAAAATGTTAAGAATTTGCAGCTCCACTTTGAAACATTGTCATGAAAGATGTGGACTAGTGTTGAGTGCGAATATTCAAAATGCTAATTTTTACCACGAATATCGGCACTTCGCTTTTTTATGTGAATATTTAGAATATAGTGATATATATTCGTAATGATGTTTTTTAAATGCACATTTATGCAAATATTTATGCGAATATTGGCACTTCCAGACTGGACACTTTCATTACGAATTTTCACATGGAAAAAAAAAAGAGAGAACGAACATAGCGAATATGCAAATTTCTATGCCATATCCAAGGAACCACGTGCAACTGGGGCAGCTCTTCTTATTTGACATGAAGTGTCTCTGCCTTATTTTAGCAATAGTAAGGAAGAAGTATTACATCTTATGAGTATGTATACTGTAATTGTATGTTTTGAAGGTACAGATCCTACAAGGAGATCCAAATATTCCCAGCATCAAATATAACAAAGCATATTAACATAACCAATATGGTGGGGAACTGCGTGTATAAAATATAACCTTTAATGATATCAAATAAAATCACCAAAAGTAATTGTGCTAGTGAAGATAAAAGAGAATTAAATTGATATAGCCCTCCTATGCTCAACGTATGGATTACGCAGCATAGGATGTGGATTGCTCCCAACGCGTTTCAACCTAAGTTAAAGGTATCATCAGGGGAGGCTTACGCAATCTTGGCTACAAATGTTTAAGTTATAATCAATAAGCACTTTATTGGTGCTAGTAAGCACCACAGGGTAACACTGTATGTCCGGTTTCCTGTAAAAAAAGGGGAAAAAGGAAAATACAGTCTCGGACATATATCCATATTGCATGATTAATGTGTACACATGCAATGCATGATAGCTACTCACGGCCTAGAACCAGATCCCGGCACCTAGAGAGAACAGTATACAATATAAATGTCACTCTATTGCCCTTTGGCATATCAGACCTGAAAAGCAAACATGGGGCCGCAAGCGGCTACTTACGATTATCCCTGTAGTTCGCGGCTTATCCGGTGCAGCGCGACACCCGCAGTGGCGGGGAGCTGTTAATACATAGTCCAGCTACCGCGCGCTGACACCGGCAAAGCCGGCGTCTGACGTCATATCCTATCGGCTGGTGCATACGTCAGCCGACCGCACCCCCTGTGACGTAGCAGGGGGAGTTGTACTGGTACGCTGACAGCACTGAATGCCGAGCGGATAACTTAACTATTTCGTGACTTGTGCTGAATAACTTCACTGGGTGACAACTTTGTGAAGCTTGGGAAGCATTATCCAGAGATCTTATAGTGACCGCTCGGGCCGTACTAGGTCTGCCTTCACATCAGGACACGATCATCTGCAGGTAGGGCACCAGATTTACCTTAAGTAGGCACAGGGTCCCTGGATGGAAAATGCCCACAGATGAACGGACACTGGCTAAAAAGACAGACCCATATTCGTTGTTAGCCCTCAAAAAATCATGCAAACTATATTGAATACGAGAGGTTATTAAGAAACCCATAAGCCAGATATTTCTCATATATCCAGATGTGTTATATACACATAAAGTCGCAAGACACCACAGGAGGAGGAATTGGATAAATGAAAGAATTATATAAATATGTCCCAGAAAAGATGTACCAAAAGAAGGAGAAGATAATAAGTACATCTAGACCACAACTACTGCGTGCTTATATGGTTATATTTTAAAGTTAGTTAATTATTGGCCTTAATATACCATAGATTTTATTGTTAGAGTGGGGGTCCCCAGGGACCCTGTGCCTACTTAAGGTAAATCTGGTGCCCTACCTGCAGATGATCGTGTCCTGATGTGAAGGCAGACCTAGTACGGCCCGAGCGGTCACTATAAGATCTCTGGATAATGCTTCCCAAGCTTCACAAAGTTGTCACCCAGTGAAGTTATTCAGCACAAGTCACGAAATAGTTAAGTTATCCGCTCGGCATTCAGTGCTGTCAGCGTACCAGTACCACTCCCCCTGCTACGTCACAGGGGGTGCGGTCGGCTGACGCATGCACCAGCCGATAGGATATGACGTCAGACGCCGGCTTTGCCGGTGTCAGCGCGCGGTAGCTGGACTATGTATTAACAGCTCCCCGCCACTGCGGGTGTCGCGCTGCACCGGATAAGCCGCGAACTACAGGGATAATCGTAAGTAGCCGCTTGCGGCCCCATGTTTGCTTTTCAGGTCTGATATGCCAAAGGGCAATAGAGTGACATTTATATTGTATACTGTTCTCTCTAGGTGCCGGGATCTGGTTCTAGGCCGTGAGTAGCTATCATGCATTGCATGTGTACACATTAATCATGCAATATGGATATATGTCTGAGACTGTATTTTCCTTTTTCCCCTTTTTTTACAGGAAACCGGACATACAGTGTTACCCTGTGGTGCTAACTAGCACCAATAAAGTGCTTATCGATTATAACTTAAACATTTGTAGCCAAGATTGCGTAAGCCTCCCCTGATGATGCCTTTAACTTAGGATGAAACGCGTTGGGAGCAATCCACATCCTATGCTGCGTAATCCATACGTTGAGCATAGGAGGGCTATATCAATTTAATTCTCTTTTATCTTCACTAGCACAATTACTTTTGGTGATTTTATTTGATATCATTAAAGGTTATATTTTATACACGCAGTTCCCCACCATATTGGCTATGTTAATATGCTTTGTTATATCTTATGAGTATGGCCAGATTATGGTTCTATGAATATGGCCATATTGCACATCACATTTTTGCCTTCCACTGGATGTACACATATTTGTTAAATAGATACCATAATAACCTATGGGTGAAAGATAATGTATGGAATCTCTCTTGATGTTTCAGGAAGCTCCAATGATGTTAGTGTCCATTTATGGAGCCTCATTGGAGTTTCCAATGGGATTCCTTTTGGGAGTTGGCCATGTATCCACCTGTATTGTATGCCTTCACATTGTTATATATTGCAGCCTTCATTCAGACAGAAGCCTGCAAATCATAACCCACTGTATAAACATGTAATACATAAGGAATCCCCAGTGAACCTCCTGGAGGTGGTCCATCATTATGGGCACGAAATTTCATAACCTCCATTACCTCTCTCCGCTATATTCCCATACCTGTGCATATCATCCTGTATGTTTTTTGTCAGGACCAACGGGGGGACAGGGAGAGTGAGCACTTAACTGACCCTAAAAACACTCTCCCTGCCTACTTGCCCATTCATCCTAAGCAATGGATCAACAACTTGGAGCCGATACCTGCCTGCGCTAAAGTGCAGTGGCGTAAAAACACATAATATACATAGTCTGTCACAGGCCAGAACAGAAATGGAAAGCTACTAGACAACCAGATATAACAGATAAGATACAAATCCTAGCAGGGCAGAATGTAAACAGGCAAAAGGATAAGGAAACATAGGACACTGTTCACACTGGGACACAGAGCAAACAAACTGGACACCCCACTCCACAAAAGGAGTAGCCATTAATAATAAAGCCAAATAGACTACTGGCCAGCGGGCACACTCCACAGTGTGGTCAGGATGCTGACCCAGTAGTAAACAGAAACATTAAACACAGAACTTCATAAAAACGGATACAAGAACACCAAACTCTACAACGTAGAGGAACACTGGTCAGGATACTAGACAGGATACAAGACTAGAACTGGATGAGTCTTAATAGACTCCAGGACACCAGACAGGAATTCTAAAATACAGAGCACGGACAACACTAGCAAGACTAACAGTGTGAACACAGACAAAGCAGAACGAACAAACATAATCCTAAAACCCGACTAATGGAATACAGACTAAAATACAAGGAGCATGATATATAACCATGGCTAAAAACCCAGATAAAATGACAAGATAAATACGAGGTAAATGCTCAAGCAGACATAGTCAGATTATTGCACAGACAGACAAAGTGTATTGCACTCAATAACCAGCACTGAATGCAGGAAAAATCCGTCTTAAAATAGACACACCTGAGTTCTCATTCGTTCAGAGCATTAACCATTCCCTATCTAGGGAGAATAGAAAACTGCTCTAAACATCCTAGTGTATAAAGTCATAATGTAATAAAGTAGGCACTAATATGGATCAGCTATACCTGAGCTGCAGAGTCCTTGTTTCTTCACCCTGAGGATTGATTGCAGACTTTCTTCTGTTTCCGGACACCGAGCACCAGGTGGGGATCCGAGTTGGACCGTAGTCACACAGCACCCCTCCTTGAGCCGCCGCCATGCTGGATATGTGGTTACAGGGCAGTGCTCAGCTTTTGTTTGTTTCTTTTAAGCTTATTATATAACTGTCTGTATTTGGGAAGTTATCATATACAGACAGTTTCATAATTAGAGCTTCCACAAGGAGGCCAGTCTTACTGTTTTCCTTCTGAGCTCTTTCTAAAGCGTTGGTACTGCTGAGTGCCACCCAAAAATGCTAAATTTGTGGCTGTCTTCTGTCGATGTCTTCTGTACCACTGCTCTGGAGAGATCTTAGGAGGAGGAAAGAAAAGAAAGTCCCTGAAATCTTGCTTTGGAAAGCTCCATAAATGGACAATGACATCACTTCCTAATGTATCCATCAAACAGATATATAGGACAGAGTCCATAAGTTGGCATCTGTCCCCCATATGCTAATGTGGTATCTATTTAAAATATACATTTATTTAAAGGAGTAGCTTGGGCAACTGAACTTATAATATACTTATACCCTATTCACAGGATAGGAGATAAGTGTCTGATCGCAGGGGGTCTCACCACTGGGACCCCTCTGCGATCTCCTATATGGGGTCTTGTCTACTTACCCTTGTGTGGTGCTCCTGCTTCCACATTTCTGAACAAGTGAAAGTGATGGCCCGTTCAGCCAATCACTGTCTGCAGCCAGAAAACTACCCCTTTATAGGATCTAGAAGTAAGCAGTAGTGCAGTGCCTTAGCTGGGTATGGGCCCACTCAGCATCTCCATATGCCTCTGATTTTATTCCCTGTCACATAGTTATTTACAGATTCCATGACAACCCATAAAAGAAAATTGTTGCATGCGCCATCTTAAGCTTGATATTTTTTCTAGGGAAATGCCAGAACATGGAATGCCTATTGGTCCTATGGGTATTTTCTTAGTTGCCATTTTGTTGCATTTCTGCAATTTTTTTTTTACAAAGTCTAATATCCCAGAATGCATGAAGAGAACATGTTGACAGAGTATAGAAGCTTTTTTTTTTTGTGTATGTTTACACCCCTGACAGTTTACGCAGACTACATAGAATTTTGGACACATTGCATTTGGTATTGGTTTTAGTGGGGATTCCACTTTGTTGTGAACGCTTAATGTTTCACTGTGGAAATTCTGCAATCATTCAGTGCGGAAAAATAAAAATTCTGTGCGGAGAGAAAACATCACCACTCAACGACAAAATCAACAAAAGAATTCTTTGCAAACACTTAAAAATATGTTGTGTGAAATCACTCACTGGAGGTTTGTAACTTGAACCTATTATAAAAAAAGACAAAAATATTCATATATGTTTTGTATATTTAAAGTACAGATTTTCTTCAAAATCACTAAACTGTATCAAAGCCAGGGCTGGTAGTGACAGCCTCGCATTTAAGTGCTCCACATTGGAACTTAGTTGAATCATGTATATATTGAGTAAATCAAATATGATTAAATCAAATAAAGCTAAATGTTAACCATGTGTGCTGCTCATACAGTATAGGAAAGACAGCAGTGACATTTCAGTTGCTCATCAGAATAGCAGAAGCAATAGCTGGTAGCTAGAGATGTTTGGGAATTTATTTGCAATGTATGACAAGGAGAAAATTTACATTTATTATTGTTTTTAACAGTACCACATTTGTGTAGTTCTGGATTTTTGATTACTTTTATTACATTTTCTGTGTTTGCGCCATTGACCGTGCAGGATCAGGAATGTAATTACGCATGTGCTGATACAAAATATGTTTATTTATTCTATTTTAACAGTATTTGAAAAATGAAAAATTTGGGTGATTTAAATTTTTATCCGGGGTGGGGGGATTTTTTTTTTAACCCCTTAAGGACAATGGATGTAAGTGTACACCCTGATGCGCTGGCACTTCGCGAACCAGGACATACATTTACGTCCTGTACATGACACGAGCACCGGAACACTAGCTGGCTGCTATCAGCAATCGCACTGATGGCCGCCATTAAACCCTCAGATGCCATGATCAATAGAGATCACTTCTGAGGGCTGATCTGATCGCCCGCGGCATGGCTGCAGAGATCACATCAGCCAAAATGGTGGACAGAAGTCCCCTCACTTGCCTTCACCTGTCCTCCCAGCATCTTCTTGCATAAGCATAGCACTGAACTGTATTAGCAATACAATGATTGCTATAAATAGTCCCCTACAGGGACATAAAAAGTGAAAAAAAAGTGTAAAAAAAAATGAAAAAAAGCCCCTCCCCCAATAAAAAATAAAATCACCCCTTTTCACCACTTTAGTAATAAAAAGCATTATAAAAGTTAATAAACATATTTTGTATCCGTGCGTACGTGAATGTCAGAACTATTAAAATATAATGCATTATGTTAAGTTTTATAAGTATGCTCTGTGACCTGTGCAGAAGTCATTGTGCAGTGAGGGAAGAGGATGAGCCCCAAGCACAAGCTGCTGTGAATAGTCTGATCCTGTGTTATTTCACCTATCACTGCATTTCTGTATGTGATAAGGATGACACTACTGGAAAGTGATCAGTAAAGTAATTTTAGAGTAAAAAATAAAAAAATAATAGTAAAAAATGTGTAACATAAAAACTTGACTTGAACAACAGATTAAAGGGGTATTTTATTTGACTATGATACAGGGGCTGTAAAGTAAAAAAAAAATCACGAAAGAATTTCTCACAATTCCCAATATTTATTTTGAACAGCATACAAAATGACTGTTGCAATGTGGCCGAGACCTGACATCACTAGTCAGCTGATGATAGGGAGCCTGTCCTGCTTCAGTGGGTGGAGCAATCGCTTGGTTGGAGAGCGTTCAATCTGTAGGCACCCGATTGAAAACCACAGGTCTTTTGAATGGATGCAGCTCGTTTATGTTTCAATGGATGGGGTGGCTGATGTGTGGGAGGGAGGAAAATGGAATTCTGGGATTTGTAGGCAAAGAAGAAAACTCAAACAGGAAATACAAGTTCACAAAAAGCTAGCCACAGTGTTATGGTAATCTCACAACATAGTCACTTAACCCCAAGACAAGTGCAGATCCTTCCTAAGCATGTCCATTACTGTCTGGCAGGTACGTAGTAAAAATCCCCTTATGGCGATAACCCCTTTAAGTTTCCTCCTCCTGGTACACAGCACCCAGGGAATAGATTAGTTATCCCTCTATCTACACCCTTTGAGAAGATGCTTGTATGTTGGTTTTCTCTTGCCAATGACAATTGCAAAGGGGCAAGTGGCCTACTCGGTTTTGGTCTCCTTATCTTTAAGAGCACAACAAAACTCAGCCAGTCGCTTCATATGTCATGACTAGAGATGAGCGAACTTACAGTAAATTCGATTCGTCACAAACTTCTCGGCTCGGCAGTTGATGACTTATCCTGCGTAAATTAGTTCAGCCTTCAGGTGCTCCGGTGGGCTGGAAAAGGTGGATACATTCCTAGGAAAGAGTCTCCTAGGACTGTATCCACCTTTTCCAGCCCACCGGAGCACCTGAAAGCTGAACTAATTTATGCAGGAAAAGTCATCAACTGCCGAGCCGAGAAGTTTGTGACGAATCAAATTTACTGTAAGTTCGCTCATCTCTAGTCATGACCAATTTTGTTAACTGCATTGTTAGTTGTATAGATCACCTTCATTTTAGTGAGATACTAATGTACAAACATTTCACAAAGGATGGAAAGATAGTATTGAATGATGGTAAATTACTCATAACTACGTAAGCATACCCTGCCTGGCAAAAGTGCAATAAATGCGTGTGCCATTAACAGCAAATCCTATTCCACAAATGGAAATAACTATTTTAATCTAATTTATTTGCAATTGTAGATCTAGTAAACTTTTATTTACAATATGAGCGTTCTTCATATTTGCTTTTAAGAAATAAAAGTTTGCTTTACAAATGTTTCAAGCTAAATTCCAATGGTAATAACTTCTGCCTATTGCTTATTTGTTGCTTATTTGCCGTCATTTGGAGCTAATTAATAAATGTGTGTAAATATCCAACATATTGGAGAATAGCGAAGGAAAACTGCCAGGAGCAGATGGAAGATAGAGTAGAATAAACACAAAGGCTCAACCAGCATGGCAGACTGTACTGTACAAATATGTATGGAACAATGAAAAGGACAAGGGGAAGGAGCGAGGCTCTTCAACACTTCAGTTAATTCTAAGGTCTGAAGAGGTTTTGGTGATAGAGGCTTATTTGGTAGTATTCAGAGTAGTCAGTTTTACCATGTGCATAATATATCGCAATTACAGAGTATTGTGCAATTAGCCCTCCTCCAAAAGTATTTAAAAAAAATGCATAGAAATTGTCATTTCTATGACTGTACGTATGCCACAGGACTGAGGGAAGTGTGAGGTGGTGGTGGGGGGGGAATAAACCTTTTCTGTGTCCAGATTGCAGTTGTCTTCTTGCGATGAGTCCAGTTTTTGATCCCTCCTGAGAAAACCTTCATTGCCAAAACATGATGTATTTGGCATTAAAGGAGTATTCAGGGATACAATTTTTTATTTTGTAAAACTTGCCCCAGAGAAGAAGAGGTTTGCTGCAGGTAGCAGTAAGCAGAATATGAGGCTGCTCTAGCAAACAAACGCAGGAGAAAACAATAAGGAAGGTTAAGACAACTGCTGAAATAGATGCAGGGGAAAGCTGGTTATCGCCGCTAGACCTAGTTGACAAAATGAACAGCCCTTACACAGACCACAAATACAGCTGTGTGTGAATATAGCCTTATTATAAAACATTCTATTGGAGGTATATATGTAAATGAAACAGGACGAATGTGTAAAAAAATGCATGCTGCTTAATACGAAGACAAAGATAGAAAGGGATGTAACTGTAAGAACAATTCTCCACCTGTCAAGCTCTAGCTGGTATCAGTAGTAACAAGCCTTGTGAAGACAGAATTTAGCTGTAAAACTAAAACATTCACACAAAACATTTATTTTAAGAACAAACGACTGCAATGCTTCAGGGGAAGCAAGTACATTGTGAGCAGAAATATGCATTGACTCCTTTACACAAGTTTTAGTTTAAAGTTCTATAGCTCTGGTACTGGAATATTGTGCCTTATTGTCTTTCCACCGCACAACCACATTAACTATTCCCGAGGTTTTACAATCAATAAAGTCCTTATAGTATACTTTTGGTCAACTGTTGGGTTTGTGAAAACGTTTAAAGTAGTACTCCAGGATAAAGGTTTTTTTTTTACCAACATTCCCATTCTGCCTGTTATGAAAAAAAAAATCCCAATAAGTATAGTCAGCTGCTCTCCTGATGCCTTTGTTGTCCCTCTACGGGCCCAGTGTGGCGCTCCTCTTCCTGGTTCCCTGTGGTCAATACTTCACGGCTCAGCGGATCTCTGGCTGCAGCAATGTCCCACTTTGGCCAGTAATTGACGAAGCGGCAATGTGATGTATTGAGCCTTGGCACTGGTCTTTTTTCCCCCCTTTAAACAATAGACATCAAAATGGGACCTGATGAGTACATTAATGGTAAAATGTATATGCTGTTAGTACTTTCTAGCACATACTGCTATAAATGCAATGTATATTTTGTTGCTGACACTCTGCAATGGGCTCTTGGATGTCAAAATTAAAATCAACAGAGAAAGGGACTGCTTCTGCCACCTTGTCAACAACCCCACAACTATCTTCAAGATAGATACAGTAAGTCGGCACTACTGATTCAACGATGTATTGCAGTCAGGGTCCAGTCCTGGTGATATAAAGTGAGGATGTGTAGCTTCCGTGGGGTGCACTAATATGTAGGTAGCAGTTAGCTGTACACAAATAGCAATATGTAGAGAAAAGGCACTCACCACTTCTGAAGCTTTTTCTTACTTTATTCGTGCGGTAGAAAACATACAGTCAGGTCGGGTTAGGACGCCAACAGTCCCTCCAGGACTGCGATATATGTGAGTTTTAAAAGCTGTCTCTAAGTTTTCTACTGATAGACATAATACACTGCAATACACAAGAATTGCAGTATATTATTGAAGCAATCAAATGATTGAAATTTCCAAAAATGATAAATGTAATATTCCTGTAATCAAAAGCCCTTATAGGATATGGTTAAGTGGGTACTGAGCTGTGTCTGTCTGCTGAAGATGATCCTTACTGTTTCTCAAAGGTAAATCAAGGCTTCCCTATAATCTCTAACCACACAGAGCTAAGGGTAGTTGTAACTTGGGTAAGTAGCAGTGTACCAACAGCTGTATGCCAAAAGCTCTGCAGTGCAATCTCCTTTCTACCCCTCCATTTATTTTTTGAGCACCAGTTGTAGTAGCAGCTCAGTGCTTAGTGTCCTATATTTCACTAACATCTTTGTCCCTACCAACTTGCAGTATGGTTCCTTCCAAACTAAGTGCACAGGAAGAGAAGGAATAAATAGTCAGCAAGCTGGGTCATAAATAATGGGGACATCAATAATAAAATCAGAACCAAAACCAGTAAAGAGCCAGAGCCAAGGTTATAGCCAGGCGGTAGTGTCAGGAATATAGTCAGTATCTATACCAAAGTCAGAACTGGGAGGAAATATCAAAATCAGAAGCAGAAACCAGAGAAACAAGCCAGGGCTAAGAGAATAGCTGATCCAAAATAAAGCTAATTTGTGTGAAGCACAATAAGGTAACGATCACAGGTGAGTATGACCAGCTGCCACCTGTTCAAATTTGGTGCGGTCTCTCCCTCATAGTGTCTAATGGAGTCAGCAAACATGTACAGCACACAAATAATGAATTAAACACAGTCACAAATGACATATCAAATTACTGCTTCTCATTATAGCTTTCCCTTACAGAAAGAAGAAAACTAGCAAATACTAGCCAAACCAATCTCTTCAAAAAGGATAATCTATATCCATCTGTAGATTTACAAAATGAGGAAGAAGCTGAAAAGTTGTCTGTTTTGTCTTACTGATGGGTGAATAAATCATCATGTTTTTTTGATTCAACATTGTATTTGTGGAGTGCCTCATCTTCCTCATTTTGTATGTTTAACTCTGAACTAAGGGTCGGGTCCTGGAGCTGTGCAACTTCCTTGGATTAAAATTCTTTAATTGTGACTAGAAGTCCTTGCACAGTGCTCCTCTATTTATTTTATACCGCATTTTTCGCTGTATAAGACGCACTTTTTCTTCTCCAAAACTGGGGGGGGGGGGGGGGGGGGGGGGGGAAGTTGGTGCGTCTTATACAGCGAATACACACCTATCGGTTCGGTCCCGATGGCCACCAACGGCCGGGACCCGCAGCTAATACAGGACATCACTGATCGCTGTGATGCCCTGTATTAACCCTTCAGACGCGGCGATCAAAGGTGACCGTCGGGTCTGAAGCGAAAGTGACACTAACCAGGCTGCTCAGTCGGACTGTTCGGGACCGGCGCGGTGGAATTGCGGCGTCCCGAACAGCTTACAGGACACCGGGAGGGACCTTACCTGCCTCCTTGGTGTCTATTCCGGGCCGGGATCCCCTGCATGGCCGGAGCTCTCCTTCGACGTCATCACGTCGTCACGCACACCGTCCCGTCATCCAATAGGAGCGGCGTACGTAGTAACGTGATGACGGCGACGTGATGACGGCGACGTGATGACGGCGACGTGATGACGGCGACGGAGAGCGTGGATCCTGGGGAAGAAGACGTCCGGAGTGTCGGGGACACCACGGGGACGCGGCGACATCGATGGAGCGACATCCAGGGCTGCGGTGATGGGTCCGGAGCGGCGGGGACACGTGAGTATTACCTCCTACCAGTGGTCTTCAACCTGCGGATCTCCAGATGTTGCAAAACTACAACTCCCAGCATGCCCGGACAGCCAACGGCTGGAAGTTGTAATTTTGCAACATCTGGAGGCCCGCAGGTTGAAGATCACTGTTAGGTTCAGAATCTTTTTTTTCTAGAATTTGCACCTTTAAAATTGGGTGCGTCTTATATGCCAGGGCGTCCTATAGGGCGAAAAATACGGTGTATATCTGCAGTGGTTTTAGGGAACTTGCCCCTCAACAGTGACCTGTGACCACTGAGATGACTGGGACACTTCAGCTGAGTGACAGCTAGACACAGAGTGCAGGGTTCCTCTCAGACAGTTTCTCTCTGGATTTTTATAGTACTTTAGACCACAAAATAATATATCATGGGGGGAGCTTCCCTGCAGAGCCAATTACTAGTGTTGCTCGCGAATATTCGCAATTCGAATATTATTCGCGAATATCGCATATTCGCGAATTCGCGAATTTCGCGAATATAGCGCTATATATTCGTAATTACGAATATTCGTTTTTTTTTTTTCTTCACAGTGATCATCCCTCTGTTGCTTCCAGCTTGTGTGGTGTAAAGAAGGCTGTAATACTACTGTGTGAGACTGGCGTGCGAAAATTCGCATATGCGAATTTTCACGTATGCTAATTTTGTATATGCTAATTTTCACCTCTGTAAATTTTCGCATACGCGAAGTTTCGCATATGCGAAAATAAAACGAGGATATGACGAATATGCGAATATTCGCGAATATATGACGAATATTCGTCCATATATTCGCGAATATTCGCGAATTCGAATATGGCCTATGCCGCTCAACACTACCAATTACTGGCCACTGTGGTGTCCTGCTGAGGAGTCAGTGACTGGCTGAGTGGGCATTTCTGGTGGGTGAGATGTGTCACTTGAACCAGAAAGAAGCAATGATAAGTGGGGACCAGAAGTGTTGCTAGCTGTGGGAGATAGAGGTAGGTAAGTGTCACTATTTTATTTTTACACCACCCTCAGTGATATATAAACAAAAAATGATATCCCTGGACTACTGCTTTAAAAGTGGTAAAGAGATTGTTATTTGTTTTTGGCTATTAGACTTACTTTTTCCCTCTTTAAATATTATTTTATCTCTTTCAAATAGTTAGCTGTTAGATTTTGTGACTTCATATGTTTTCTTTATCACTCAGTGTGTCTGTCGCTATCTTGGAGGGCTCTGGTCTGTCTTGAAAGACATTTTTTACACTCATATCATAGGGTTTGACAACAATCATAGTTTTCTTTCAACTGCTTTAAAAACACATTTTCATTTCCTGTCATATTAGAATTTCATTGTGTTCTCTTATGTTTTATTTTTGTTAAATGTTTTTCTACCAAACTGACAACAAGTTCTGTAATGGCAAGAACTGTGAAAAGAGGAGTTTACGTGATTTCATTGCAAGGTCTGTAAAAGGACGTGAGCACTGTAAAATCGCAACCTCATTTTCTTCCAATTACACCTCTGTATTTTTCCCTTTTCTTTTTCTACTGGGACATTTAAATTGACAGAGTTCTTGGAGTACACTGCTCAAAAAAATAAAGGGTACACTTAAGCAACACAATGTAACTCCAAGTCAGTCACACTTCTGTGAAATCACACTGTCCACTCAGGAAGCAACACTGATTGACAATTTCACATGCTGTTGTGCAAATGGAACCGACAACAGGTTGAAATGCTAGGAATTTAGCAAGATACCCCCAATAAAGGAGTGGTTCTGCAGGTGGTGACCACAGACCACTTCTCAGTTCATATGCTTCCTGGCTGATTTTTTGGTCCCTTTTGAATGCCGGCAGTGCTTTAACTCTAGTGGTACCACAATCCACCTCCAAAATTGGAACTTCAGGCGCTGAGGGACCAGATAGTAGTATAGGCAAATAGCTTTATTCCCAGCATGCAACGCGTTTCGCGCATCTGCGCTTCATCAGGCAAAGGGGCAAGGGAACAGAAATACATGGTTACATAGTTAGTATGGTTGAAAAAAGGCATATGTTCATCAAGTTCAACCAGGGAATTGAAGGGTAGGGGTGTGGCGCGATATTGGGGAAGGGATGGGATTTTATATTTCTTCATAAGCATTAATGTTATTTTGTTCCAGGAATGTATCTAACCCTGTTTTAAATCTGTTCATTTTTCCTGCTGTGACCAGTTCCTGAGGTAGACTGTTCCATACGTTCACAGTTCTTATGGTAAAGAAGGCGTGTCGCCCCTTGAGACTAAACCTTTTCTTCTCCAGACGGAGGGAGTGCCCCCTCGTCCTTTGGGGGGGGTTTAACCTGGAACAGTTTTTCTCCATATTTTTTGTATGGGCCATTAATATACTTATATACATTTATCATATCCCCCTTAAACGTCTCTTCTCAAGACTAAACAATTGTAACTCCTTTAATTGCTCCTCATAACTAAGATGATCCATGCCCCATATTAGTTTAGTCACGCGTCTCTGCACCCTTTCTAGCTCGACAGTGTCCCACCACTGTATATATATATATATATATATATATATATATATATATACACTCCAGAGAATTAACCCCTTGCTGTCAGAACAAATCCTTCAGCAAGGAGATCACATGTTAACCTTTAATTTACCAAAAATTCTCATAATGGAATCAAGCATACAGACATGCAGTAATGACAGCAGCACCTTAACAAAGTGCAAAAAATTGTACAGATTGTAAAAACATTTAAATGTATTGCACTACCTATAAAGTGCATGCTAGAGTGTGTATATATATATATATATATATATATATGTACATATATATATATATATATATATATATATATATATATATATGTACATATATATATATATATATATATATATATATATATATATATATAATCATAATACTTAAAAATACACTTACAAATACAAAAATATACAAATATAAAATCAACAGGTGTTTTCGATAGTCTCATTAAGTGCACAGTTTATAAAGTGCACAGTTTAAAAATCCAGTATGATTACCGGTTAATGAGTCTTTGGTATCTATTAGCAGCATCCACAGGAATCATTTCAAGAATCATCATTTTAAAACCATCAATATTCCTATTGTGTGCCATAGAAAAATGGCGTGACACACTGTGCAACATAAAACCGTTTTTAATGTTTGAGCGGTGTTTATTCATCGTATTGATTGGACTGTGCGGCCAACATATTGCATGCGGCAATCACGTTAACAAATAAATGACGAATGAACTATCACAATTAAAAGAACCCTTAATAAAAAAGTATCCTGAGTAGCCACTGATGTGAAAGAATTTCCAGTGCGCACAACACAGACATCGTTGCTTATTGTACCTTACCAATGACTCGGAGGGGTAGGGGGGACTATTGGAGATCTGAGTCTACTCGGAGCCACAAGGTTCCGTAGGTGGAAATTATAGGAATTTAGCAAGATACCCCAAAGAAAGGAGTGGTTCTGCAGGTGGTGACCACAGACCACTTCTCAGTTCATATGCTTCATGGCTGATGTTTTGGTCACTTTTGAATGCCGGCGGTACTTTAACTCTAGTGGTGACTGAGTCTACAACCCACACAAGTGGCTCAGGTAGTGTAACTCATCTAGGATGGCACATCAATGCAAGCTGTGGCAATAAGGTTTGCAGTGTCTGTCAGCGTAGTGTCCAGAGCACAGAGGCGCTACCAAGAGACAGGCCAGTACATCAGGAGACAGGAAGAAGGCTGTAGGAGGGCAACAACCCAGCAGCAGGACCGCTACCCCTGCCTTTGCGAAAGGAGGAGCAGGAGGAGCACTGCCAGAGCCCTGCAAAATGACCTCCAGCAGGCCACAAATGTGAATGTGTCCACTCAAATGGTCAGAAACACACTCAAAGGGCCCGACGTCCACAGGTGGGGGTTGTGCTTACGGCCCAACACCGTGAAGGACGTTTGGCATTGGCCAGAGAACACCAAGATTGGCAAATTCACCACTGGCGCCCTGAGCTCTTCACAGATGAAAGCAGGTTCACACTGAGCACATGTGACAGACGTGAAAGAGTCTGGAGACACCGTGGAGAATGTTCTGCTGCCTGCAACATCCTCCAGCATGACCGATTTTGCGGTGGGTCAGTAATAGTGTAGGGTGGCATTTCTTTGGGGGCCGCACAGCCCTCCATGTGCTTGCCAGAGAGGTAGCCGGACTGCCATTAGGTACCAAGATGAGATCCTCAGACCCCTTGTGAGACCATATGCTGGTGCGGTTGGCCCTGGGTTCCTCCTAATGCAAGACAATGCTAGCCCTCATGTGGCTGGAGTATGTCAGAAGTTCCTGCAAGAGGAAGGCATTGATGCTATGGACTGGTTCGCCCGTTCCCAAGACCTGAATCAGATTGAGCACCTCTGGGACATCATGTCTCGCTCCATCCACCAATGCCACGTTGCACCACAGACTGTCCAGGAGTTGGTGGATGCTTTAGTCCAGGTCTGGGAGGACATTCCTCAGGAGACCATCCACCACCTCATCAGGAGCATGCCCAGGCATTGTAGGGAGGTCATACGGGCACGTGGAGGCCACACACACTACTGATCCTCATTTTGACTTATTTTAAGGACATTACATCAAAGTTGGATCAGACTGTAGTGTGGTTTTCCACTTTGATTTTGAGTGTGACTCCATATCCAGACCTCCATGGGTTGATAAATATGATTTCCATTGATAATTTTTGTGTGATTTTGTTGTCAGCACATTCAACTATGTAAAGACGAAAGTATGTCATACAATTAGTTCATTCATTCATTCAGATCTAGGATGTGTTATCTTAGTGTTCCCTTTCTTTTTTTGAGCAGTGTATTTATGTAAGGCCTATACATGGACAAATACACAAATGTCTCTAGTCTATTCAAAAACATCAAAAGAAAGCGTGCGTGTAAAGGGCAATCCATTTCTTAAAGCTGCCCATACACTTACAATAGGTCTCAGCCAAACATTTTAAATAAGTAGACAGAAATATGCTGGTGGCAGACACATCTCCCACAGAAACAAAGCTATGGCATGTGGAAATCTATCATGATCGATCCCTTTTACTTCTGATATCTGCTGAAAGGTTAAAATAACCTCATACACATGACAGTCAGCTGGCCCTGTCAAAATCAAAGAGTTTAGATAACTTTAATGTGTGTGGATACCCTAAAATTCTTTAAAGACTGTGCAATTGATTATGTAGGAAAAATATGAGATTTTTTTTGGTGTTTTGCTCAAAACTTTAGAGCATTGTGCAAACATTTGCTACTTTTTTACACTAGTTTTTTGGTGAGAGCACTCATGAATTCAGTCTTTGAATTTTTAATTATAATTTCTGTGGTGTTGATTTGTTGGTGTTATTTTATCTTTTGTAATAGAATTGTATCCTTATCTTTTGTTGTTTGACAGATTTATTCAATTTTATATGCAATTTGCAGTTCTTAGGATTCACAAACCTTCCCACATCCCCAGCTGAAGGGAAGTTGGCATTTGTTCCTCACTACGCTTTGCATGCTAAGTTGAATAAAACAGCTATATGAAAGAAATGGTAAGTGCTACTATTTGTTCTATGGATATGTGCACAACTTAAATTCACTATTACTCTAGAGCCTGTGGATCAAATTCTGAACTTTAATAATTTCAGTTAGATAGGTGCCACACAGAAGCATGAGGTATGAATATAATGGAAGAGGATAAACTTAATAGACAGTCTAAGAATATGCCAACCAAAAACAATGGACCTCTGTAGGATTAGGCTGGATCACAAAGGGCACTAGGAGTCCTATAAAAAAAATTGCTAGCATGTAGTAATTATTAAAAAAAAAAAACAGAGCAATGAAGATAGGGAAATCTACAAGATTAGGCAGATAGAGGCCAAGCAAGTTATAAGAACTTCTAAAGCGCAGGCAGAAGAAAAACTAACTCAGTCTGTGAAAAAAGGGGATAAGACATTATTCAGATATATAAATGCAAAAAAAAGGAAAATAAAACAAGGAATAACTAAATTAAAAACAAAGGAAGGAAGGTAAGTAGAAGAGAATAAATTGCTAGTAGACTGTCTTAATGAATACTTCTGTTCAGTTCTTGAAGACTAAGAAGGAAAAGGACCTCAATAAGGGAGGAAGACTAATGAATCGTTTGATGCATGTGTCTTTACAGAGGAAGAGGTTCTATGTTTGCCGTCTAAAGTTAAGACAAATAAGTCACATGGGCCTGATGGGATAAACCCTAAATTATTAAAAGAGCCTAGTGGTGAACTAGCAAAACCGTTAACAGAGTTATTTAATCAATCACTGGTAACAGGAGTCATCCTGGAAGATTGGAAATGAGCAAATGTCGTGCCCATTCACAAGAAAGGTAGTAGGGAGGAATCAAGCAACTATAGGCCAGTTAGTCTGACATCAATAGTGGGGAAATTAATGGAAAACCCACTAAAGGATAGGGTTGTGGAACATCTAAAATCCCATGGATTGCAAGATGAAAAACAACATGGGTTTACTTCAGGGAGATCATGTCAAACCAATCTTATAGTTTTTTTGATTGGGTGACTAAAATAATAGATGGCGGAGGGGCAGTAGACATCGCACATCAAGATGTTAGTGTAACGATGCTGGATAGGTATCCACTGACCTGAGTGGCTGATGACACAGGCCGTATCGGGGAGCGGAGTCTAAGGTGTCGCTGGTCTTCACCAGAGCTCGCCGCAAGGCAGGATGGATTTGCTGCAGCAGGAGACACCCAGATGGCTACCCCCGATACGATTCGACCACACAGGTAGAGGCATAGTCGGACTTAGCAGAAGGTCAAGGTAGGTGGCAAAGGTGCGTAGTCAAATAATGTAGTGGAAGGGTGAGAACACGGGCAAGGCAAACAGACAGTATGGAATGCTTAATCTCAGGAAAATGGCACTGAAGATCTGGCAGGGAAGAGTGGGAGGTGCAGGGACTTATAGAATAGTGTAGTTCCCGAAAATCCAGCTCGCTCCACCAATGCGCCCCCGACACGGATCCGCACCCAGCCCGGTGCACACAGATTCAAACAAGAAGAAGAGATTATCCAGCGTGGGTCAGTAGAAATCCAGACTTTATTAGAACTCCCAGTAAAAGCAGTAAAAGCAACCAGCAGATCAGACGCGTTTCAGGCGCATGCGCCCTTCGTCAGTGATGTCATCCATCTGCACAGGTGTCAGTTAAATAACGAACAGGTAGTGGGTGGAGAATTGGCCACCAATTAAACTACACTTAAACCGCTGACAACGGTGCAGAGGAGGATACTAATACAAAACATGGACAAAATGTTAGTAAAAGTACAAAAAGCTAAAACAATACACTAATATGAAATTTTGCACAAATGGCTTGTACAACACAGAAATATAACATGGTGAATAAAGAGAAAACATATAAAATGTACACCAGTTATAATCGACTGTGAAAGTAGAACAAACGTGTGTGTGTGAATGCGGCGCTAGTAATGGAACAGCAATTCTCTCTTTAAATTCAAACCCTTCGGTGCACTAGTGCCCAAAGTGAATTGCCAGAATGCTTTGCGTTCCAATAATTTTCGCCGCACACAACCACCACGGGGTCCTATGTGAACACGTTCTATAACATAAATTTGAAAATAATTAATGTGACCACCATGTACAGTTTTGAAATGTAAAGATGCTGCCGGTCGGTTTCTTACGGCATTGCTGGTTATGTCATTGAGATGTTCCAGCGCTCTGACCCTAAGTTTCCTAGAAGTGGAGCCTACATATTTGAGTTGGCACTGCGAACACTCAATGACATAGACTACATTATGGTGGTTACAGTTAATATAATCTTTGAGAGAGAGAATTGCTGTTCCATTACTAGCGCCGAATTCACACACACAGGTTTGTTCTACTTTCACAGTCGATTATAACTGGTGTACATTTTATATGTTTTCTCTTTATTCACCATGTTATATTTCTGTGTTGTACAAGCCATTTGTGCAAAATTGCATATTAGTGTATTGTTTTAGCTTTTTGTACTTTTATTAACATTTTGTCCATGTTTTGTATTAGTATCCTCCTCTGCACCGTTGTCAGCGGTTTAAGTGTAGTTTAATTGGTGGCCAATTCTCCACCCACTACCTGTTCGGTATTTAACTGACACCTGTGCAGATGGATGACATCACTGACGAAGGGAGCATGCGCCTGAAACGCGTCTGATCTGCTGGTTGCTTTTACTGCTTTTACTGTGAGTTCTAATAAAGTCTGGATTTCTACTGACCCACGCTGGATCATCTCTTCTTCTTGTTTGAATCTGTGTGCACCGGGCTGGGTGCGGATCCAGCGAGCTGGATTTTCGCGAACTACACTTGCCAAGTTCCACAGCCATTCCGTGCTCACCACCTTCCAGAGGACTTCACAGGACTATAAGCAAGGTACTGTGTGCAACCCAGTTCACTATTGCGTTTAGCAGTCATGGCTAGCCTGAACCGTTCTGCCAAAGCAGCCAATTTATTTGCTGCTACAGGTTCCCAGGAACCTAATCTGGTGAACCTCAAAGTATGTATGCATAATCTTGAACGCCTGCAATTCCAGGAAATGAAGTTATGGTGGGATCATACCACTCTTACGAATTATATAACTAAAGAAATTATTCCCAGAGGTCTACGGATCCGGAAAATTCCTAACATTGTCTATTGTGATGAAATGCTGAATGAGTGGAATGAGGCTCTAACTATTTGTTCCAAAAGCATTATGAGGACTATCACTAAATTTGAGTCTCTCAGATTGGAGACCCTCACAGAGGACATTGATAAATTTAAGAGTGAAGCTGAATTGTATAAGGATTTACCTGAATATAAAGATTTCTTGGATAAAATAAATGAGCGCATTAATAAAATGGAAACCCACATCATGGAAACCAAAAAAATCAAGCTACAGCGGGACATACGGGACTATGAAACCAATCAAGTCTATGCGTGGGGCAAATGGGAATCAAGTGAACCCAAATCCATTCTCAAAAATAAAAATAAAAATTATAGAAGAAGAAATCGCAACCGCAAACCGAAAGTCACATTCAGCTCATCTGAGTATGAAACGGAAGCCAATGGAGATAGCACAGAATCGGACGCTTCTCAGTCTTCAGCTGTTCAACAGCGTCATCTTTCAAAAAACTCCAAGCGCAAAGGAAACCCTCCCGGAGGGGGGAAGAAAACACAACAGACGTGGCTACTCCCAGATTGAGGAGCCAAGTGACGAGAAATTAACAGTGTTAAATTTATCTAATAGGACACTTACTCCTGATCAAATCAGTGTCCTTAGTAGGGGAATGAATTTTTCCCCCTCTAACGATCTGCAAATTTTTAAGATGTTATGTGAAATTAACAAATTTGTACGGAATTTGACAATCAAAAAAAATTTTTTTGCAGATGTTGCTGTGGATAATGATGTATAAATTTCTCGTAACAATTATGCCAACGAATATTGTGGTTTGCATTTCCCGGAGCAGGTGGCCTTATGCACATTACAAGATTTAGCTGGGGAGCAATTAGATGCAGTCACTAATAGCAACCCTGCTCACAGAAATGCAAACCCATATTTCTATCCTCTTCAATCTAGAACTAATGGTATGGATTTATTCCAAAATGCAGTGGAGGTGGATCTAATTGCGTTGGGTAATAGTCAATCAGGACTGCCCAACAAACATCGTAACCTTTCGCACAGTGAAAATGCCGCTCTCAATGAACTTAGTACTGCAGATGATATAGTCATTAAAATGTCTGATAAGGGCGGCACAGTCACTATGATGGATAAGGTTGTTTACATGCAACAAATAAATGATCTACTCTCGGACACAAATGTGTATAAAAGATTGGATACTAATCCTACCGCCAAATTTAAAAATGAGTTGGATAGATTACTGAGCGAGGGGGTTAGCCTGGGTGTCATCTCAAACAGGGATAAGGAATACATGCTGGTGGATGAACCTATTATCCCCATCATGTATGGCCTACCCAAAACCCATAAACTAATTTCACCCCCCCCCCCCCCCTATGAGACCGATTGTATCTTCTTGCGGCTCCCTTTTAGAAAAACTTTCTATATGGACTGATCAAATGCTTCAGCCCATGGTCCAAAGGGTTCCTGGGTATCTTAAAGATTCTAGAGATGTTCTTAGAGCTTTTGAACACCTAACATGGAGGTCAGAGCATAGTTGGTTGACTTGCGATGTTGTCTCATTGTACACCAGCATTCCCTGGCATGTTGCCATGGAGGCACTGGTGTACCATTTAGACAACCACAGTGACTATACCATTGATTTAAAAGAATTCATTAAAATGAGCACATGGTATCTCATGACACATAACTATTTTTCTTTTGACCGCATGTTTTTCATCCTATCTAGTGGTGTTTCTATGGGCGCTAGACACTCACCTTCCCTAGCCAATCTAACTATGTCATATTGGGAATCCAAGTACCTTTTCTCCACATCTAATCCATTTGTCTCCCACGTGCAGTGGTATGGCAGATTCATAGATGATCTCCTCCTGATTTGGAGGGGTGATACGTCTGCCATACCACTGTTCCTGGAATACATCAATGACAATTCTTACAATCTGAAATTCACTTACCATTCACACCCATCCAGCATTTCCTTCCTTGACCTTGAATTTAGCTCAGTGCCAGACCATGTTATTTCTGTTTCTACGTTCCGCAAACCCACTGCAGGGAACACTATTCTTAGAGCTGATAGTAATCATCCACCACATACCATCAGGGCCATTCCAGTAGGAGAATTCACACGGATAAAGAGAAATTGTAGTGTTCCCTCTACTTGCGAGTCTCAAATTAGTGAGGCTTCGCGTAGGCTCGCGAGTAGAGGTTACACTACACGTACCTTATCCAGAGCTAAAACTATTGTTGCCAAAAAGGATCGTTCTCTTCTAATTTCTCCACCTATTAATTGTACACAACATAGTCGCTCTAATTTTCAGAGTAAACCGGTCATAGCACTCACTTATTCTCCCCAATTTACACAGGTCAAGAACATTATCAATAGACACCTCCATTTCCTGAGACAGGACGAAATTGTAGCAAAAATATTATCCAAAGGTTGTCACATAGTCCCAAAAAAGGCAAAAACCCTGGGAGATATTCTATCCCCTAGCTTGGTATTGTCCAACACAGTTAATAGAAATAACTGGTTGAGTAATAGAGGATTTTTTAAATGTGGCGGCAGGATTTGCAGAACATGTAATTATGCTAAATTATGCACACAATTTTCCAATGCAGAGCAAACTAAAAATTATCAAATAAAAGATTATATTAACTGTAACCACCATAATGTAGTCTATGTCATTGAGTGTTCGCAGTGCCAACTCAAATATGTAGGCTCCACTTCTAGGAAACTTAGGGTCAGAGCGCTGGAACATCTCAATGACATAACCAGCAATGCCGTAAGAAACCGATCGGCAGCATCTTTACATTTCAAAACTGTACATGGTGGTCACATTAATTATTTTCAAATTTATGCTATAGAACGTGTTCACATAGGACCCCGTGGTGGTTGTGTGCGGCGAAAATTATTGGAACGCGAAGCATTCTGGCAATTCACTTTGGGCACTAGTGCACCGAAGGGTTTGAATTTAAAGAGAGAATTGCTGTTCCATTACTAGCGCCGCATTCACACACACACGTTTGTTCTACTTTCACAGTCGATTATAACTGGTGTACATTTTATACGTTTTCTCTTTATTCACCATGTTATATTTCTGTGTTGTACAAGCCATTTGTGCAAAATTGCATATTAGTGTATTGTTTTAGCTTTTTGTACTTTTACTAACATTTTGTCCATGTTTTGTATTAGTATCCTCCTCTGCACCGTTGTCAGCGGTTTAAGTGTAGTTTAATTGGTGGCCAATTCTCCACCCACTACCTGTTCGGTATTTAACTGACACCTGTGCAGATGGATGACATCACTGACGAAGGGCGCATGCGCCTGAAATGCGCCTGATCTGCTGGTTGCTTTTACTGCTTTTACTGTGAGTTCTAATAAAGTCTGGATTTCTGCTGACCCACGCTGGATCATCTCTTCTTCTTGTTTGAACTTATAGAATAGTGCCAGGTGTTATGGGACCTATACCACTGCAAAAAAAAAAAAAAAGTGTAAAAAAAAGTTAATAAATGTGATTTAACCCTTTCCTTAATAAAAGTTCAAATCACCCCCCTTTTCCCATAAAAAAAAACCACCATGTAAATAAAAATAAATATAAACATATGTGGTATCGCCGCGTGCGTAAATGTCTGAACTATAAAAATATATCATTAATTAAACCGCATGGTCAATGGCGTACACGCAAAAAAATTCCAAAGTCCAAAATAACGATCAAAAAGTCAGATCAATACAAATCTGGTACCGCTAAAAACTTCAGATCACGTTGCAAAAAAAGAGCCCTCATACCGCCCCATACGCGGAAAAATAAAAAAGTTATAGGGGTCAGAAGATGACAATTTTAAACGTATACATTTTTCTGCATGTAGTTATGATTTTTTACAGAAGTACGACAAAATCCAACCTATATAATTAGCGTATCATTTTAACCGTATGGACCTACAGAATAAAGATCAGGTGTTATTTTTACCAAAAAATGTACTGCGTAGAAACGGAAGCCCCCAAAAGTTGCAAAATGGCGTTTTTTCTGCTGACACCTTTGTCCATTTTAGGAGATGTCCATAGTAGGAGCAAATCCCCATAGCAAACCTCTCTCTCTCTGGACAGTTCTTGACATGGACAGAGGTATCAGCACTGTGATCAGACAAAGGAAATTCAAAAAGAAAAGAACTTCCCGTGGGGCATATAACAGTTGATAAGTACTGGAATGATTAAGATTTTTAAATAGAAGTTGATTTAAAAGAAATTGTTTTCCAGTGGAGTACCCCTTTAAGTCATTCTGGCAGCTGTAGTTTTAAATGGTGAAAACTTCTTTATTGCTTTTACATTCTGTGGCAATTGGTATATTTGATTATTATACTGGAATTTTTCACAATGCGCTACACCAGTGGCGTCTGTCACAACAGGCTAAAAACTTACTTTGGGGGGGGGGATTAGGTATGGGGTGACACCATTTTCTACCGCACCAGGTGACTCCAACCCTAGCAACGCCACTGGGGCCGGCCCTGCCGCTGTGCTGCGACTCACTGTTCTATAGCGGCACCGCAGCATTTAAGACAGTGAGCCTGTGGCCAGGACTGACGGGGATGTCGCGCAAGTGACGTTCCTCTGCAGACCTGTGCAGGAGGACGTCAGCGATGTCACACGTCAATACCGGCCGCCGCAGGAAAGTAGGAACCACAGATGACCAGGTGTGTGTGTCTGTAAGTATATCTGTCTGTAGTGTGTGTCTGTAAGTGAATGTCTGTTAGTGTGTGTCGGTTGGTCAGGCACCATTTAGTGTGCTAATGTGGGGGAACTATGCTGTCTACCTGATGTGGGGGAACACTGCAGCATATCTAATGTGAGGGAACTATGCTGTCTACCCAATTTTGGGAAACGATGTTGTCTACCTAACGTGGGGGTACTTGCCCATGGTCCAATCAAAATCAAAGACGGCCCTGCTCACAGCAACCAATCACAGCTGAGCTTTCACTTTACCAGAGCTCGGTAGCTGAGCTGTGATTGGTTTCTGTGGGAAAATCACTCCACTTTTTCTCTCACACATTTTGATAAATCTGGGCCTTTAAGAGTATGTGAACACTTACAGGAAACAGTGCAGAAGGAGGGTGAAGTAATGGTGCAAACTAAAGTTTGGTCTAGGATTCTCATCATTATCATCCTTAACAGTTCTGGGTGGAATGGAAATCCAGGTCATTACTGTAGATGCACTCATCGGACACACATGCACACTCATTTATGTAATATTCATGTATTTGCACATTCGTAGATACACATCCACCAATTTACACAAATTCTTACTTATACAGTAAGAATTTACTTCTACTGATACAGTTCTTTAAATAGATGCCAGCAATCCACTCTCGCCAGTGTACTACTGCTCTCAGCATGCACAGACACCGGAATATCTCATCTTCACTGCCATGCATCTGCTCAGTGTCTCATCAGGTCTGTACACTTCCTGCTCAAAACCCCAATCTGTTCCTGGGTTTGGCTCAGCCTGTTTTCTTATTGCCTTGCACCATTGTCTCTGTGTCCACTGGCCCATCCACCACCCACACTGGGACCACTCTCAGAAGTTGCAACCTGGTAGCCTGGCAGCGAGTCAAGATGCCTGTAGGTGGGGTTAAAGGGTAAAAACCAAGACGGCTACTTAGTCAGCACTCTCAATAGTGGCTTAAAGACCAGTTGGTTTGCACAGCAGGACCACATCAATTGCCCATTACACAATGGTATGTATAAAATGTGATATAAGAGGACAGGAGAACATATGTTATACTTTGATCCTCAGTTTGGGATTTTAGACAAAAAATGTAAAATAAAAGAAACAACACAAAATGTTAATATATTGCTTCTTTTGGCTTGCCCTCAATATACTAAAATTGGAGGAACATCTGGTTTGGCATGGTTAAAGGGGTACTCCACTGGAAATTTTTTTTTTTTAAATCAACTGGTTAACCCATTAAGGACCACTGTTTTTTTCCGTTTTTTGCACTTTCGTGTTTTCCTCATCACCTTCGAAAAATCAACGCTTTCAATTTTGCACCTACAGACTCATATGAGGGCTCATTTTTTGCCCCAATTGTACTTTGTAATGAAATCAATCATTTCACCACAAAATTTATGGCAAGCCGAGAAAAAAATATTTGTAACTTTTGGGAGCTTCTGATTCTATGCAGTGCACTTTTCAGTAAAAAAAGATACCTTATCTTTATTCTTTAGGTCGATACGATTAAAATGATATCCTACTTATATAGGTTTGATATTGTCTTACTTCTGGAAAAAATCATAACTACATGCAGGAAAATTAATAAGTTTAAAATTGTCATCTTCTGACCCCTATAACTTTTTAAATATTTCCACATATGGGGCGGTATGAGGCTCATTTTTTGCGCCGTTATCTTAAGTTTTTACCGGTACCATTTTTGTTTTGATTGGACTTTTTGATTGCTTTTTTTATTCATTTTTTATGATAAAAAAATACACAAATTTGTCATGTGGAATTTTTTTTGCACGTACACCTTTGACCGTGCAGTTTATTTTTTAATGGGAAAAGGGGGTGATTCAAACTTTTATTAGGGGAGGCGTTAAATCATCTTTATTAACTTTCTTTTTTTCCCCTTTTTTTTTTTTTTTGCAATGTTATAGCCCCCATAGAGGACTATCACATGCAATGCACTGGTCTCTCTCACTGCTCCTGCCTGGATCTCAGGCACAGACCAGTCATTTGGCTATCGGACGCTTAGGAGGCAGGTAAGGGACCCTCCTTGTGCGTTCCAGCTGATCGGGACACTGCGATTTTACTGCGGTGGTCCCGATCAGCCCGACTGAGCTGCCAGGAGTGCATTTTTTGTAACTTTGACGCGGCGATCAACATTGATTGCCACGTCTAAAGAGTTAATAGCACTCGTCACCCCGATCGGTGATGCCCACTATTAGCCACGGGTCCTGGCAGTTGTTAGAGGCCGGGCCCGACACGCTATGACGCGGGTCATGGCGTGACCCCGCCTTATAGAAAGGGAGCGGCCGCAGGGCATACAGATACGCCCTGTGTCCTTAAGGAGTTAAACAGATTTGTAAATTACTTCTATTAAAAAATCTTAATCCTTTCAGTACTTATGAGCTGCTGTATGATCCACAGGAAGTTCTTTTCTTTTTGAATTTCCTTTCTGTCTGACCACAGTGCTCTCTGCTGACACCTCTGTCCATATCAGGGACTGTCCAGGGAACAGCTGATAAGTACTGAAAGTATTAAGATTTTTAAATAGAAGTAGTTTAACTTTCTGGCACCAGTTGATTTAGAAAAAAAAAAGTTTTCCAGTGGAGTACCCAGGGTACTCTGGGTTTTTTAATTTTTTCACTTTCATTTTTTCTCCTCATCTTCTAAAAATCATAACGCTTTTAGTTTTTCGACTACAGACCTAGATGAGGGCTTGTTTTATGCGTTACCAATTTTACTTTATAATGGCATCAGTCATTTCACCACAAAATCTATGGCGAAACAAAAAAAATTTTTTATTTGTGGGCAAAAATTGAAAAAGAAAATGCCATTGAGTAATTTTTAGCGGCTTCCATTTTTACGCAGTGCACATTTCGGTAGAATTGAAAGCTTATATTTATTCTGTAGGTCCATCCGATAACAAGGATACCCAATTTATGTAGGTTTAATTTTTTTATACGAAAAAAGGAAGAGATCCCGGCACCAGCTTATCTTTTCAAATGCTCTTTTAATCTCTATTTCAACATCGGAGTAAGCTAGATGCGTTTCAGCTAGTCGCCTTTTTCAATTGAAAAAGGCGAATAACCGAAACGCGTCTTGTGTACTGCTATGTTGAAATAAAGATTTAAAGAGCATTTGAAAAGATAAGCTGGTGCCGGGATCTCTTCCTTTTTTCATTTGACGATATAAAGCTTCTGCCAAACCTGCAACTGGAGTAAAGAGCGCTGGACACACAGCACTAGGAAAGGATTCCATCTATTCACCAATGATACAACGCGTTTCACAGTAAGACTGCTTCATCAGGCACTTGCAACAGCCACTGATGAAGCAGTCTTACTGTGAAACGCGTTGCATCATGGGTGAATAAACGGAATCCTTTCCTAGTGCTGTGTGTCCAGCGCCCTTTACTCCCATCGCAGGCTTGGAGGAAGCTTTATATCGTGGATTGTACATAGATGTGGTGCGATGTGGAGCGTCTTCTGACCCCTATAACTTTTTTATTTTTCCATATACAGGGACAAGAATTTTTTAGGGTATACAAAATTCGGAAATTTATGCACGCGGCAATACCATGTGTTTCTTTTATTATGTTTACATTTTTTTACATGGAATTTGGTAAAAGGGGGGTGATTTAAACTTTTAGTATGGAAGGGGTTAATTCACATTTATTAACTTTTTTTTTTACACTATTTTTTAGTCTTCAGATTTGTAAATTACTTTTATTTAAAAACCTTAACACTTCCAGGACTTACCAGCTGCTGTATACTCTACAGGAAGTTCTTTCTTTCTTTTTGAATTTTTTTTCAGTCTGCCCACAGTGCTCTCTGCTGACACCTCTGTCCATGTCAGGAACTAAATGAAATACAGGGAATTAGATATGAAATGTGCAGAATAAACTTAATTTCTCCTCCATTTCATATGTGTTCCGCACTGCCATACTAGCCTGGCCTCTGCCCACACACCTTCTCCAGGGTCTCCTGCGTCTTCTGTTGCTTCCCTACACGGCTGCAGGGAAGCAAGAGCGCTAGGCACTGCTGGGAGCCATGACTATTTAGTGGGGATGCCAGAACCATAGCGCAGCCGCACATCAGGACCAGCTGCAGCCTCACATCAGGAGCTGCACATCCCCAACCTCTGTCACAGAAGCCGCCGCTGCCACACATCACAATCCACCGTCGCACAAGTTGCTGCAGCCGCACATCACTATTTGCTGCCACCAGAGCAGGTAATCGCAACATTTTCCAGGGGGCCATATCGTTATATCGCAGGTCACAAAAATCACGTTGTGATCGCAAGATATTGTGCAGCACAGGTGGGCAACCTCTAATCCACCATTAATACTGTCATAGTTGATATGATCAAATAGTGTTACACACTACTATGTCCATTCCTAACTCCATGGTGCCCATTTATCCAAATTATCTTAAATTTTAAGGTGTCTAAATGCCTCAACAGTGGTACAATTTTTCGCAATATCTGCAGCTTAGCTGTGCATAACCCATCTCCAGAAAGAGACCCAGCATAATGTGATTCTCTGGCACTGGGTCTTGTGTTGGATATGAGTTTTGCACAGTTACATGTTGTGGAGAGTGGGGAGAACAGCGCCTCCGTTAAGACATTTAGGGGCCAAATTCTAAATGAAGATAATATGCGTTTTTATATGGGGTGTAACACTCACGTTTCTGAAGACATGAACTCCAGTGTATGTGGATCCGCTGGACTTGTGTGGCAGATGACTCGGACCTTACCAGCAAGCGGAGTCTAAGGTGCCGCTGGTTTTCACCAGAGCCCGCCGCAAAGCGGGATGGACTTGCTGCTGCAGGCGACACCCAGGTCGCTACCCCTGGCACGGCTCGACCCCACAGGTGGCTGAGGAGATGCGAGGCACAGGAGGGATAAGGCAACTCGTAGTCTGGATAGCAGAAGGTCAGGGCAGGCGGCACAGTAGCGTAGTCAGTACATAGCAGGAGTTCAGTATGCAGGCAGCAGAGGAGCAAGGTCAAGTCACAAGAGATCTGGTACACGGCAAGGCAATACAGTGGAATGCTTTCTCAAAGGCACAAGGCAACAAAGATCCAGCAGAGAACTGAGGAGGGTGGAGGAATTTATAAATGAGCCACAGGGGGATTACACTAATGAGCGTACTGGCCCTTTAAATCTTAAAGCTCCGGCGTGTGCGCCCTAAGGGACAGGGACATGCACGCCGGAGCAGAGAGGCAGGAGAAACACCCGGAGAGTGACAGACTGGGGCTCGCATTCGGGCGCATCCCGCAATGCGAGTCCCAGCCCTGTCGGCAGCAGAAGGTAAGAGGATCATGCGCTTACGGCTAGCGTGTGTGGCCGGAGCAATGATTTACAGGGGGTCACACATTATATAAACTGCATATGTCCATATAGCAATCTTGTCTTGTGTCAACATTTTATTATAGTGGTGGTAAGTCTGAAAGTCCCAATTCCTGCAGCTCACAAGAGGAAAATTAGAGCCCTCCATTAAAAATGCGTTTTTAATTGTATCTTTGTTGCACCGACCAGATAGGGCTCTGTTGGCCCAGTCTAGTCTGACTAGGACATTATACATAACCAAGACATTGGGCCTCATTTACTAAGCTAAAACCCATTAGTTTTTGTCTCAGACATTGGCCCTCATTTACTATTGCAAACCCGACATGTTTTGTCATGTTGTGCGCCAGATTCTGTCGCATTGCACCCGAAATTCTGTCTGCGCCAAATTTTGCGCCAGAATTTGCACCAGAATTGAAAAACCACGACTAACTCTCCATTTAAGAGAAGAAAACCCTAAAAAGGGGCGTGGCCGCCATGAAAAGGGGGCGTATTCCTGACATTTTCCCAAAAACCCAACATATTTACTAAGGTTTCTACATAAAATGAGGTGGATTTCAGCTGAGGAAAAGCAGAGAGATCAGAGCATGTGTAAAAAAAAAGCAAAATGTAGGGAAAAGTGGAAAATGTAGGGAAACCTTAGTAAATACCGTGGAAAATAAATTGAAGGGAATTAAAACCCACAAAGAAACCTACAATCCACTCTTAGTAAATAAGGGCCATTGTGCGACAGTGTACACCAGGAAAATCCAACTAACCGGACATGGCGTTGTGAAAAGTCAAAAAAGGGGCATGGTCTCTCGGAAAGGGGGCATGACTGTCCCAAAATGGGGCGTGGTTTCACAACCCCACCTATTTACTATTGAATTCACAGAAAATCCTGTGAATAAATGGCAGAAAATTTCCATGTAGAAAAAGCTGGTCAGAAAACTTTCCCGACTTGTAAATCTGTGATCCCCATAGTAAAAATGGTGCAATCCTGCACAACATTTTCCACTAGTAAAAACCTGACACTCTTAGTAAATGAGGACCATTATTGCTGATAAGCCTTTCACAACAATGGAGAGAAAAGAAAACTGCCTGCAGTATTAAGTCTACCAAAGAGCATTTACTATCCTCAGATTTTTATTAAGTGAAAGACTGCTACTAGGTAAGGGCTGCATAGCTCATAATATAGTTTTGAAGAACTTGTGAAGAATCTGAGGAATTCTCCATTTATTATTTTACTTTGCCTAAAGCCAATTATTCTGTTTTGGTGAATTTAATGAATTGTCTGATGAACTGAGTACTATATTTTAAAACTATGTACTGTTCATGAAATGATTATCCATATAATGTAATAATATACCCTGAACATCAGCTTAAGTTGTCAGTCAATGATTTGTGTTATGATTGGAAATAATGTTTTGAATTAAAGTGGGTAGGGCTGGGCGGTATGGCCAAATATGTGTATCGCTATATTTTTGTAACTTATGGCGCTTCCATGGTATATAAAGGTATTCCCCCCTCTCCCACCCCCTACAAAAAATTATTAGCCCAGTGCTATGCTGTCCCCATCGGGGTACTACTCACATCACCCGCAAGCGCTGCCTCTTCGTCCTCCTGTTTGTTGCGGCCGCCGGCGCTGATACTCTATACTGTTTCTCTATGCCCAGGCTGCGAAAGGTAAACAAAAATAAACTAACGCATGTTCCGACGTTCGCCTTACGCTGGGGACGTTAACGTCAGATAGCCGTCAGCCTATCACCGGCCGCAGCGATGTTCCGCCTCGGCCGGTGATAGGCTGAGCCCACTGTCATGTAAGAAGCCGGCTTCTTACATGACAGTGCGCTCAACCTATCACCGGCCGAGGTGGAACATTGCTGCAGCCGGTGATAGGCTGACGGCTCTCTGACGTTCCATTCCCTAGGAAGCAAGTCCGGACCGACGTGGAAGGTAAGTTAAAGTTTAATTTTGTTTACCTTTTGCAGCCCGCGCATGGGGATACAGTATAGAGCAGTGGTCCTCAAGCTGCGGACCTTCAGATGCTGCAAAACTACAACTCCCAGCATGCCCGGACAGCCAACGGCTGTCCGGGCATGCTGGGAGTTGTAGTTTTGCAACATCTGGAGGTTGAAGAACACTGGTACAGAGTGTCAGCGCCGGCCGCAACAAACAGGAGAACGAGGAGGGCAGCCCTTGCGGGTGATATGTGAGTAGTACCCCGATGGGGACAGCGCAGTGCTGGGCTAATAATTAATGGGGTGGTGGGGGCAGAACAGCGCTCGCGGGTCACATATGATTATCCCCGATGTGGGGACAGCGCACTGCGGCTGATAATTCATTCATTCCCGAGGGGGAGGGGCCAAACCGGTATTGCGGTATGGGTTAAAATTCATAAGGTGCCGCACAAACATTTCGGTATTCGGTATGAACTGGTATACCGGCCAGCCCTAAAAGTGGGACTCTGCATGTCAATATATGTTAACCATCAAATAGCTGATGTATCTATGTTTTTCTGCTCCTGAAGTGAAGGTTCAGATCCACCTTTTATTTAAATACTGTTCAAGGCAAAGGGGCTTGCTGGCCCTCCCCTGTTACTAGGCACCTTTAGAACATGCCTCTGGATGATGCACAATTTAAGCCGACTGCCTCAAGTGTATGTCTGCTCCTAATTCTCCACGACAGATGATGATGGTGGATAGAAAAGTTCCTTAGTCATGGCTTAAGAAATACATAAAATGCACATGAATTTTTAAGTTCAACAAGAACATCACTTGCAAGAGATATCATACCAAATATCTGTCTCACTCACAAACTCTGGCATGGACTCGCATGAACATGAGTAATACATAGGAAGAGATAGCAACAGATCCAAAACATATAAAAAGTTAAATACTTGTTGGTAAATATATATATAACAATACAATCAATGCATATAAATCCTCAATATTAAACCGGTACATAAACATAAATCTAGTAGGTCAGGATTAAGTCCTGCCTTAGATTCATACCTTGTGGCCGTCTGGTATTAAGAAGGAACATCCAAAGAGACTCTTGATTCCGTCTTAGATCTCCCCACTCTTTCTATACTTAATTACATACAATGATAAAACTTCACTAGTGTCAATCTTACAGAAGTGCTTTGACTAAGCCAAGATGTTAAACTGAGAGCCTCTGGTAAATATGCCTTCTGATTCTAGTCTTTGGTGCATCTGAAGTGCACCCCACATATTGGCACTAGCAAACAGTACAGGCTGCTAAATAAACCACCAAAGTGGTATTAAAATTTATATGGCTTTTGATGGTATAAGATTTGCCAGTAACCAACACGTGATTGCACAAAATGCACGATTTATGAACACACTTCCAATTGCCAGGATAGTTGAGCGGTATCTACCCATGCTAGAGCAGAATTTGGTTTTAAAAGCACCTGCCATGAAAGGGCCCATCTATTCTGAAAACCATCCTGGCAATTGGAAGTGTGGTCACAAACAGTACATTAACCCCTTCATGACCCAGTTAGTTTTGGCCTTTATGACCCAGTCCGTTTCTTCAAATCTGACATGTGTCTCTTTAATCGGTTATACATTTGATCTGCTTTTACCTAGTAAAGTGATTCAGAGATTGTTTTTTCGAGACATATTGTACTTTATATTAGGGGTAAATTTTTGTTGATACATCAAGCGATTTTTGTGAAAAACTCAAAAATATTGTGAAAAATTGGAAAAATTTTAATTTCTCTATGTTTGAAACTCTCTACTTGTAAGAGAAATAGTGATGCCAAATAAATGTAGTTATTAATTCACATCCACAACATGTCTACTTTATATTGGCATCATTTGTTAAACAATCCTAGGTCCTGAAGCAAGATGGCTGGCTATCAGTAATAGCCACCATCTTACCGGACGTGGCGGGATGCTGCAAGTAGCGGCCAGTAGCTGCATGATGTACATGTACATCATAGGTTGGGAAAACCTTCCCGGTCATGACGTACATATATGAAATTGGTCGGGAAGGGGTTAAATAAAATCATGTTGGTTACTGGCAATGTTCAATCTTTCAGTACAGACAAATCTTATACCATAAAAAGCTATATTAAATTGTATCACTTCAGGGTTTATTTAGCAGCTGGTACTGTTTGCCAGTTGCACTTCAAATGCACTAAATACTAAAATCAAAAGACATATTTCATAAGCCAGAGGCTCTCAGTTTAACATCTCGGCTTTCACTTCCGTGGTGAAGCTTCATCATTGTGTCACAGGTATAAACAGAGTGAGGAGACACATTAAGAGGTGGAGATCGAAGACGAAAGCTCTTGAACCAAGAGTATTTTTGCA
Source organism: Hyla sarda (assembly GCF_029499605.1). NCBI lineage: Eukaryota > Metazoa > Chordata > Amphibia > Anura > Hylidae > Hyla > Hyla sarda. The sequence goes on from NC_079198.1 coordinate 35,344,325, forward strand.
TGTTCGTTCTTACTACTAGACAGCTGCAAGGTATCAATCTAAAGCAGGACTTGATTCTTAAGTGATAGATTTATTTTTATGTGTAAGTTAAATATTGAAAATTCATATGTATTGATTGTATTGTTATTTTTATTTACCAAAGAATATCTATATTTAAATATGTTTTTGATCTGTGTGCTACTATTGCCTATGTATTACTCATGTTTGAGTCCACGCTCGAGTTGGTGAGTAAGCCAGATATTTGGTATGATGTCTCTTACACAGGACGTCCTTATTGCACTATACATTTTTGTGAATTTTATGCATTTTTTTATGCCATGACTACAGGTCCAGAAACACGTAGATGTTGATGTTCCATACGAAGAAATATTAATTATTTCTGTTTTACTGTACCCTTGTGCCGGACATCGTCTGTTTCTGGACCCTATTGTTGTGGTAGAAATAAGCCTCCATCAGAGGTGTCTAGCTGTGGTTAACCCCTCCACTCTCCATAGAGGAAACAAACATTCGATCAAGAGTATAGAAAAGTGGCAACTCACCAGAATTAGCGGATTAAAATCTTCAATGCTTTATTTCTTTACATGTTAAAATAGGCAATATGACTGCGTGGTGGGGAGAGGAGGAACAGATGGGTGAGGACAGCTGTAGCTACTTCGTGCACACCTTGTGCTTCGTTAGGCTCGTCCCAGAATTCTGAGTGGTGGATGAAATGCCATCCTTCTCAGGTGTTTCAGCTAAGAAAAGCAGTTATTTACTGCATCTATCCTATTTTTCTCTCTATCCACTAATAAAAATAAAATAGGATAGATGCGGTAAAGAACTGCTTTTCTTAGCTGAAACACTTGAGTACTTGGGTATTTCATCCACCACTCAGAATTCTGGGACGAGCCTAACGAAGCGCAAGGTGTGCGCAAAGTTGCTACAACCGTCCTCTGTTCCTCCTCTCCCCACCACGCAGTCATGTTGCATATTTAACATGAAAAGAAATAAAGCATTGAAGATTTTAATCCGCTAATTCTGGTGAGTTGCCGCTTTTCTATACTCTTGATTGAATACTGCTATTTTCGGATCCCGAGCAATACCCCAGGGCCCAATATCTATATTGTTATAAGCAGAGCACCTCCAGTAAGCATTACATCTCCAGCCTCCCTACAAGCATCACACCTTCCGTTATCCATATTCACAATTAGTTGCTGACTACTAACTATCTACTTTTGGTTCATTGTTGAAACAAACTTTCGGCCTAGCCAAATGTACATGTGTATGGGAAGGTGTGGCGAAATAATTGTTGAACAAACAAATGTATGACCAACAGTTATTGAAAGTCTATGGCTACCATTAGGCCATGTTCCAACAGATTTAAATAGTTTTCTGTATTTTAGCCAAAACTTGGAATGGGTCTAAAACACAGAAAATCCAGCCTTACTGTGAATCCAGCCTTACTGTACACATCATAGACACATCAAAATAATGCCACAAATCATCAGGTTTGTAATTAAAGCAAAGGTTGGTTCAAGACACCAGCAAGCTGCAGCATTCTATAAGATGTTAATTCAATGTATATTTTAAGGTTTAATTATTTTCCGCTTTAAAATGTTCATGGCTTTTGGTTCCAGATTTATGTATTGGGATGATATAAGTGAAACACAATTTACTTTACTTATGTAAAATTAACATTATCCATATGGATAACCTGACAGAATTTTCGCTTCTGTTATTGTTTTTTTGGGTATCAAAATGAAAACAAGAAGTGATTTTTCTTGCATAACATCTGTGATTTTTATGATTTGCATATGCAGTAGTGAGCGTTACATAAATATGCAGCACTTTATACAGTTATAAATACAGTTTTCTCTCATGTTATTTTTTTATGTCCTGTGGTGGAGCTTCATAAAGGTCTGTAGGACCTAAGTGAAAAATAACAAAGCGGCTCAGTCAAGGAAATGTGGTTAAGCTGGAGTATCAGGTATAGTTCATAGACCACAGTGCTGCTGATTCTGTAAAAAAAAATAAAAAAAAAAAAAAAAAAACACCAAAATAAATACTTTAGTATTCTTTTTAATTGGAGTTTAGTTCTTCCATTATTCTAAAGAATCGATGAACTGCAAATAACAGACTGCATGAAAACCATTGTTAAAGGGGTATAGAGAAATCTGATTTTCCCCTGTATTGTTATGCTGTTTTTACCCTGTTACTTTGCACTTTTGCAATCCTGTTGTTTTATACTAGATTACATTGTATAACACATTTTTGCACCTTGTATTGACTTTATTAAAGGGAGCCCATTCATTTTCATAGGTCCATAGTTTGGTATTTGAAACATTTTCAATAATGGGAAGGGCCTGCTCTAGTCTTTCTCTCCCCAGAGAGAGGAAATCAGTTTAGTCCAGTTGGTAATAGAGTGTGGCATAGGAGGGAGCACCTCATTTTACTCTTTCCATTAGGGGGTCATCAACAACTGCAGAAGTTCATTCTGGAGCATCATCCTAGTCCAACCATACCCCCTTCAGTTAAGCCTTCAGAACCTATAGCCTTTTTGGGCCACATGTCATATGTGGTTTCCTCTTGCTTCCCCACGCCCTACTAAAATTTCGATCCTATATAACCATGTCTTTCCGCTTGGCCTCCAGTCTAATATGTTAGCCAGTTGGTCCTCGAAAAACATCTTTCGTTTAGCTGACATGGTCAATCAAGTTACCCTGGAAATTAGACTTTTCAGTTACCTGGTTGACACTATGGGTCTTCCTCATATGCCATATCCACACTATGCTGCGCTTACCCAGTAAGTCTCTGATATCTCCACCAAAACCCCACAATAGTGAGCATATACCCCTTACCCAGTATAGTCTCTGATATCTCCACCAAAATCCCACAATAGTGAGCATATACCCCTCAGGGAAAATTAGGACTAGATTTTCGTGTGCTACAGCAAAATAAAGAATTATGGGGACACCTATTTCCTACCTCAAGGTCAATTTCTTGTTTCATCCATCTGTTGTACTATTGTGTTTACAAATGACTGCATCTCCATTTTATTACAAGATGTGTTTACCAAGTAGCCTAGGATTACCTTTTGAGATCAGTGTGCCATGTGACAGAATTTAGAGACTGTGCCAGGCTGTGGAACTACTTCTCCCATATCACAAATGCTTCCCCACTGCTGAGTCAGCCTACATTCCCTCCAGGCTGCCACTCAAGTATTTGATGGGGTCTAGTCACTTCTCCACTTGGCTGCAGATTACATGAGAGATACGCTTATGAGAGCCCTTGAACAAGATTTATTACTGAAATGAGAAACTAGTCAGAAGATTGTGGCTAAAGCCTGTATCCACTTCAGCTGAAATTATGTTTTCTGAGGGGTTGTCCCACATCAGAATAGGATTATTTTTTTTACTTAGTCTTCATTTGTTTTACAAGGAATATTGTATATTCAAAATGGAAAAAGTGGCAAAGATGGTCATTCCTGTGATAGAGAAAGCAAGGACTTCAGTATCCAAAACCTTCATTCTTTAAAGCACAACTGTCACCAAGAATATGCTTGTGAAGCTGCACAAGTTTATTTAAAGGGGTATTCCGGCTTTATACATCTTATCCCCTAACCAAAGGATAAGATGTATGATCACAGGGGTCCCACCGCTATGGACCCCCGCGATCTCGGTGCAGCCCCTGGCAGTTTGTGCTGGGCGCTGCCTCCAAGACAGGGACGTTACGGGACAGCCATGCCCCCTAGTGACACCACACCCCCTACATTCATGTCTATGGGAGGGAGCGTGACGTCACGTCCTGGTCTCAGAGGTACAGAATGCCGGGGGCTGCACCCAGATCGCAGGGGGGTCCCCAGCGGCGGGACCCCTGCGATCATACATCTTATCCCCTATCCTAAGGGGATAAGATGTGTAAAGCCAGAATACCCTTTTAAACATACCTTTACATTAGGCTGCTTTATACTTTGACAATCAAGCTTTATAAGCCCTTAGGGGAGTCAGGCTGACAGTAAGGGATGGGAGCCCGGGGTTCACTATGCTCCGGGCCGCACCGCCTTTTTCTGCCTATGTCATACAGTTGATTGACAGGCAAGGTGCATGGGCAGTAGAGCAACGCAAGGCCGCTGCAGGCAGACATGCCCTGCCTGTCAATCAACTACGCGACGTAGGCAGAAAGAGGCGGCGCGGTCCGGAGAAGAGGGAACCCTGGGCTCCGCAGCCTAACGTGCCACAATAAAGCAGCCTAACGTGCCACAATATGCTCGTGAAGCCCTAGTGCATGGTGTATGCAGCTTTACAAGCATATTCTTGGTGACAGTTGTGTTTTAATCTGACTTAACCATATGGTACATAGATACAAAAACAACGGTCTCTCAGGTTATACTAGTCTCAGGTTATAAGATTTCAACATTTATCATACAATGCAACATGTACTGAAGATCCAGAATATCAGCATAGGTATTTTACAGGTAAAAGTGCATGGACTGATTGGTTGCCCAGTAGTGCCTTTATGTGATGTAATACTACAGTGCCTTGCATAAGTATTTACCAACTTGAACTTTTCTACATTTTGTCATGGTATAAGCACAGAGAAAAATGTATGTCATTGAGATTTTATGTAATAGACCAACACAAAACAGTCCATCATTTAGAGGTGGAGAAACTGACAAGCTGGAAAAGCAGAAAAATAATCAGAGAAGCAACCAAGAAGCCCAAGGTCACTTGGAGGAGCTGAAAATATCAAAAGGCAAGGTGGAAAAATCTGTCCATGGCACAACTATTAATTGTGTACTCCACAAATCTGACCTTTATGAAAGAGTGACAAGAAGAAAGTAGTTGTTGAAAGTAAGCCACAAGAAATCCTGTTTGGTTTGTCACAAGCCACATGGGATACACAGTAAACATGTGGAAGAAGGCGCTCTGGTCAAAATAGACCAAAATGTAACTTTTTAGCTTCAGTGCAAAATGTTATGTGTAGAAAACCCTACTCTGCCCATCACCCTGGGCACACCATCCCTATAGTAAAATATGGGGGTGGTAGAGTCATGCTATGGGGATACTTCTCTTCAGCAGATACAGGAACACTGGTCAGAATTGATGGAAAAATGGATGGAGCCAAATACAGAGCAATCCATGAAGAAGATCTGATGTAGTCTGCAAACGTCCTTGGACAGAAAATCATCTTTCAACAGGACAACGGGGGAGATTTATCAAAACCTGTGCAAAAGAAAAGTTGCCCAGTTGCCCATACCAACCAATCAGCTTGCTTCTTTCATTTTTAAGAAGGCCTCTGCAAAATGAAAGAAGCGATCGGATTGGTTGCTTAGGCCTTGTTAAAAATTAAAGAAGCAAGCTGAGTGGTTGCTATGGTCAACTGGGCAACTTTTCCTCTGCATAAATTTTGATAAATCTCCCTAAATGAATCTAAACATACAGCCAGAACTACAATAGAATGGTTTAGATCTGTGTTTCTCATGTATGGTCCTCAAGTACTCCCAACAGGTCATGTTTTCAAGATTTCCTTAGTCTTATATAGGTGAACTAAAGATGGTCATTGCATCAAGCATCACCACAATTACACCACTTGTGAAAGACTGAGGAGAAGCACTGGTTTAGATCAAAGAATTCCTAAAACGGCCAGTCAAAGCCTAGAAATAAATCCAATTGAGAATCTATGGCTAGACTTGAAAATGGCTGTTCACAGATAGTCTCCATCCCCAAAATACTTGCAGCTGTAATTGCAGTGATCCACTTATTGACTTGAGTGGTAAGGTGGGGGATGTGTACATAAGTATACAACACTTTTGTTTCTTATGCCAACTCTTTTGTTCTCATTATTGTTTGTGGCACAATAATAGGTATTTTGCACTTTCAAAGTACTATGCATGATATATTGATCAAATGATAAAAGCCAGTTTAAGTCTATTTGAATTCAAGTTTTTACCATTAACAAATTGGACAAAAAGTCCAAGAGGGTTAATACTTATGCGAGGCATTGTACATATTCTATACTTCTTTATGACCTGTACCAGGATGAGCTGCTCCTTTGGACATCAGGTCAGGACTGCCCCATTATATTTTATTTAAATCTTTTTGTACACTATATATACTGTACACGGATCATGACTCTAAAGAAGCTCTCATACTTATAGATTAGTGACTTACACCTTTCAGTTGCTCATTTGGAGTAAGACTTTTTATATGCAGAAAATGCACACAAAACTTTCCTATCAAAGTGAACATGTGTTAAGGCGTGCGCTCCGGTCCCCGTCCCCGAACCGGAGCGCCCGCCCCCTCTATCCTTTGCCCCGGGATCCCGGCGTCTCCCGGTCAGTCACACTGACCGGGAGCCCGGGTTCCCTTGTGTCTGGGACGCGGCTGCCGTGACGGCTGGCCCCCGTTCACGCGCCGCGTCTCAGCTCCACTCACCTTGCTCCCCGCTCATTGCGCCGTCCTTCTCTGCCTCTCGGCGCATGCGGCCCCGCTCTCTAGGGCGCGCGTGTGCTGCCTTCAGTAGATTTAAAGGGCCAGTGCACCGGTAATTGGTGCGCTGGTTCCTCACTTCCCCTGCCTTCCCTAATAAAAGTCTCCTGCCCCTTCCTGCCCTTCCCAGATCTTTGTGCCCTAGTCCCTCTGAGAAAGCGTTCCTATAGTGTGTATTGCCTTGCTTGTTTGCCGAACCCGTTGCTACCTCCTACTCGCCTGTGAACCCTTGCCACCTGCCCTGACCTCTGCTACGTCCGACTACGCTCCTGCCTGCTCCCTGTGTACCACGCCATATCAGCTGCCTGAGAGGTTGAGTTGCTACTGGAGGAATACGACCTGGTGGTTACCGCCGCAGCAAGACCATCCCGCCTTGCGGCGGGCTCTGGTGAAAATCAGTAATCACTTAGAACCGGTCCTCTGGTACAACCCGCGTCATCGCCTCTCAGGTCCAGAGGATCCACTACCAGTCATGCTGGTACGTGACAACATGTTAAAGGGGTTATCCAGGAATAGAAAAACAGAGCTAATTGCTTTAAAAAAATGCTCCTTGTCTGTCTCCAGGTTGGGTGCAGTTCTGCAGTTCAGTTTCCATTGAAGTGAATGGAGCCAAATTGTACTACCACACCCAACCTGGAGACAGACAGGGAGCGGTTTTTGCAATAAATGAGCTCTGTGTTTCTATTCCTGGATAACCCCTTTAATACTAGGCACCAGTTTGTTATGTTCAGGTATCTGCTGCAAATCCGGTCTTCAAACTGCTGTACGCAGAGCAGAATTTTTTTTGACAAGATGATTATCCCAAATATATAAAATCCATAAATAAAAACAAATTAGAAAAAAAAAGTTGTTTCTGTGACTTAGGAAGAAAATAGGTGTTATACATTCTTTACCTTAAAAAGGAGTTAGTTAACCAAAATGAAAAATAATTTATGGATTTTACCCACAAAATGCTGCTTCTACAGTACTCCCCACACGCTCCTTTTACTCACATTAAATCACTGCTGACTTCCGAGGTAGCACGACGGGTGTTGGTAATTCTTACAGCTCCCATGAGACAAAGCAGTGCTGCTCTGTGCGGCCGTCCCACCCAGCCTAATCCTAGGCCTTGTTGTAGTACAGTGTGATGTCACATTTGTGGATGGCTCCCTTGATTTGCTCTGGGCTGTGACAGTACACTAGGGGCCCGCTTGAATTGGCAAAGCAAAGTCAAACCCCCTATGATGATGAGAATCGCTTAAGTCATGTCACAAAATGGCATAATTAGTTTCTCATGGTCTACACAACTTCCGTGGGCGGAACACGCATCAGATATTTCTGTATGCAGTCAATATCAGTATTATGAATATTTTATTAACTTGTGTAACTTGTAAATAGCTAATTATTTTTATACAAAAAAGTGTTTGCCTGGAGTACTCCTAAAAAGCCACCCTTAAACGGGAACTCAGCCCCTAGACATCTTATCCCCTATCCAAAGGATAGGGGATAAGATGTCAGATCGCTGGGATCCCGCTGCTGGGGACCCCCGGGATCTACCATGCAGCACCCACCTGTAGCGGCTTCCGGAACCGCTGGAGGTTCTCAGGCTGAGTCCATCTCGACAGCTGTCACGCCCCCTCCCAAAGACTTGCTTTAAGGGGCGGGGTGTGCCCTCACATGAGGGCGGAGTCATGACATTACGGTCTTGTGTCACCGTGGTCGAGATGGACTCAGCCTGAGGCCCTCCAGCGGTTCCGGAAGCCGCTACAGGTGGGTGCTACATGGTAGATCCCGGGGGTCCCCAGCAGCGGGCCCCCGGCGATCTGACATCTTATCCCCTATCCTTTGGATAGGGGATAAGATGTCTAGGGGCGGAGTACCCCTTTAAAAGCACTTTTTAACTAAATAGTATAAACTCCAATCAGGGATATGTTTCATCTATAAACTTTGTAACTATGTAAGAATACTGAGCAGACTAGATGGGCCACATGGTTATTATTTGTCGACATATTCTAGGTTTCTCTCTGGCCACAGTGACAATAAAGTGATGAAGACACATAGTACATTGCTTATTTCATTTTATTAAGACCTCTGAAAAATAAAAGCAGGGATCTGATTGGTTGCTATGAGCAACTGCTCAACTTTTCCTCAGCACAGGTTTTTATAATACCCGCCCCCCATGTGTATATAAGCCCTAAAAAGTCTCTTTGTGTTGATCGGCAAATTAATCCACTGTTCTTCAATATTGTAGACACAATAGAGCATGAACAACTCCAAGGCTGTAAATGCTTTCTCCTCTTTTGGCTACTTTGTGCTGATTTTCTGTATACACGCAAACAATCTGGAGAAGGGAACACATACACCCACACAGAATCTCACAAGCCACTTGTTAATTAGCACAAGCATTTGTATGAATACAGTTAATCCTGCAGCCCTAGAATTTGGGGAAACTTTTGAAGACAGCCTTGGCTAACATATGTCATTCTGTAATGCCTGAGAGGTAATAATTAAACACCTACCGAGACAAAAACTGTGCTCATTAGATAGTTTCTACCAAAAGCGAACATTATTTCCAAAATGCAAGCAGACAAGTTGAAAGAAAGACAAGGAAAAATATCTTCATTGATCTGAGCTGATTGTTGTAAACATAAAAACCATTTAGGTAAATATGTGTGTTAGTCATGTTAACCTCACATCTTTCTATAAACCTTAAGATAATCATGGGCTTAATCAAGAAGAGGGAGGGGTGGACGCAGTTCTAAATGATAGCGATGTAGTGCCAAGCTTTTGTATTGATCCAGTGAATCCATGATTTAAATCACATACAGGTCAACGTCCACATCCGGTCTGGTGCTAAGAGGTTATCTGATTTAAATAAAAGTACTGATTTAAATGTAACTACTAACTAATTGCTATTAGGGCTTTCTATGGGCATAAAATAACAAAACAGAGCATATTCAACTTTCTAATTTCAGTACCTGGCCCTTTGGTCACCTACCCAGATGATGCAGTCTCCTGTTCTGCTCCTGCTCTGCCAATTACTGCCATATGTACAGAATGTCATCAGGACAGACTGGAGCCCCAGCACTGAACCCAGCAAGACATGTTCTAATTTACTCCAGTTAGGCAATAGTTTATATTTATTTAAAGAAAAGAACCCCATTCATAGATTTACTGTCAAATATTACATGTCAATCCCAACATTTCTCTGCATAGAAGTCTATGAAGAAATGGACTGGTCTATCACCCGGCTGGGGAGCAGAGCCGCCGGCTTCCCCTGCTAATAACCCATGATCGCAGTGAGGCACAGGGATGTTTGATTCACTATGGAAACACTAAAGTGTTTTAGAGAAGTCATAGTTATAAAGCCAACCATGAATAGGGCTTATAGTTGTCAGGGGCGTCCTGGCTGTTTGTCCCTGTCCTGCAGGCACCGATTGATCAACCTCTCTCTACTTCCACATAGGGAGACATCTATCTGACAAAGCCAGCAGGGTCGGAAGAAGCCAACCGGAAAGACAAGGAACCCTATTCCCTGCCAACATTATAGCTATGACCACTTCATTGTGAATCATATATTTTCATACAGAGGGAGTCTGTCTTTGATTCATGCTGTCCTTGGTTCAAGCAGCATGAAACTTATGACAGGGGTGTGTCTGAGCTGCAGTTCATTGATTCAATGCGCCCGCTTTAAACCATTGATCTGCAGTGGCTTTTGCGGGGCCTGGGGGGAAATAGCCAATAAATTATATCGGAATATCGGTATAAGTTATCGGCTATCGGCCACAAAGTTCACTGATTATCGGTATCGGCTCTAAGAAATCAATATTGGTCGATCCCTACCAAATACACAGCAAAATTGCACCCATTTTTATGCACAATACGTTGTCAGTAATTTTGTAGTATTACACTATGTATGTATAATGAATTGATGATTATAAGCACTTTATTGTTTTCACTGATGTGTTCTGGGTATGAATACCCCTTACTTTGTATTTGTCACTAAGCTTGAAAATGGTCCTATAGTAGGACTGAAACGTTGCTGCTGTGATGTGAGCCAATAAACGCACAAGTTATTTTTTTCAGTGCTGTGCCAATGTTTTCTTTATTAATAACGGGCGATAACGGGTTAAAACGGCTATTAGAAAAATCCCATAGAGTATAATGGGGTTTTCTAACGGTCGTTTAACGGATGATTTTCAAGATTTTTATGACGGAAGTTTATAACAGAAGTATTTTTATAGTGTGAAAGCAGCCTTAGTGTCATATTACTAGAACAGAGTTACAATGTATAAATGTATTCAGGGACTGTACCGCAATCACATTGCAGCCTGTCAGAGCTTTATATAATAGACTGTCAATTTATCTCTGTACTTATGCAGTAAATAATAATCTATTGGGTGGAAAGGGTTGGGTGGAAAGGTTACCATCTCATTGGGAAAAAAATAAGAGTTTTATTTATATTTTCAAGGAGTCAACAACCATTTTTTGTCAAGAATGAATTAAGACAGGTGTAACAGGCCTACCTGTTCTTGCTGTGAATCCTCTGTGTTGTAGTGTAGAGTGTATGACCATGTTCACACACTGTTTTTGGACATTATTTTTAGTTGTGAAAATACAACAGTTTTTCATGGAAAAAATTTTATTGTCTGAAAATACTGGGCACAAAAACTTGATTTGGCTAAAAAAATAAATGACGTCAATTAATATTACAGTGAATTACAGCTGTAAGATTGTGTGTGCACTAATTATTGAGTAAAAATTTTGCCTTTTTGAGCAGTAAAAATGCTGTTTTAGGGTGTTTTGTATACACTTATTTTATCCACGTAAATGAGTCACGTGCTATTTATTTACACGGATTGAATAAATAAGACAAACACTTTCCAGACAAGACTTATTTAGACAAAGACTTATTTAGAGCACATTAATGTTAAAATTATGTATGTCAAATTTCTGTGAATTTTACAGATGTATTTTACACAATGAAATACACCTGGAAAAACACTGTGAACCTAGCCTAACATCTACCCTACATATTCCAAACAGAAGAAATGGTGGAACAGGCACATTAGAGAACAGACACATAAGTACTAATCCCTGTTGATATTGATCCAGTCCATGTTGGGATCCGTTATTGACTCTTGTTTTGCTTTTTTCTTTATCATGAGGAATTAACTAAATATTTCTTCCCTACTTTCCCTGTTGACTCCATCATCCATCATTACCCTTTACCTGTTCAGTTTGTGGACATATATATATATATGCAATGCAGCTCATCACACCATCTTCTCAGTTAGCATGCCCTAAGATCAGCTCTGGCTCCAGTTACAAAGTCTCAGAAACTGATTGGGATTTATGCTAAGCCAGAATTCTCCCCAGAAGGGAAGAAGACCCATCTGCAGACAGCTGTTTCCGGGGTGCCTGCCCCTTGTCAGTACAGAGCAGTGTGTTCTGGCTTAGCCGTGGTGAGAGTTCTGTGACTAGCAAATGGCCTTTTTGAATCTCCCAGAAAGCCCTCGGAGCGCTAATGGCCTTTTTGAATCTCTGTTCTACTCCGGAAGTGGTTCTCCTGCCTAAGGAGAGTACTTACCCCATATATATATATATTTATATACATATACACACACACACACACATACATTATATTATATTTTTTTATTATTATTATTATTATTATTATTATTATCAATAATTTTATTGTCATTGTCTTTAGGGCCTTTTTTTGTTTATATTCATCAAGTGTGAAGTCACACACCCCAAATGTACAACTGCCCTGACCTGGCTTACAAAACTATCTTTGGAGAGCATTTTTAACCGCTTAAGGACCCAGGACGTATGGGTACGTCCTGGGTCCCAGTCCTGCGATATAACGCGGGGTCACACAGTGACCCCGCATCATATCGCGGCGGGCCCGGCGTCATAGTGAAGCCGGGACCCGTCTCTAATAGTGCACGGCACTGATCGCGGCTAAACTGGCGGCTAAAAACTAAAGTAAAAGTGCTCGGCTAGCTCAGGGAGCTGTTCAGGATCGCCGCGGAATAATCGCGGCATCCCGAACAGCTGTAGCACAGGAGGAGGTCTTCTTACCTTCCTTCCTGCTCTGTGCGATCGCCGAATGAAGCCTCAAGCCTGAGATCCAGGCTTGAGCATTCAATCGCCAAAAACACTGATTGATCCATTCCTATGGAGATGGATCAATCAGTGTAAAAGATCAGTTAATGCAATGTTATAGCCCCCCCTATAGGAGCTATAATATTGCATAAGAAAAGTGTAAAAAAATCATTAACCCTTTCAATTATCCCTTCTAGTAATAAAAGTTTGAATCACCCGGCAATTCCAAGAATAAAAAAAACACAGTGTAAATAAAAATAAACATATGTGGTATCGCCGCGTGCGGAAATGTCCGAATTATAAAAATATACCACTTTTTAAACCGCACGTTCAATGGCGTACGCACAAAAAAATTCCAAAGACCAAAATAGCGCATTTTTGATCACTTTTTATACCACAAAAAAGTTAATAAAAAGTGATCAAAAAGTCTGATCAGAACAAAAATGGTACCGCTAAAAATTTCATATCACAGCGCAAAAAAGGAGCCCTCATAGCACCCTGAACACAGAAAAATAAAAAAGTTATAGGGGTGAGAAGATGACCATTTTAACTCCTTAAGGACACAGCCCATTTTCACCTCTAGGACGCAGCCCTTTTTTGCACATCTGACCACTGTCACTTTAAACATTAATAACTCTGGAATGCTTTTACTTATCAATCTGATTCCGAGATTGTTTTTCGTGACATATTCTACTTTAACATAGTGGTAAATTTTTGTGGTAACTTGCATCCTTTCTTGGTGAAAAATCCCCAAATTTGTGGAAAAAATAGAAAACTTAGCATTTTTCTAACTTTGAAGCTCTCTGCTTGTAAGGAAAATGGATATTCAAAATACATTTTTTTAAATTCACATACACAATATGTCCACTTTATGTTTACATCATAAAATTGACGTGTTTTTACTTTTGGAAGACACCAGAGGGCTTCAAAGTTCAGCAGCAATTTTACAATTTTTCACAAAATTTTCAAACTCGCTATTTTTCATGGACCAGTTCAGGTTTGAAGTGGATTTGAGGGGTCTTCATATTAGAAATACCCCATAAATGACCCCATTATAAAAACTACACCCCACAAAGTATTCAAAATGACATTCAGTAAGTGTTTTAACCCTTTAGGTGTTTCACAGGAAAAGCAGCAAAGTGAAGGAGAAAATTCAAAATCTTCATTTTTTACACTTGCATGTTCTTGTAGACCCAATTTTTGAATTTTTACAAGGGGTAAAAGGATAAAATTTATACTTGAATTTGTAGCCCAATTTCTCTCGAGTAAGCACATACCTCATATGTCTATGTAAATTGTTCGGCGGGCGCAGTAGAGGGCTCAGAAGCGAAGGAGCGACAAGGGGATTTTGGAGAGTACGTTTTTCTGAAATGGTTTTTGGGGGGCATGTTGCATTTAGGAAGCCCCTATGGTGCCAAAACAGCAAAAAAAAAACACATGGCATAACATTTTGGAAACTAGACCCCTTGAGGAACATAACAAGTAATTAAGTGAGCCTTAATACCCCACAGGTGTTTCATGACTTTTGCATATGTAAAAAAAATAATAATATTTTTTCACTAAAATGTGTGTTTCCCCCCAAATTTCACATTTTTGCAAGGGTTAATAGCAGAAAATACCCCCCAAAATTTGTAACCCCATCTCTTCTGAGTATGGAGGTACCCCATAAGTTGACCTGAAGTGCACTACGGGCGAACTACAATGCTCAGAAGAGAAGGAGTCATATTTGGCTTTTTGAGAGCAAATTTTGCTCGGGGGGCATGTCGCATTTAGGAAGCCCCTATGGTGCCAGGACAGCAAAAAAAAAAACACATGGCATACCATTTTGGAAACTAGACCCCTTGAGGAACGTAACAAGTGATAAAGTGAACCTTAATACCCCACAGGTGTTTCACGACTTTTGCATATGTATAAAAAAAAAACATTTTTTACCAAAAATGCTTGGTTTAGCAAAAATTTGACATTTAAAAAAAGGTAATAGCAGAAAATCCCCCCCCAAAATTTGGAGCCCAATTTCTCCCGATTCAGAAAACACCCAATATGGGGATGAAAAGTGCTCTGCTGGCGCACTACAGGTCTCAGAAGAGAAGGAGTCACATTTGGCTTTTTGGAAGCAAATTTTGCTCTGGGGGCATGCCACATTTAGGAAGCCCCTATGGTGCCAGGACAGAAAAAAAAACACATGGCATACCATTTTGGAAACTAGACCCCTTGGGGAACGTAACAAGGGGTAAAGTGAACCTTAATACCCCACAGGTGTTTCACGACTTTTTTTTTACTTTTTTTACACTAAAATGCTTGTTTTCCCCCAAATTTTACATTTTTACAAGGGATAATAGCAGAAAATACCCCCCAAAATTTGTAACCCCATCTCTTCTGAGTATGGAAATACCCCATAAGTGGACCTGAAGTGCACTGGGGGCGAACTACAATGCTCAGAAGAGAAGGAGCATCATTGAGCTTTTGGAGAGAGAATTTGGCCATGTGCATTTCCAAAGCCCCCCCGTGGTGCCAGAACAGTGGACCCCCCCACATGTGACCCCATTTTTAAAACTACACCCCTCACGGAAGGTAATAAGGGGTGCAGAGAGAATTTATACCCCACTGGCATTTGACGGATCTTTGGAACAGTGGGCTGTGCAAATTTAAAATTTTATTTTTCATTTTCACAGACCCCTGTTTCAAAAATTTGTCAGACACCTGTGGGGCGTAAATGCTCACTGTACCCCTTATTACATTCCGTGAGGGGTGTAGTTTCCAAAATGGGGTCACATGTGGGTATTTATTGTTTTGCACTTATGTCAGAACTGCTGTAAAATCAGCCACCCCTGTGCAAATCACCAATTTAGACCTCAAATTTACATGGTGCCCTCTCCCTTCTGAGCCTTGTTGTGCGTCCCCAGAACACTTTGCGCCCACATATGGGGTATCTCCGTACTCAGGAGAAATTGCGTTACAAATTTTGGAGGCTTTTTTTCTTTTACCACTTGTGAAATTTTAAAGTATGGGGCAACACCAGTATGTTAGTGTACAAAAATGTTTTTTTTTTTACACTAACATGCTGGTGTAGACCCCAACTTCACCTTTTCATAAGGGGTAAAAGGAGAAAAAGCCCCCCAAAATTTGTTAGGCAATTTCTCCCGAGTACGGCGATACCCCATATGTGGCCCTAAACTGTTGCCTTGAAATACGACAGGGCTCCAAAGTGAGAGCGCCATGTGCATTTGAGGCCTAAATTAGGGATTTGCATAGGGGTGGACATAGGGGTATTCTACACATGTGATTCCCAAACAGGGTGCCTCCAGCTGTTGCTAAACTCCCAGCATGCTTGGACAGTCAATGGCTGTCCGGAAATGCTGGGTGTTTTTGTTTTGCAACAGCTGGAGGCTCCGTTTTGGAAACACTGCTGTAGGATACGTTTTTCATTTTTATTGGGGGGGGAAGGGGGGTGGTAGGGGGGGGCAGTGTACGTGTGTATATGTAGTGTTTTACTCTTTATTTTATGTTAGTGTAGTGTAGTGTTTTTAGGTTACATTCACACTGACGGCGGATTACACTGAGTCTCCCGCTAGGAGCTTGAGCTGCGGCTGCAGCTCAAACTTGAAGCAGGGAACTCACTGTAATCCGCCGCCAGTGTGAATGTAACCTGTACATTCACATGGGAGGGGGGGGGGGGGCAAACTACAACTCCCAGCATGCACTGACAGAACGTGCATGCTGGGAGTTGTAGTTTTGCAACAGCTGAAGGCACACTGGTTGGAAAATACTGAGTTAGGTAATAGAACTCTCAGCATGTACTGATTGCCAAAGGGAATGCTGGGAGATGTAGTTATGCAACAGCTGGAGGCACGCAAGTACAACTCCCAGCATGCCGAGACAGCCATTTGCTGTTCCTGAATGCTGGGAGTTGTAGTTTTGCAAGATTTAGATGGGTTCAGTATGGAGATCACTGACAGTGGTCTCTAAACTGTGGCCCTCCAGATGTTGCAAAACTACAAATCTCAGCATGCTAAGACAGCAAACTGTTGTCTGGGCATGCTGGGAGTTGTAGTTTTGTAACATCTGGAGGGCTACAGTTTAGAGACCACTGTCAGTGATCTCTAGCCTGAACCCCTCTAAATTTTGCAAAACTACAACTCCCAGCATGCCAACACAGCAAACAGCTGTCAAGGCATGGTGGGAGTTGTAGTTTTGCAACATCTGGAGGGCCACAGTTTAGAGACCACTCTGTAAACTCTCGCCCTGCAGATGTTGCTAGGCAACAGACTCCCGGACACGCGGCGCCATACTCACCTCCACCGCCGCCATGATCACAGCCGCCGCCGGGTAAGTGACCGCCGCTGTCGCTGCCGCCGCCGCTACTACACGGTTCCCCCCGCTGTGCCCGGACACCGATGGGTGGGCATAGCGGGGGGGAACCGAACTTTAACCCCCCCGCCCCCAGTCTGCTATTGGTCGGTCGCTCGGCCGATCAATAGCAGGGATAGGAGGGGTGGCAACCCTGCCACCTCACTCCTATCTCTTCAAGGGGGATCGAGGGTGTCTCGGACACCCTTGATCCCCCTTATTTTATCGCGGAGCCGCCGTTGATGGGCAGGGGGAGAGCGCTCCCCCTGCAAACACCATAGATGCCGTGATCAGAACTGATCACGGCATCTATGGGGTTAATGCTGCCGGGACCGGCGCGATTGCGGCCCCGGCAGCTGCGGTGGGACTCCGGCTGTGATTGACAGCTGAGTCCCACCCGCGATCTCCTGCGCTGCCCGCGGCAGAGCAGGAGATCGCTTGGACGTATGCATACGTGTAGTTCGCCTGGACGTATGCATACGTCCAATAGCGGGAAGGGGTTAAACGTATAAATTTTCCTGCATGTATTCAGGATTTTTTTCTGAAGTGATACAAAATCAAACCTATGCAAGTAGGGTATCATTTTAACCGTATGGACCTACAGAATAATGATAAGGTATCATTTTTGCCGAAAAATTTACTGCGTAAAAACGGAAGCCCCCAAAACTTACAAAATAGTGTTTTTTCATCAATTTTGTCGCACATTGATTTTTTTTACCGTTTCACCGTAGATTTTTGGGTAAAATGACTGATGTCATTACAAAGTAGAATTAGTGACGCAAAAAATAAGCCATCATATAGAATTTTAGGTGAAAATTTTAAAGAGTTATGATTTTTTTAAGTTAAGGAGGAAAAATTGAAAAAAATGTAAAAAGCAACTTTTTTTGTGCAGAAAAGTTGCAAAGGAGAGAAGAAAATGGTGTTCTAAAGTGATTTGTTTTATGCTCAAGTGCGCCAAATTTATCACCCCCCCCCCCCCCCGCGATAGCATAAAAAATATGTCACACGACAGCAAAACCAAAAACCAAAGAAAAAATAAATTACTTCAAAACACACTTTCAAAAGGCACCAATGAAGAATCTCCCCCTATGTTTGATGCTCTATATGCAACAAATAGAAACTGAAAGTTCCAGACTAATCAACATTAGCCTGTATCAGGTATAATTGATGTTGTAAAAACAAACTAGTAAGAGTGATTATACTATCAGCGATAGAGGCATCATAACATCATAGTGCCATATAAATACTACCTATCAATGGATAGGAGCAAAAGACACAGTAAGAAAAAGGCAGACAATTGACAGATGTCATGTTTTAATGTCTGCAAAGTGCTTGGCCATGTTCACACAGGGCAGGAAACCGGACGGACATTCCGCACATTTACATGATCAGGCAGGTGATAGAACTGCTCGAAAATGGGCCGTCTCATAGAAGACAATGCGTTTCTGAGTGAAATCAGGATTACCCTCAGGCAGTGGAAATTCAGAAGCAAAATTCTGGTCTGAAATCCTGTAATGTGAAAACGGCCTTATTCTTCACTCCACATGTCTACTGTCTTCCGGTCCATCAGACTGTTTACCCTTGCCTTTTAGACCTGGCATAGTAGTGGTTTCTGTGCCTCATTGACCTTTAGCTTTTTAGAAGATCTTATTTAGAGCTCTGTTGTGGTTTATTTTTTGAGGGCAGATCATAATTTTCTTTGGCTAGGACTGAATAATGTGGAAAGTTTAAATAAATTAAATGGGAAGGAGGGAAGAGGGGCAGTCAGACAGACAGGCCACATGCTCCAATAGCCCTGATGACTCTCCTGAAGGAGTAAAACATGTAGGCGGTGCCTGTCAAGAGTTTTAACCCCTTAACGACCACGGACGTAAATGTACATCCTGGTTTGGCGGGACTTCCCTCACCAGGATGTACATTTACATCCTGTATATGACCGCAAGCATCGGAAGGGTGCTCGAGTCATACACGGCAGGCTAGCAGCCGGGGACCCGCCCGTAATGGCCGACATCCGCGATCGCGCGAATGTCCGCCATTAACCCCTCAGATGCCGTGATCAATATAGATCATGGCATCTGCGGCACTGCGGCACTTTGATTGGATGATCAGATCGCCCGCAGCGCTGCCGCGGCGAGCCGATCGTCCAGCATGGCGGCTGGAGGTCCCCTCACCTGGCTCCGGCCGTCTCCCGGGGTCTTCTGCTCTGGTCTGAGATCAAGCAGACCAGAGCAGAAGATCACCGATAATACTGAGCAGTGCTGTGTCCTATGCATAGCACTGCCCAGTATTAGCGATCAATGGATTGCTATAGATAGTCCCCTATGGGCACATAAAAAGTGTAAAAAAAAAAGTTGAAATGTAAAAATAAAAAGTAAAAAAAAGTGAAAAATCCCCTCCCCCAATAAAAATTGTCAGTTTTTCCCATTTTACCCCCAAAAAGCGTAATTCGTAAAAAAAAATTTAAAATAAACATATTTGGTATCGCCGCGTGCGTAAATGTCCGAACTATCAAAATATAATGTTAATGATCCCATACAGTGAATGGCGTAAAAGTAAAAAATAACAAAAATTCCAAAAATGATGCTTTTTTGTCACATTTTATTTTTAAAAAAATTATAAAAAATGATCTAAAAAAGTTTTATATATGCAAATGTGGTATCTAAAAAGAGTACAGATGACGGCGCAAAAAATGAGCCCTGAAATGAGCCCTGATATCTCCCTATATACGAAAATAATGAAAAAGTTGTAGGTGGTGAAAATAGGGCGATTTTAGATTACTGATTTTGTACAAAAAGTTTTAGATTTTTTTTTAAGCAGTACAAAAATATAAATGTATCTAGCTATGGGTATCATTTTCATCGTATTGACCCACAGAATAAAGAACACATATCATTTTTACCGTAAAGTGAATAGTGTGAAAACAAAACACTCCAAAATGTGCAAAATTTTGGCTCTCATTTAAATTTCCTCCCTAAAAAAATTATTTTTGGGGGTTCGCCATACATTTTATGGTAAAATGAGGGCTTTCATTACAAAGTACAATTGGTCACGCAAAAAATAAGCCCTTACATGGGTCTGTAGATGGAAATATTAAAGAGTTATGGATTTTAGAAGGCGAGGAGGAAAAAACAAAAACGCTAAAATAAAATTGTACTGGTCCTTAAGGTGAAAATGGGCTTGGTCATTAAGGGGTTAAACATTCAGTTACTACACCAACTACTTCATTTTTTTTAGTGAGTGTTATATGGTTGATATAATATAGGGCTGTTACTTTTGTTGTCAACTCACAGTTAAACACTCCTGTGAACTGCCATGTGCAAAAGTCCACCGATATTAGGGGACATGAACAGCGACACTGGTCTAGCACCGTGATTTTTTAATCTCACATGTGTGTTCACAGCTCTATACTGTACATCTATTTTTACAGTGCTCAGTACTGCTGTATATTGTTCTCCAAGCTGCTGCATTAGAGGGTATGCTATGGATATATAGAGCAGCAGGATCTCATCTTCTCTGTGTTATGCTTTATACAGGAGACATCATAGCAGCAAGTCTCTGCTCACTCTGAAGCTAAGCTCAAAGAAAACTAACAATTAGGAATGAAGCCTGCAAGACCAGTGAAAAATGTCATATACAATGGCCTCAGGTTACAATCTTTTCAACAAATAATGGTCTTTTCTGGACCTTTGTAACTTGAAACCAAATTCATCATAAAATGTCACAGACAGTCTAGATCTGCAAGATGTGTCATCTGCTGGAAGAACTGATCAACCAGAATGAGCATGTTACTGGTGAAACACCTGTATAACTGAAGTACATGCACTGGATGTCTGGTAGTGCCTCCCTACAGTAAAGGGAGGTACTACATGTTGTGTACTACTCTTTACTTGTACCAGAGTTAGGTGCTCCTTTAGATACCAGGTGGGGGCTGCTACATTTTTTTGGGATACTTTGTGTACTGTACAGGACCCTGAAGAAGCTCCTGTCCTCTACACAGACCATGATTTACAGCTTCCAGTAGCTCTTTACTTTTATATGTAAGGACTTGCTGTATTAGTTATCTACTTATTTTTCATTAATACTCACTTTTTCCTATTTTTGGATGACATTTGTAGGGCTTCAT
This sequence comes from Hyla sarda, assembly GCF_029499605.1. Lineage (NCBI taxonomy): Eukaryota > Metazoa > Chordata > Amphibia > Anura > Hylidae > Hyla > Hyla sarda. Next base: position 35,365,352 of record NC_079198.1, read on the forward strand.
AACTAATTACCAGGCTCCCATGGAGTTATGGTCTCAACAATGGTTTCAACTTACTATGGTCGTCCTAGAACCGATTCATATTGTAACTTGAGGGACCACTGTACAAGGTATTTATTGGTATATATTGGGCACAAATATACATGGCAGCTTCTCCTAAAAAGTCACCTATAACAACAGTGTTACTTTAAATCTTGTCTGTATGCTGCTATGTGTTATGAACTGCTTCTACCTCTTGAAAATCACTATACTTAACAATGTAAAATATATATGAAAATCAAATGATAGGCTTATTAATGCAGGTTTTGTGAAGATAGCAGTATGCAGTTATAAGGTTATAATTGTCTTTTACCAGCTCCATCTCATTTTACCTGTAGAAGGCTGAGCAAGATGGAATAATGTATCTACTTTAATAAAGGTCCATTGGGAGTAATTAGAGAGGAAAAATGACCTTCAGGCCTCTCGCTCTACTGAGGCTGCAAATAACACTTTCAGTTATCAGAGGCAAGACGTAAGATATTCTTGCATGTTTATTAAGAAATATTAAGATATAGATTCATTTTAAAAGCTCCCATATGTGTCCAAAAAAGTGCCCCCCCTACTACTACTACAACAATTATAACAGCGTCCACAAGGATACAGCCATAAAAGCAATTTGTGGTAATCTTCACATTTCTAGTAATTGTTTCTATTGCTCTGAATAAATCCACGGTCTGGTGCACAAGCTGCAATTTTCAGGACTATTATTTTATATGTAATAGATTCCTAAATATATATGTAAAAGCTTCATGAAAAGGTCTTTGATTACAGAACAATGTTTCAACATGAACAACGGGCGAAATGAATCAGTAGATCCTTGGCCTGATCATTTAGATGAACAAATTACCAGACTTGGCTAGTGCCCCAAGGTAATTTTGGGTCACTCACGGGTACAATATCTGAATTACGGCAACTTCAACTTTTCCTAATGAGGGAAAAAGTCCTCAAAAGTCTTGTGATTGGCACACAAATATAAAAAGGATAACAACACAAGACTAGTTAACTTCAAGGTGAGAAGATATAAAATATAGAAAAGTCATGTTTATTTTAAATAAAGATTTCTGCTTCAGGTGGTTACTCAAATATCCTGTCACATCTTTACATTGCTTGGAGCTTTGGTACTTTGTGCACAGTGTTATTTAATAAATGCATTTCTATATTCTTTCACATTGAAATCTGACTTCTCAGTGGCTTCAGGTTGTCATAGTTGTTCCTGTCACAGCGGTGTCCACAGAGGCGGAAGAAAGTCAACCTTCGCTTTCACTTGCAATTTGATCAGAAACAACCACGCGAGAAACCATTTTGATAAATCACTGATCCATTGTCAGATTACAGTGAAATACTGCAGGGTGGGAATTTAAAGAAAATATAAGGAATTGTCTAAGCAACTATTCTCCAATATATTATTGTGAGTATTATTATTATACAACCACAATATTATATTTTACTTTATGACTCAGTGATAAAAATATCTCTGACTTTTCTGACCTAACCTATTACTGAAAATACGGCACCCAAAATGTCCAATGAGAGAAGAGGATAAAGATGCCAGCTCGTCCATTTGACAGTGTCACAGTCCCCGGCTGCTGTGCGGATTAATTACCTTGTCCCCACTCCACACACCTCCCGACTTCTCTGCTTTCTCAGCAGCATCAGGCTTCCGCTCTGCTGTTTGGTCCTAGCACGTGCACTGGCTTTTTTAGATTTAAAGGGCCAGTGTGTACTGCACTTTGCACTCCTCCTCCAATATTGGCTCAGTTTTGCCTATTTAAAGGATCCCACCCAGTCATCTGTACATGAGCATCAGGTTTTTACCCCTTATGAAAATTTTTAAGATGTATTGAGCTTCTGCTCTATTCACTACCAATACTACACTTGGTGCCTGTCTCTAGTATCTGCACAAACTCTGCCAATCCTGACTTTCTATCTGATGGACTACACCTTCATGTCAGCAGCTGCCAACGACCTGGGAGTACCCTTCTGCAAAAGTCAACACCCTCTTGCAGGGTTAAGGGTGAAGAATTGAGAGATTCTTAGACTTTGATTCTTCACCACAGAGGAAAGATTCACCAAATGTAAAAACACATAGATGGACATTTATCAAATGGTTTACCCGTTTTTTCACCGTGTTTTTTTCGTGCAACATTTTACCAAGAAAGCGAGAAGAGCAGTTTTTGTTTTCCTGGGTACTTTACGCTGTTTTGAAAATCTGACTTGACATAGTCAAACATTTATTAACCGCGACTTTCGCATAAAAGTCGCAATGACTTGAAAACCCTGCAAAATTTACTCCAGGTGAAACTAGGCTTACAAACCTGTACATTTTACTCATTTTCAGATAGGTCTGTTAGCAAACAAACGGATAGCAATATTTTGGTATAGTTTGATACTTTTCCAACTAGTCTAGCTGTGTAATCTTTTGGGTAATTTTTTAAACTAAATTGGCCAAATTTTAAATGTGGTGTGCAAAATCTTGAAAAAAATCCCATGCTGGCGAATAAAGACTAGAGAGAATTTCTTGATTTTGGGTTCTTTAATGAACAAGAACGTTCACCACCGTCATCGGGACTTTGCTTTCACTGCCACGATCAGGGTGGGGAGCGGAAGGTGTAGACTGCAGATTTATAACCGGAGCCATCAAAGGCCATCGGCCATGGTGGTTAACCCCCCCGTCAGAGATTTATGTGAAGCAAAGATTAATTCAATAGGTGTATTACAGCAAATCATGGCTGCCTAAGCATGGTGGGAGTTGTACTTTGGCAACCTCTGACCCTTCCAACTTTGCAAAACTACAACTTCCAGCATGCCGTAGCAGGCAAAGCATACTGGGAGCTAGATTTTTGCAACAGTTGGAGGCACACTACTTGGGAAACACTGATTCTTAACTCTGTGTTTCCAAAACCGGGTGCCTCTAGCTGTAGCAATACTATATCTCCCAGCATGCACTTAAAGACCATGCATGCTGGGAGATTTAGTTTTGCAACATCTGGAGGCTGCCAGGTTGGGAAACACTGGGTGAGCCACTTGGCCAGTGTCTGCCAACCCAGGTGGCTTCAGCCGTTGAAAAAAGCCAACTGCCAGCATGTCTAGAGAGCCTTTGGCTGACATTGGCTTGCTTGGAGGGGGCAAAGCAGGACCAAATCGGATTTAGCAAACATATTTTGGGAAAAATGGTCCGGTATTACCTCTTTCAGTACCATGATATCAGGATGTCAAATGAGGTCCACTGTGGTAAGAAGAAGCATGTCAAATGAACATTTAATTAAAACTATGAAAAGTTTACAAACTAATCTTTAATAGAAAATACCTCGTCCACAAGAATCTCAATTTCAGGGTCGGTGTAATTTTTTATTTTTCACAGAAACCAAACGTCGCTTGTGAGGAACAACTGTATCCCCACAGTTTGAATCCTCTTGAGAGGGAGGAACAAGTAAGGTTTGAGAGTGGTGTGAGGTAGCAATAGCTGCTGACATATTGCTGAGAATCTCCTCTGCAGGAGTAGGCTGAGAAAGATGTTTTTTTTTTCCTTGCCGTTTTCCCCCCAACTCCTGACATGTTATGATTCTTTAAAAAGCTTCAAAACTAAAAGGGAAGGGCAAAGAGTCAGTTGACACAATTTTACCCGATATCCTCAAACACCGGATAATAAATATCCTGCAGAGAGCACGAAATGACCTTTTCGAATGGGTAGAAATTTTCTGACTAAAAAAATCGCTATACTGTGCGACAATCCTGAATTCGCTTACTTGCGACAAATTTACAAAACCCGTGCAACAAGATAATAAATTTGTCGCACGCATGCGAAAAACAGGTGAAAAAAAAAAACAGAGGAAAAATTAACAGAGGTTTAATAAATGCCCCTCATTGGCCTTTTACATCTGGTTAATTTCTATAGAGAAAGGCAGCACACACTTTCCCTGTCCTTTGGTGAAAAAAACTAAGATTTTGGGCCCCTCATTCTCAGCAATGGTGGAGGTCACAGTTTATATATATGTATATATAAATAATAAATGTTGGTGGAACCTTCTATTTCAATGGCATTGGTCGACTATCTAATGTATCTGTGTTAGTCACTGGGGGAATGATGAGGGTTATGATGGGTTTAGCAGAGTGGTGTACTAACCAAATGTTATTCTGTTACCCCAATGATGTTGTTCCTGTAAAGAAAATGCAGGAATGAGACCTCTGTAGGTTTAGACTTTTTATTAATTTTGATTAAAATTATGGATCAAAAAATGGTGTTTGAACATAGTTTTATATTAATGAAATCTGTGTCTTCAGCAATCCAGCTGGGATTTCTTTTATTATGTTAGTATTCCACATGCAGACACTAGATGCTGTAAACCATGGTCTATAGTGTGCTCAACGAAACTCTTGGCAGCTGAGAGGAACTTGACATTTCATCGACTGCCTGTCATAAATTTGTATTACATCCATATTAGCCAACTACTGTTATGGAGCACTGGAAAACTTTATACTGTACAATGTACCTACAAGTCAGAATGGCCTTCCAGTGAGCCACAATTTCCATTCTTGTCTGTGAAGTCACTTTAGACTATAGCAAAATATAAATACCTTTAGTTTCATAGCTTATAAGGTTGGAAAAAGACAGGAGTCCACGAAATTCAACGTAAAACCCTACTGTATTGATCCAAAACCATAAGGGCTGATGGCAGAGGAAAAAAATCCTTCTTACCCCAATATCAGAATGAATCCCTGGATCAGTGTTCTATCCCCATAAATCTAGTATTCAGAACTTGCTATTGTATATTTAAAAAGAAAACAAAAACCCATCCAGGCCCCTTACAACATCTGCCACATCACAACATCATGTGGCAGAGAGCTCCATAGTCTCACTGCTCTAACAGTAAAGAATCTCTGTCTGTGATGATGGTGAAACCTTCTTTCCTCTGACGTAGAGGATGCCCCTTGTTACTGGCCTAGGTATAAAAAGATCAAAATTAAGATCTCTGTACTGTCCATTCATATATCTGTACATAGTGATCAAATCGCCCCTAAGAAGTCTTTTCTCCAAACTAAATAACCCCATGCTTGATAACCTGTTTTGGAATCTAATCCCCCCCATACCATTAATTACCTTTGTTGCCCTCCTTTGCATCCTCTCCAGTTCGGCCATGTCCTTCTTATATATAAGGTGCCCAAAATTGCATATGATACTCCATATTTCTTCTAACTAAATATTTATACAAAATTAATGTTGTAAAGATTTAGGCAAAACTAATGTTGTTATCACGAGCCTCTATGCCTCTCTTGACACATTCCATGGCTTTGTTAGGCTTGGCAGCCGCTGCCTGGCACTGGTCATTAAAGTTGACTTTACTGTCTACCAGTACCCCCAAGTCCTTTTCTTAATGTATCATTATTTACCACATAATTGTACATATTCTACTTACATTTATCCACATCAAATTTCATTTGCCATGTCTGTGCACCATGCCTCCAGCTTCCCCAAATCCCTCTGTAACATTATATTATCCTCCCCTGTGGTGATTACCTTACTCAGTTTAGTGTCATCTGCAAATACTGATATTCTACTCTACAAGGTCATTAAATAAACATATTGAAAAGAAGTGGATCCAGTACTGACCCCTGTGGTACCCCACTTTTAGCTGTCACCCAACCAGAGTAAGTTCCATTGATCCCCATCCTCTACTTCCTCTCACTGAGGCAGTTGCTAATCCATTTACATATATCCGCCCCTAGTCCCAGTCTCCTCATTTTATGTACTATTTTTCAGTGCGGCACAGAATCAAATGCTTCAGAAAAGTCCAGATACACAAAATTCACAGCTTCACCCCAATCCAATCTATAACTGACCTCCTCATAGAAGCTGATCAGATTAGTCTGACAGAACGGATCCTGCATAAAACCATGCCTGGTCTAAAAATACTACTTCCCAGTGCGGAGGCCTGTAATCTATGACTTCCATTAACAAGGCAATTGTGTGTCTATAACAAAGGCTGCACCATTCTCCTGCAGCCTATTATCAGTGTAAAGTGTTTTCTACCAAACACAAACACAAGGCCGTATTCACTCAACAACCAGAGCCATTAGCGACTGGAGATCCTATGAGCGGGACCTAAAACAAGTCATTATTCCTAATTCTACTGTTATGGGCTGCCTGCTGGCATTCTAGTGCATACGTTTGTGAAACTGAAGCAAATTTTCTGTAGGTTTATTATATCTCCTCAAGTGACAGGAATGTCAAATATATCACAAGCATACTGAAAATAATGCACATATTCTTGTACATTCCAACACTTAAAGGGTTATTGAGTTTATGACCAAATACCCGATGCTTCCTTACCCCCTACAGTTTTAAATCCCTTCATTTCTTTATTGTTTTTAAGTTTCCTGTTGCGTTCCATCTGATTAGGTGACAAGTAAAGCAGCACTACATGTAGCCATTAGGCCCTACTTTGCCACGGGTTCTACAACTTGAACTGTTTTTCATTCTCCTCAAACCATTCCTGAACAAAATTTGCAGTGTACCAAGGACATTACAATATATAGTTAAAAGAGGCCACTACCATAAGTGAATGAAGAGAAATACTTGATCTGTACAATGTTTAGACAAAATGGCCCATTGTTAAAACACTGTCCACATACATGATAGGATCCATGCAGAACATTGCATAGAGCATCACACCACCAGCTTGCCATTATTCCATACTGCATCTTATCATTCTTAACAAGTAAGAAATAAACACACCCAAGATTTATCAATCCAGACTAACTCTTTCCACGCTGCATGGTCCCATTCTGATTCTCATGTGTAGGTACTTTTGGCAGTAGATATGGCTCAGCATGGCCACTCGGACTGGTTTGTAGCTGTGCAACCCCTTAGGCCGCAAACTCTGATATTCTGTGTCCTAACACCTTTCTGTTATAGCCAGCATTAAGAAACGTTACATGTCAAAAAGAGTACATAAAAAGGCAATTCTTAAACATACAATGTGGTTGACATATCACCTGCCCTATAACTCATAGTAACATAATAACATAGATTTTAAGGTTTAAAAAAGACAAGAGTCGATCAAGTTCTACCTAAAACCCTACTTTGTTGATCCATCCCCCCCCCCCCCCATGAGGCCAATTGCCCCATGACAGAGGAAAAATTCCTTCCCGACCCCAATATGGCGATCAGAATAAATCCCTGGATCAATGTTCTATCCCCATAAATCTAGTATCCATAACCTCTAATATTAAATTTTTCCAGAAAACCATCCAGGCCCCCCCTTTATTTTGTTTATTGAGTCAGATATCACAACATCATACGGCAGAGATTTCCATAGTCTCCCTGCTCTTACAGTAAAGAATCTCTGTCTGTGATGATGGTGAAACCTTCTTTCCTCTAGACGTAGAGGATGCCCCCTTGTCATGGCTACCGACCTAGGTATAAAAAGATCACTAGAAAGATCTCTGTACTGTCCATTCACATATATATGTAAATTGTGATCAAATCTCCCCTAAGACGTCTTTTCTCTAAACTAATTAACTCCAAGCTTGATAACATGTCTTGGTCCTGTAATCCTCCGATACCATTAATTAACTTTGTTGCCCTCCTCTGCACCCTCTCCAGTTCGGCCATGTCCTTCTTATATACAGGTGCCCAGAATTGGACACAATACTCCATATGTGGTCTGACTAATGATTTATACAAGGCAAAACTATGTCCTTGTCATGTGTCTCTATCCCTCTCTTGATACATCCCATGACTTTGTTAGCCTTGGCAGCCGCTGCCTGGCACTGATCGCTGAAGTAGAGTTTACTGTCCAACAGTACCCCAAAGTTTTTTTTGGTAGAAGTTTTACCTAACGTCTTATTATTTAGCACATGATTGTACATTTTGTTTGTATGGCCCAAGTGCATAACCTTACATTTATCCACATTAAACTTCATTTGCCATGTCTGGGCTCAAACCTACAGCTTCCCCAGATCCCTCTGTAATATTATGTTATCCGAAGAAGCAAGTGTCTTCACAAAGTCCAAATTACATGAACAGCTAAAAGGGAAGTTGTGCAAGCTAAGGCAGAATTGCCAGGATTACCAGGACGGGGGGGGGGGGGGGGGCTGGTTCCCCCGCTAGCTTCGTGCAGCACCCTTTGGATATGGGATAGGATGTCTATGGCTGGAATACCCCTTTAATTATAATACATGCCATGCCCCTTAAAGTTGATAATAATACACACTGTGTGCCTTGAAATGTATTATAACACACACAAAATATGAACATCTACCACGGCAAATAAATGATAACACACATTGTTTCTCCAGAAATTAACCAGAATACTCACTGTGCCCCTGATATCAATTATAATATACTCTGTGCCCCTGATATTAATTATAATACGCAATGTGACCCCTAAAATGATTTATAATACACACTCGTTCCCTTTAAATTACCTATATTACAAATTGTGTTCTTGAAATTATGTATAACACACTGTGCTCCCTTATAATAACTATATGACAAATTTGTTACAATACACGCCATACCCCTGATAATTATTACAATACTCATCATGTCCCTGATATGAATAATAATACCCGCTGTGCCCCCTGCCAAACATACTCATCTGTCATGACATGTGCTACCTGGAATGGCAGGTCCAGGCTGGTGGGACTCTCTTGTGCCTATCGGTGCATAGTCTTTCAGTTGTATCCATGTCCTTAGGAAACAGATACAGCTGAATTCAGGGAAACCAGTGTGAGATTCCTCTTCTCCACGCTGTTCTGAATTGATTGTTATCTAAAAAAAATTTGGGAGGCCCAGCCTCAGGCCTTTACACCCATTTCTCCTGCTTCTAACACATCAACGTCAAGCACTGACCCCTCGCCAGGTGCCATGTATATTCTCTTCACCTGTGAGTGGTTTTAATGTTGTGGCTTGTTGGTGCATAAAACACAGATGGCAATGGACCAGACTGTGCAACATGCTTCTAAATTACTGCAATTGTACACAGCTACTCCCCACGTAAATCATTTACCGTTCTTGTACAATTGTCAGGCGAACTGCAGGTGGTCAGCTGGTGAAGTGAGAACAGCTGACTCCTGAAGAGAACTCGCTCATCCAAAATGTCAGGATTGCCTGAAAGCCATCCCAGATGCATAGCAGCACAAGGCGGCAGTGATGGATGAGGTTCTAGAGTGAAATCATTGCAAGCAATGTCCCTGGTTAGTGAGGTGCAGTGCATACACTGGAGAGTAACCCTGTAAATAGCCAAAAGGAAACTCTGCAGGGCCGAACGTTGTCTATTGAGTTGGAATGTTCCTGGTTAAAAGAGTCATCTGCTGCCCCAGCATTCAGAACATTTGGTTCTGAATACTTGGAGCTGGTAGCAGGGGGTCTTGACGTCACGGCCACACCCCTCGTTGGAAGGTTCCTGGTTAAAGGGGTCATCTGCTGCCCCAGCATTCAGAACATTTGGTTCTGAACACCTGGAGCTGGTGGCAGGGAGTCGTGATGTCACGGCCACACCCCTCATGACATCACACCATACCCCCTCACTGCAATTCTATGGGAGGGGGCGTGGTGGCTACCACGCCCCCTCCCATAGACATGCATTGAGGGTGTGTGGTTTGCCCAGAGATCACAGGGATCCCACCGGTGGGACCCCCTTGATCAGACATCTTATCTCCTATCCTTTAGATAGGGGATAAGATGTTTAGGGGCAGTGTACCCCTTTAAGTGACATTAGAGACCATAAGCTTACCAAAAATTCATAGACCAATGGGAAATCATGACATTTGGCGATGTAGACGTATCAACATTGCAAAAACAAAAAGAAACATAGCCAGCAAATACAGAGTATACAAGAAAGAAGGTTGCAGCAGCACTGCTGTGCAATTTAGCGGGAGTGGCACCCTCTCTAGCCGTGCACCCCTCGTCTTTTTTACAGGAGGTTTTCAAAATGATTTGGGCTCCAGCATGTCACCCAGTCAGAGGCCATATGCCCAGCAGAGGTGAGTGAAATGAGTGTTAGGGTCCCATCTGAAATGAGGCCACCTCCGCATGGTGGATGGGGGACATGTTTTGATCAAAAAGTGCGCCAAGAGCCTCCATTTTTTGACCAAGAGTGCTGCTGCAACCTTCTTTTTTATATGTATACGTATAGACGTATCAACATTCCATGGTTCCTATGATCACACTGTGTATATAGTACAGAACTCGCAGTTATGTAACGGTTATATAAAAGTCTTAAGAGTTTATCCAGAAAAAAAGAACTTTGAGGTCTATAGTTATCCAGGCGGTTTGAAGTTTTTGGTAATCTAGAACTCTAGGCTACACATGGTATCTCCAAGGGGCTGCCTACCTCCAAATCCAAGCTAGAAGGTCGGTTCTTGTGCTGTGAAGGAGAAACCCTGAGGAGTCTGTATGTAACAAGTTGCCTATGGAGACTATAGCGTGTTCATTCTTATGTGAATTTGCATAAGAAATAGCATAATATTTCACAGCACATGAATATTTTATAACACGCACTGATATAACTGCAGAGGCTATGCTGTATGATATTCATCTGATCTGAACCACCATTGGGTACAGGACCTCAGGGAGGATTCCTTGTACTCTGTAACTCGTTCAATCTCATGTATGCCCCAATAGCACCTGGAACCAGTAAGCGGCTCTTACAACCTGGTGAACAACGTGATTTACAGGACACTACAAGTCTCAAGACGCTTGTGCTGAAATGCCCGGCTTTAGAGTTTTTCTAAGGAAATACACTTCAACTTGGAATATTCGAAGAGGAAATCGTTATTTAAATCAACAGCTTAGCAGATATTCTAGTAAAAAGAACGCAATATAAAGGTAAATTCACCAGGGTTCTTGACAATCTAGAGAAGAAAAGATTTGTACGTACATTGTAAAAAAAAATATTAACAAATGCATAGAATAGAGACAGCTGTCCTTGAACTTAGTTGCAGAGTCTTTCCGAAAATTACCTTTCTACCCAACCATTGAATTTCATGTTCTCATTTTGGCTGCGAGTCTATAAAACAAGGTAGCTGTGCTTCTGTGGAAAAGTAAATTGCATGTGAACCTAGGGGTCATTGGATTACTAAGGCTATGGAGAGATGCTGCCTGTAAACAACTGTTCTTGTTAAACCAGTTAAACATATGCAGAATTTCATCCTGAGTGAATTGTAATGTTAATGATATTTTTCCATATCCATTTCCAAAACAATAAATCTGGAGGTTTGTTTGAATGACATTACATACAGCTATAGATGTTCATCTCCATGTTTGCTGAGAACCCTATATAAAAATCTCTGCTGCCTCTCCAGTGTGTATAAGGGTATAGAATGCTTATACTGAGCAGTAAGGGAGCTGCACACCAATCATCTTGCTAGTGGCAGCAACAGGCATAAAACCATTATTTACAACTATACTACGGGTGGGGGGCAGGGAAAAGAGAACATTGCTTTCTTTTAAAGAAACAGCGCAGTGTATGAAATACTCTGACCACTGGAGAAAGCTCCCAGAAGAAGAAGGTGCCTGACTGACCTTGAGGCTGCTTTCATCCTGGTGTAATAAGTAAGCACTTTTTCCTCCAACAGCTGTCAATTCAGGTCATCACCGCCTGAAAATGAGACCAACGTTTGGAAGGCGAATTCATAAATTACTAGAAGACCACCAGGGTGGTCCAAAAAATACCCTTGAGTTCCCAACCATGGAATGGTTGGGAACTCAAGGGTAATTTTTGGACCACCCTGGTGTTCTTCTAGTAATTTAATTCAGGTAATCAGATTCATGTTCGGGCCAGGTTTGTGGCTTGTTCATATAGACGCAGTGGAAACGAAAGCTGGAAAAAAACCCTCTTAAACGGGTACTCCACTGCCCCTGTGTTCAGAACATTTTGTTCTGAATGCTGGGTGCGGACTGCGGGGGTCGTGACATCATGGCCACGCCCCCACAATGTAAGTCGATGGGGTATGTGGCAGCTACCACGCCCCCTCCCATAGACTTGCATTGAGGGGCGTGACTGTGATGTCACGACCCCCGCAGCCCACACCCAGCGCTAGAAACAAAATGTTCCGAACACTGAGGCAGTGGAGTATCCCTTTAAGGCTCTGCAAACCCAGGAGACAGAAGGACAAGATCATCCGATCAGAAGAACTTTATTCCAATGTGAAGCTAATAACATGTTTCTGGATTCACCCCCTCGCGGGATTGGTATCATACCAATCTGTCAAGGGGGTTAACCCCCAAAATACGTTATTGGCCTTGTGTTGAAATAAAGTTCTTCTAATCCAATGATCTTGTCCTCCTGATTGTTTCATGGGTTTGCAAAACCTATGATCTTGTCCTCCTGATTGTTTCATGGGTTTGCAAAACCTTAAATAGGGTTTTAAATGCTTCGGTTTCCACTGTGCTGCTGCAAACGGAGATCTCCATGTTCTGGCATCCTATGGCCAAGCAGCATCCTGGGATACAAACAGACATTTTACCCTTATATTAGAGTTATATGTGTATAAATTATACACTCGAGGGGGAACATTTATCAATATTTGTCTATGTGCAGTCTATGTGCCTTTTTTTTCTGTGGTTTTGGCATATGTGCACCAAATTTATCAAAACGCCACACAGACAAATTTTGTGGGTTTATTTAAAAGTTTGCGCAATAATTTTGCGCCTTTTTAAAAAAAAACAGTTAAAAAATCTCATCCACTTCATAGTCAAGAATGAAGCACTGCTCTCACAGTCACTTTTGCCAAAATTGTCTATTTTGAAATTGCGCAAAATTTATGTGCAAAAACAAACCACGCAAAAATTTTGCGCAAAATTTCAGCCAATAAAATGTCAGGAAGGCAATGATAAATCTCCTCCAAGGTGAGCAATATATCCACCCCTTGACACCCCCACACTCCAGTCTTTTTGGGTTACACACAAGGTGCCCCCTGCTGTCTTTTGTTTTTTTCTTTGCGTCATGATAATATAAACACAAAAATGCGTCCCAATTACGCTAGTGTGAAACCAGCCTTACACAGAACCAGTAAATGCAGTCTTTTCTGTAGGCAGCATGTTATCGAGCAGGATGAGCTGAGTAGACTGAAAACATATTGTTTTTGGGGAAAGATTCAATATGACTTGTAATTTATTGATCTAAATGTCTGCACCTTCTAGGCTTGGGAGTCCAGTGGGTGGGCCTATTCAGAGAGCAATAGCTATCTATTTGTGCACTAATATAGGAAGCGTTGTCAATCACTGAGTCGGACGGCCCACTAGACTCTTAAGCCCAGAATGAACAGGTATTCAGATCTATATATCTCAATATAACCAGCTCATCATCTATAACATGGTAACTGCAGAAAAGACAGCAGTTACAAGTTCCTGTTAAGGCTGGATTGCAAATTTAAGTCCGAAAATGCAAATTTATTACCCTATAGTGAAACCAACCTTAGGGTCAGTCAGGCACCTTCTCCTTTTGGAACTTTGCATTATTGTGACAAGTTCCTTTTAAGGGTGCATTCACACTAGCAGACCCGCAGCAAAATTTATGCTGCGGATCAGTCGCTGAAGGACCCCTAAATGGTGGCTTTACATGTGCCTGCTCGGAGCGGCAATACGCCGCTATGAGCAGACACACTGTGATGTGTGAGTCGCAGCGTGCATGCGCAGTATACTTGTACTTCACAGCTGCTCTCTGCCTAGCTCATGGAGCAGGCGGAACGGCCGCAATGCGTGCGAGTACACCACGCATGCACGGCGACTCGCACATCGCTTCAGTGTGTCTGCTCATAGCGACGTATTGGCACGCCGAGCAGGCGTTCTTCAGCAGCGGATCTGCAGCGTAAAATACGTTGTGGGTCCACTCATGTGAATGTACCCTAAGAGTATATTAAAAGACAGAGGGTGAAGGCACCTTCTTCCTCTGGGAGCTCTTGCCAGTGGTCAGAGTGTTTCATGCACTGATCTATATATTACATTTTTTTTTTTTTTTTAAATAAAGCAATTTCTAAAATGTTTCATTCATCCCAATGGGGATTCCAGCAATCATATCCCTTTGTTAAAAACAACTCCAGTCAGGTTAAAGGAACTGATTTTTAGCTACAAAAATATCTGCAACAAATCTGCCGTGTGTGAATGTAAATGTTCAGGATTTGATGAGGATTAAAGGGGTACTCAAGAGAAAAAAAATGTTTTGTAATCAACTGGTGCCAGTAAGTTACACAGATTTGTAAATTATTTCTATCTAAAAATATTAATCCTTCCAGGATTTATCAGCTGCTGCATGATCCAGAGGAAGTTGTGTAGTTCTCTCCAGTCTGACCACAGTGCTCTCTGCTGCCACCAGAACTATCCAGAGCAGGAGCAAATCTCCATAATGTTCCTGACATGGACTGGAGAGAACTACAAGACTTCCCTGGTGCCAACATTTTTGGAACCAGTTAATTTTAAAACTTTCTCCCTTTGGAGTATCCCTTTAATGGCCAGACCCTAAGCCTAATCCCCATTAAAGGACACCTGCAGCGATAACAACTTATCTCCCAAACGGGCCCGGCATTGCCGCTCTGTGAGAGTGGCTAATGTGCATAGCGTAAACCTCAGTGAGGTTGACGGGACGCCCCCTCCACATACAGCTCTATGGGAGAGGCGGTGAGGCACGAATGCTGCATCCCCGCCTCTCTCATAAAACTACATGGAGGAGACGTCTCAGCCATGGCATCATGCTGCAGCCTACACGCCTCCTGCACGGGAGAGCCATGGCAGAGCAGAGCCCCAGCATTAGGACCCCCCCCGCAATCAAACACTTATCCCCTATTGTTAGGATTCGGCAGGCTGGATGTGGATCCTCTGTGTCAGCGAGGGATTGGCGTGGACCGTGTCGGTGGACCGGTTCTAGGTTGCTACTGGTATTCACCAGAGCCCGCCGCAAAGCGAGATGGTCTTGCTGCGGCGGTAGCAACCAGGTCGTATCCACCGGCAACGGCTCAACCTCACTGACTGCTGAGAAGGCGTGGGACAGAAGGACTAGACAGAGGCAGATCAGACGTAGCAGAAGGTCGGGGCAGGCGGCAAGGTTCGTAGTCAATGGATATAGCAGAAGATCTGGAACACAGGCTTTGGACAACACTAAACGCTTTCTCTGGCACAAGGCAACAAGATCCGGCAAGGAAGGAAAGGAGAAGTGAGGTTATATGGACAGGTGCACAGGTGAAAGCTAATCAGACTGATTGGGCCAGGCACCAATCATTGGTGCACTGGCCCTTTAAATCTTAGAGAGCTGGCGCGCGCGCGCCCTAGAGAGCGGAGCTGCGCGCGCCAGAACGTGACAGCCGGGGACCGGGACGGGTAAGTGGCTTGGGATGCGATTCGCGAGCGGGCGCGTCCCGCTATGCGAATCGCATCCCCATCGTGAATGTCAGAGCAGCGCTCCCGGTCAGCGGGTCTGACCGGGGCGCTGCAGAGAGGAGAACGCCGCGAGCGCTCCGGGGAGGAGCAGGAACCCGGAGCGCTCGGCGTAACACCTATCCTGTGGATTTGGGAATAAGTAGTTTTTGCTACAGATTTCCTTTAAATACACATGAATCAAGGCTGGTCGGGGCAGAGAGACGCAGCCAGGGATGGCCCCAATGACTTGTTGTTCAGGCAGCATGAAATAGATTACAGGTTTCCTTGAAAATCTGCTTCATGCTTATTATATGTGTGGGTTGCGCACAGAATATCTGTAGATTATCCCCATTAGTAATCCACCAGCAGATCTGCCGCCATATCATGGAAGAAATCAGAGTTTCTGCCTTGGATTTTGTTCATGGATTTCTTGAAAATAACATATCATAGGCAAATCCTAAACATGTGTATGACACTAATGGAGAGGGGTGACTGATTATTAGGCTTGATTCACACAAGACCTAATTACCATATACAGTGATCCCTCAACTTACAATGGCCTCAACATACAATAGTTTCAACATACAATGGTCTTTTCTGGACCATTGTAACTTGAAACCAGACTCAACATACAATGTACAGACAGTCCAGATCTGTGAAACATGTCAATGGCTGGAAGAACTGACCAATCAATGGACATTCACTGGTAGAACCCCTGTATTACTGAAGTGCATGCACTGACTGGTGTCTGGTAGCGCCCCCTACAGTACAGGGAGGTATTACATGTTCTGTATTCTTTACCTGTACCAGGATTAGCTGCTCCTTTGGACACCAAGTGAGGGCGGCTCCATTTTACATTTTTAGGACATTGCGTGTTCTGTACAGGACCCTGAAGAAGCTCCTGTCCTCTACATAGACCAGCATTTCCCAACTGCAGTGCCTCCAGCTGTTGCAAAACTACAACTCCCAGCATGCCCGGACAGCCTTTGGCTGTCCGGGCATGCTGGGAGTTGTAGTTTTGCAACAGCTGGAGGTAACCTGGTTGGGAAACACTGACATAGACAGTGATTTAGAGCTCCCAGCAGATCTTTATTACTTTTATATGTAAGGACTTGTTTTATCTATATTAGTTATCTACTTATTTTTCTTTAATTCTCACTTTTTTCCTATTTTTGGATGATATTTTGGTGGCTGCAGAACCAATTACCAGGTTTCCATAGAGTTATGGTCTCAACATTCAATGGTTTCAACATACAATGGTCGTCCCTAAACCGATTAATATTGTAACTTGAGGGACCCCTGTATACCTAATATATTTTAATGTAATAATTTGGAAAAGAAAATAGTACAGAAGCCATTGCCAAAAACAATACCCCTTGCTGATTTCCAGTTTTTGTCTGGGGTTTTCATTAATTCCATTTTTCTAGTTGTGGCTGAGAATATTGACATCTTTCCATTTATAATTCTCTTCCAGTTAACAGCCCATAATGGAATTAAATGAGTCTTCGCATGCAGGCCCTTGTGTAGGAAGAGTCTGCGCCGTTGAGATACACGAGAACAGTCACAAAAATCACGTTTCTAATTATCATTTCGCAAATGACTTTCTAAATGTCAGTCTGTAATTTGCATGGTCGCAATATTTCCGTCTGCGCAGCAGGGAAGTGTAAATGAGAAGAAGCCTGGACACTAATAAAACCTGCTCGGGATCAGAGCCCTGGGATAGGACACCAAGGAGCTGCAATCTAAATGGAACTCAACTCCAGTAAACCTCTCTGGAAAACATTGCAGCCTGGACCATAGATGCTGGAGCCTACACACACCTACTGTTCGCATGGGGGACACTGACACCAACCTTGGAGCTAATATAAATACTGCAACAGTGGAAGAAAAACATGTTTCCATGTTCTGTTAAGATTGTAAAGATTGGCTTGTAATGTCTGTGTTTACACCCTGCATGCATAATGCTGATAATGTTTTACCAGTGCCACCTCTTGAGCTGCTGCTGGCATGAGCGCCATACACATTGAATGAGAATGCTCTCGCCTGCAGCATTTTCTTAGTAAAGACAGTCTCACATGGAGCATATTATGGGCACATTTTGCCAACAGACTTTACTGATCCACAATCAAAGGGATCTGTGATATTGTGTGTGGCCACTAAATCCACAATTTTATGTTCCTATTAAACAGATCAAATTTTGTTAGATCAACACTAATAAAAGGTGAGGAGTTCTATAGAAATCCAAAACTTTTGTGTTTTTTTTCGGTCCGTTTCCACATTTACATGCCAGTTCTACGTTTTTTTTATTCATTTTTAATAGTGTCGAGATCAGATGAGTTTATTTCTGGTAGTAGAGATGGAAGTAAGGGTGCATGCACACCACGTTTTTGCTATACAGTTCCCGTATCAGGTTTTTGATGAAAAATGGATCCCTCAAAATCTGACTAAACTGTATCAAAATGTGTGTACAAATTTTAACCCATATACGGTTAAAAACAGTATACGGTTTGAAAAATGGTGTCCGGTTGCATCCGTTCTTTAACCTGTTAAGGACCAAGGGCGTAAACTTACGCCCCTAGTCCCGCTCCTGTGATATAATGCGGGGTTACACGGTAACCCCGCATCATATCACGGCGGGCGCGGCGTCATAGGGAAGCCGGGACCCGCCGCTAATAGCGCGCGGCACTGATCGCGGTGCCGCGCCCTATTAACCCTTTAGCCGCGCGCTCAAAGCTGAGCCACACGGCTAAAAGTGAAAGTAAAATGTGCCGGTTAGCTCAGGGAGCTGTTGGGGATCACCGCGGTATAATCGCGGCATCCCGAAGAGCTGTACTTCAGGAGGAAGGTCTCTTACCTTCCTTCCTGCAGTCCAATCGCCGAATGAATGCTTCAAGCCTGAGATCCAGGCTTGAGCATTTAATAGCCTAAAACACTGATTGATGCATTCCTATGGAGATGCATCAATCAGTGGTAAAGATCAGTACATGCAATGTTATAGCCCCCCTGGGGGCTATAATATGGCATAAGAAAAGTGTAAAAAAGTCATTAAAGGAGTACTCCGGTGCACACTTTTTTCATTTTATCCCGTCCGGGCTGCAAAATAAAAGAAAACACACTTTATCTTACCTGCCAACGAGCCCCCGGAGCTCCGGTACAGGTGTTCGGTCCCCGGGCTGTATTCTTCTTACTTCCTGTTAGCCCGGCACGTCACACGGAGCTTCAGCCTATCACTGGCCGAGGCGGGACATCGCTGCGGCCAGTGATAGGCTGAAGCTCCGTGTGACGTGCCAGGCTAACAGGAAGTAAGAAGACTACAGCCCGGGGACCGAACACCTGTACCGGAGCTCCGGGGGCTCGTTGGCAGGTAAGATAAAGTGTGTTTTCTTTTATTTTGCAGCCCGGACAGGATAAAATGAAAAAAGTGTGCACCGGAGTACTCCTTTAAGCCTTTCAATGATCCCTTACCCTAATAAAAGTTTGAATCACCTGGCCTTTCCAAGAATAAAAAAAAAACAGTGTAAATAAAAATAAAAATAAACATATGTGGTATCGCCGCGTGCGGAAATGTCCGAATTATAAAAATATACCGCTTTTTAAACCGCACGTTCAATGGCTTACGCGCAAAAAAAATCCCAAAGTCCAAAATAGCGTATTTATGGTCACTTTTTATATCATGAAAAGATTAATAAAAAGCGATCAAAAAGTCTGATCAAGGCACAAATGGTACCGCCAAAAACTTCAGATCACGGCACAAAAAATTAGCCCTCATAGTCCCCTGAACATGGAAAAATAAAAAAGTTATAGGGCTCAGAAAATGACAATTTTAAATGTATAAATTTTCCTCCATGTATTTATGATTTTTTTTGAGTAGTAATACAAAATCAAACCTATACAAGTAGGGTATCATTTTAACCGTATGGACCTAGAGAATAAAGAAAAGGTGTCATTTTTAGCGAAAAATGTACTACGTAGAAACGGAAGCCCCCAAAAGTTACAAAATGGCATTTTTTTTCAATTTTGTCGAACAATGATTTTTTTCCCGTTTCGCCGTAGATTTTTGGGTACAATGACTGATGTCATTACAAAGTAGAATTGCTGGCGCAAAAAATACGCCACAATACTGATTTTTAGGTACAAAATTGAAAGAGTTATGATTTTTTAAAGGTAAGGAGGAAAAAACGAAAGTGCAAAAAACGCCTGGTCCTTAAGGGATTAAGAAAAAAAACAGTATACGTTTTTAACTTTTCACTCCATTTTGAATAAAGTTCCACTTGTTTGATTGAAATTCCAAAAAAAAAAACTGTTAAAAGTCAAAAACCGTATGGTGAAAACCAGATGGAACCGTACGCACAAACGGTTCTGTATGGTTCCCATTGACTTGAAACCATTTAAGGGAACTGTATAGCAAAAACGTGGTGTGCATGCACCCGAAAAGAGCCATGTTTATGAGATTACACTTCTAATACCACCAGCTATACCTAGGATTAAAGGGGTACTCCGCCCCTTGACATCTTATCCCCTATCCAATGTAGAGGGGATAATATGTCCCAAGCTGCAGGACCCCCGTGATCTCGACTGCGGCACCCCAGACATCCGGTGCACGGAGTGAACTTCGCTCCGTGCCAGATGACTGGCGATACAGGGCGGAGGCTCTTGTTGTCACGGTCACGCCCCGCTTGTGACGTCACGGCCATGCCCCCTCAATGCAAGTCTATGGGAGGGGGCATGATGGGGCGGAGTACTCCTTTAATTCTTAGTAAATATTCAGGATGGGCTCACACTTATAATTTCCTCTACTTCTCTACGCAAAAATCATGGCAAAGTAATTTGAGGTAGATCAAAGTAGAATTTTCATGTTGAAATTCTGCCAGAAATCCTTTGGGATTCAAAGCCCCATTGATGTGAATAGAAGGTCCTGACAAGGATTATTTTCAGTGAGGAAATTCTTTAATGTGAACCCGAACCTTAGATGCCTCCGGACCCACCTGAAGAACCAAGCACAAAAATTTGTTGATCACAAAGGTATAATGGTTGTACATGTATATAAGTCAGCGCAGATCAGAGAGATGCACTTTTACCAAGTACCAATACCTCAGAATTACTGCTATCGGTGGTGGTCCCAACAACCAGCTCATCATTCCTGCAATTTCAATTCAAGAAATCCTAAAACTGGAAAACCCATTTCATACAGACGACCTGTTTCCTAACAGTTAATAGTGGAATAGAGACAAAATTACAGTAAGCTAGTGAAAGGCTCCCAAACTCTCAGTTCTGCAGAGAGCATTATAGGTATGTGTGCGATGCAGAGAGCATTATAGGTATGTGTACGATGCAGAGGGCATTATAGGTATGTGTACGATGCAGAGGGCATTATAGGTATGTGTATGATACAGAGGGCATTATAGGTATGTGTATGATGCAGAGGGCATTATAGGTATGTGTACGATGCAGAGGGTATTATAGGTATGTGTATGATACAGAGGGCATTATAGGTATGTGTATGATGCAGAGGGTATTATAGGTATGTGTACGATGCAGAGGGCATTATAGGTATGTGTATGATACAGAGGGCATTATAGGTATGTGTATGATGCAGAGGGCATTATAGGTATGTGTATGATGCAGAGGGCATTATAGGTATGTGTATGATGCAGAGGGCATTATAGGTATGTGTATGATACAGAGGGCATTATAGGTATGTGTATGATGCAGAGGGTATTATAGGTATGTGTATGATGCAGAGGGCATTATAGGTTTGTGTATGAGTTGTGAAGCCAACTACATGAACCTAGAGCAGTGTTTCCTAACCAGGGTGCCTCCAGCTGTTGCAAAACTACAACTCCCAGCATGCCCGGCAGCCAAAGGCTGGGAGTTGCAGTTTTGCAACAGCTGGAGGCACCCTGGTTGGGAAACACTGTCCTGGAGCAACATTGACAGAGCTCTTTTATCACTGTACAAACAGTACCTCACAGGGATATTCAAGGGGTAATAGTACCCAATAGCTTTTTTTTTTTTTTTTTCATATTTCCTGATTTAACATTTTCCCCTCTTCTAAAGACAAAGATATACGTATGTATCTTGAATAAAAATAACCTGGGATACCTGCTTTCCCAGTCTGCAGAATTGCATGTATATATATCACTGTGCACATTTATGTGTATATATATATATATATATATATATATACACACACACACACACACACACATGTAAACTGTGCACACACACACACACACACATATCTATCTATCTATATAAATACATACACTGTGCACATATATGTGTATCTATGTGTGTGTGTGTGTGTGAGTAATAGTTTTGCCCCCTTTGGGCTGTGTAGCCCCCCTAGCACTAGCACAAGGCAGATTAACATTTGGCCCTCCCCGTCTGCTATATAACAATCCAATAATCAGAATTTGTCTCCTAACAAAAGTCAGACCGGTGTCTGGAGCCATTGGTGGTGAGGCTGGCTTTTATTTCATTAGGATTTCTCCTCATGTACATAACATGTCCACTTCTGCTTAGTAACTAATGAGACGAGCATCAACCATTCTAGGGGGATAAGAAAACCCCACCACAAGCCTCGTCTGCAGCTGGTGCAGTTCTCCCTCGGCCTGTACACCTGCCGCCGCTCCTGTCACAGCAGAGCACAGAGAACACACATTCATAACCAGACACAGACTCATTACTCGCCGCTCAGGGGGGACAGCATTACCGCCAATAGCCCCTATTCTACCAATATACCGCCGCAAAGTCTACGCTGACCGCTACCTTGTAGGGATGGACACAGACGTTCCGGGGACGGCTACCTTATCCGCGCCTCATCTCTACCTTATCCGCACCTCATGTTCCTCACCCGTACCTCATCTCTACCTCATCCGTTCCTCACCCGTACCTCATCTCTACCTCATCCGTTCCTCATCCGTACCTCATCTCTACCTAACCCGCACCTCATCCCTACCTCATCTCTACCTAACCCGCACCTCATCTCTACCTCACCGTCCCTCATCTCTACCTCACCGTCCCTCATCTCTACCTAACCCGCACCTCATCTCTACCTCACCCGTCCCTCATCTCTACCTCAGCCGTCCCTCATCCCTACCTCACCCGTCCCTCATCCTACAATCACTACGTTGTCCTTAATGTTAACACGTTAACTCCCCGGGAAGATTTGCGCAGCTGATTCCGATGATGCAGCATTGCATTATGCACAAATAGCCTTTTACATAATAAATATGATCCACACCATTGATTTCAGATGGAGGAAGTGATCACGTTAACCCCTTGTGTACCTGAAGGTTCCTTTTTCCGCCGTCTGACAAGTGACAGGTCTTAACGTCACTCCATGAGGAGCAGCTATTCTATGGAGAACACGTTTATACGGGGGGAGGAGGAGGACTACACATGTAAGCAGAACTTAGGACGTGTCTATCAGAAAAGCAGGTCTAGAATGGGTTAACCGTGAGGTTGTGGAGCGGCGGACGGAATGACTGATCGGCTTCTGGTACCTCTATTTGTCTTTTTTTTTTAAACAGCTTTTGTTTTATGCAGCTGATCATAGGAAGAATACAACATATCCACAGAGAACAGCAAAATGCTTATCTATAAATGAACAAATGATCTATACACAGAGAAGAATGAGTAGATAATGTGGACTTCTTTTACCTTCAGTAATACGAGCTCAGCGCATGTTTCCTTCCCCGGGCGGTGAGTGCTTTGACTTGTTCTTCGGATTTCCTCTGAAGTCTCGTCTAATAATAAGAGGGGTTTGTGGTGAAGCGGGGGGATAGTCCGGGTCTTCCCTTTCCTTCTCTTCCATGCTTCATTCTTTTGCCCCTGGTGTCATGTTACAGACGTAGCCTCCTAAATGCAGCAGCAGCAGCAGTCCAGGCACCTCTGGGGGTAATGCAGAGGGTGAGAGGAGACAATGACACAGAGTTGTGTCTTCCTTCTGGATTATCCACTAACACAGAGGCAGTGCAGAGAAGAAGAGACATGAAGAAGGGAGGATGCGATGGAGAGGAGCACAGGGGCTGTGGAAAAGGGAGCTATGGAGAAGGAGGGATTATGTGGAAGAAGGGATTGCAAAAGGAGGGGTGAGAGAGACTGTGGGGTCAGAGAAAGAAATGGAGTTGATGGAAACAGTAGAACTGGCTGGAAAAATGACGTAAGACAAAAATAAGGGACAAAACAGTGAACTGTAAGTGCAAACTGATGTGGAATCAATACAGACTGAGCGAAGCTCCACCTATATAGGATATATTCTAGGACTGCATAAATAGCAATTACTTAAGACAATGTCTGGTAATAAGGGGCCATAAAACAACCGGTGTCTGACCATGATATTATATAAACTGTCCCCAGCTAAATAGAGGGATTAAAATAATGATATATCTAGTAAAGTGATTTTTCTTCATTATTCAAGGGGGTTTTCTGTCTTGTAAAGTAGTCCCCTAACCACAGGATGATAGGGGCAAACTATCTCATTGGGAGGGGGGGGGGGGGCGCTGGGTGAAAAGTGGGTACCCCTGTCATCTTAAAAACAGGAAACCCATTCATTCTCTATGGGAGCTGTGGAGACAGCCGGACACTGTACTCGGCTATGTTTGGCAGCTCCCATAAAGAATAAATAAAGCGGCAGATGTGTAAACTCTGGCTCCATTCTATTCTGAGACTTGGATCCTGTTCTGAAGATTAGGTAGGTCTACCTCATCCTGTGGGTAGGGATAACTTTATAGGATGGGAAAACCCTATAAAGAAGTTATCCAGGATTAGAAAAACAGAGCTGGCTTCTTCAGGGAAAAAAACAGCACCCACCACACCTGTCCTTAGGTTGTGTGTGGTATTACAGCTTAGTTCCATTAAAGTAAATTAAGCTAAATTGTATTACCACACAGGGCTGGTTTTAGGCTTAGCGTGGCCCTGGGCAAAATCAAAAGTGGGGCCCCAAAAGTTGTAATAGTGTACTAACCAGATTTGCACATTTTTTGGTCACTTCAAATAGCAAAGCTATTAAAAAGCCCCAACAAAAATGGTACCAATAAAAACTACAAATCACAGCGCAAAAAATGAGTCCTCATACATCCCCATATTCAGAAAAATAAAAGAGTTATAGGGATCAGAATAGTACAATTTTATATTTTTGGATAGTTTCCCCACATTAGGTTGGCAGTATAGTTCCCCACATTAGGTTGGCAGTATAGTTCCCCCACATTAGGTTGGCAGTATAGGTCCCCCCACATTAGGTTGTATTTCCCCCACATTAGGTTGCCAGTATAGGTCCCCCCACATTAGGCTGGCAGTATAGGGTCCCCCCACATTAGGTTGGCAGTATAGGTCCCCCCACATTAGGCTGGCAGTATAGGGTCCCTCCCACATTAGGTTGGCAGTATAGTTCCCCCACATTAGGCTGTAGTTCCCCCACATTTTGTTGGCAGTGTAGTTCCGCCACATTAGGTTGGCAGTATAGCTCCTCCACAGACATACAGCCTTCAGCCATATACAGTGTATGGCTTGAGGCTGTATGCCTGTGTACTGCCCCACTTCAGTGCTCTGTCCACCACTCCTCCAGTCAGGGGTCACAATCTACTGCTATGGCCTATCGACCATAGCAATAGGTCCTGGGACTGGAGGAGTGTTGGTAGGAGCACTGAAGCTGACGTGCAGGTAACTTACGATGCGCGTGTCGTCCTCCTCCTCTCCGATGCTCCGCTCCTCCGTTTCTATGGGCGCACAAACGGGACGTCAGTGACGTCCCCGCGTGCGCTACCTCCCGGCGGCCCCTGCATTTATACAGTTAACACGTGGCCGCAGAAAGGTAACCCGGACATCCTTGTGTCCCAAAAAGATCTTTTGCCGCCAAGCAGCCTGTAGGGAGCCCCCTGGGGGATGGGGGCCCTGGGCAATTGCCGGATTGCCCCGCCCTAAAACTGGCCCTGTTACCGCACACACAACCTGAGGACAAGTGTGGTACTGTTTTCTGAGGAAATTAGCTCTGTTTTTCTATTCCAGGATAAAGGCTAAAGCCTAAGGCTAGGGCTACATGCGGACTGAAGCCTAAGACTAGATCTGTATGGCAACATGTTATGTGACTGCAAATCACATGTAGATGCCGTGACCAAAATATTTGTGCGACTTGGTGTAATGTGTCTTTATTGCAGGTGTGATTTGGCAGCAGAAAAGAAAAAGCTAAATCACAGTCACTTGTGACTTGCATTGAGGTCAGTGCTGGCAAAGTGGCATACGATTGGCGACCTGCAACCAAAAATCCATCAAAAGTGGATTTTGGGTAACTGTCACATTACAGCTGTGTTGTGTTGCATGTTCCAGTGTGACCACATTGAACATCATTAGATTAGATGTCATATGACACATTGCGATCCTCAGGTCGCTGTGTAGTCAGAGCCTTATTCAGCTCAATTCAGATGCGAAAGCAGTTGCGTGACCCCTAATATTCTGCTCAGCCTATGAAACATAGGGGTCCAGGAAGTCTAGATGTAGAAAATGGTCAGTCTGGATCCTGACAATGTGCCGCTTCTATAGCCTTCCTGGTGTCTGCAGAAGTGACAGGGACAAAACATTATGGTCACTAACAAAATAAGAAATCAATATTTGACGTTAGGTCTGCAGAAACACTGTTCTGTTAGTGAATGGAAATCACCTACCGCAGCACTCCCTCTATTGTCACAAACTGGAAGGAAACAGAGAAAGCAGCTGCATCATGTCAGGGCCCCACCAAACACCCCAGCCTCTTAATTTTACATATATTTTGGTTACTGCAGTCACACCTGGATTTTTAGGCTTTCAGCAGTATTAGGTTATGTCATGGCATTTTTGGTACATATTTTGGCACCAAAACATGTGCAATATGTGTCCTATTGTTTCATTAGGGTAGGGTCACACATGTCGTATTTTGCTGTTTATTTTGCTGCATATTTCTGCAGGTGTTTTTGTTGCCCATTGACTTCAATGGGTAGGAAAATACACGGCAGCAAAATATGTCATGTGTGATGCTATCCCTAAGGGTACGTTTAAATGTGCGTATTCTGATGCATATTTTTTGCTACTGATTTTCCTACCCATTGGGGGACATATTCAAAACTTTTTTCACACAAAAATTTGGGCACAAAAAGCTTTCACTAAATATTCAGAGGGACATGAGAATGAGCTGAGGTTTCGACTACTCAAGTCAGTTTAAAAAAAAAAAAATAACTTGTTATGTAAATTTCATGCTTTACATAATTTTTTCAGAGTCTATCTTACATAAAAATGTTTTTACATCAGCTCTTAGCCAGTGTGAAAATCACAAAAATTTAATTTTTTTTTTTTTGGGGGGGGGGGGGGGGGGGTTGTTTGGAAAAAGTATTATTTGCTCAATTATTAAAATATTAATAAACGTATCTGGGGAAAAACACAGCAGAGCTTCTTATGGGATAGTAGCCCTGATGACGTCAGTATGCCCTTCAGTATTGAATGAAGGATAGGGACAATCTTTCTCACCTTTTGTGGTTGTGTACCAGACACAACCACCTACAACAGCATATAAGGTTGGTGCAGCCACCCGGGTTTCAGCAGTCAGAAGTCCTCAGCCGAATATAAAAATATCAAAGGAAGGCAGGAACAAAATTCCACGGGTTCTCGGCGCAAGCCGTCTGATAAACTCACATTTTGTGATGTATTGGAGAATAGTCCATTTATTAAAGTGCCAATGCAAACAAACTCATTTCTAGGCCTTTACTAGCCTCTTTATCAATGTTAAAATGGCATATGCAGACAGTAAAAGCAGTGCTTTTTAACATTGATAAAGAGGCTAGTAAAGGCCTCAAAACACGTTTGTATTGGCACTTTAATAAATGGACTATTTTCCAAAACATCATAGAATGTGAGTTTATCAGATGGTTTGCGCCGAGAACCTGTGAAATTTTGTTTCTTCCTTCCTTTGATGAAAGATAAATATAAATTTTTGGAAAATTATAAAAAAAAATTATATATATATATATATATATATATATATATATATATATAAATTGCTTAGACTACATTTTTCTTCAGAGGGTCGTAACAACACATCCATCTGTCATCATGGTTGTTTCAATTACAATTGCATGAGGACAGGTTGTACTACCTAACCACACCTAATGCAAAGAGAAAAACACAGCCAAAGGTGCGCCCCTGGGTGAGGACCGTATGGAAAGATGAATCCAGGTAAAAGAAAACATGGGTCCTTACCCTTGGGTGTTGCTCTAAGAGCACAACACCTCCAGTAGCGTCTGAGATAGAGGAAAGCCGGACAGCTGCCACGAGGAACTTCCCGGAGTGACGTCAGTCTCACCGGTAGCAGAACAACAAGAGAAGGAATAAAAAACGTGTTCCTCAATGAAGGCGCTGGTCCGTGGGTACATTTAAATGTTTAATTATGACATATAAAGCAACGCGTTTCGACCCCGGACAGGGGTCTTAATCAGGCATGGTGAAGACCCCTGTCCGGGGTCGAAACACGTTGCTTTATATGTCATAATTAAACATTTAAATGTACCCACGGACCAGCGCCTTCATTGAGGAACACGTTTTTTTATTCCTTCTCTTGTTGTTTACCTAACCACACCATCACTGCTCCTGCACTCACCTTTCACCGTTGAGGACAGGCAATGTACATGTAAGTCATTGTGCCAAAGTTATTAGCACACAGTAACAGACATGTACATTGTGGTGGGTTTACAATGTATAAAGAGAACGCCTAAGCTGTGCTCGATTTATAGACTGAGGGACCCACCACTAATGGTGGACTTCAGCAATTATTCTGATGTCCGCCGTTAACCCTTAAGACATCATGTTGATTAATAAGATCTATTTTCCTCCTGTCTTTGCCTCCAGCAGGGGCATTGCTAAGGACCTAAAACATCTGGAGCGTAGGCCCACTGTGTTCCATCATGCTCAATGAGAAGTACAACACAAATCAACATATTGTGACATCACTGTGTATTATCCCTGTACTGTGATGTCACTGTGTGTATTATCCCTGTACTGTGACATCACTGTGTGTATTATCCTTGTACTGTAAAATCACTGTGTAGATTCTCTCTGTAACATCACCGTTTGTATTATCCCTGTACTGTGAAGTCACTGTGCATATTAACCCTTTACTGTACAGGGATAATTTGCACAATGACATCACAGTACAGGGTTAATATACATAGCGACATAATAGTACAGGGATAACACGCATAGTGATTTCACAGTACAGGGATAACACACACAGTGATTTCACAGTACAGGGATAATACACACAGTGATGTCACAGTACAGGGATAGTATACACCGTGATGTCACAGTACAGGATAATACACAGTGATGTCTCAGTTCAAGGTTAATTTGCACAGTGGCTGACATTCATCATATGCTTTAGGCTAGTGCTTTTAGTGCAATTTCCTGTGTGATGTTTTTTTCCAGCGTTTTTCCATTTGAGTGGAAATTGCATTTTTTGGCCCCTTTGGCATTTTTTTATTTGTTGGGTACCAAAAAAAAAAAAAGATGCAGTAGGGATAAAAAAAAATGCTTTACAACAAAATTTTTATTAATTTTTAATAAAGTGTGTGTTGCGTTATGCACTCCGGCCGTACACACTGGCCGTGAGCGCATGGTACCGTTACCTGTTGCTGCTGCCGACAGGGCTGGGATTCGCATCGCGGGACGCGCCCATCACTCACCTGAATCCCAGCCCGTCACTCACCTGATGCTTCTCCTGCCCGTCTCTGCTTCTCTGCGCCGGAACTTTAAGATTTAAAGGGCCAGTGCGCCCATTAGTGAAGTAACACCTGTGGCTTATTGATAAATTCCTCCACCCCCCACACTTCCCTGCCGAACTTTTGTTGCCCTAGAGAAAAGCATTCCTGTGTATTGCCTTGCCGTGTATCATACCCTTGCTCCGTGACCTGAGCTTTCTCCTTTGCCGCCTGCCTACTGACTATTTGCTTTGTTATTGACTACGCTACTGTGCCGCCTGCCCTGACCTCCTGCTATCCAGACCACGAGTTGCCTTATCCCACCTGTGCCTCGAATCTCCTCAGCCGCCTGTGTGGTCGAGCTGTGCGGGGAGTAGCGACCTTGGTGCCGCCTGCCGCAGCATGTCCATCCCGCTTTGCGGCGAGCTCTGGGGAAAACCAGCAGCACCTTAGACTCCACTCCCTGGTACAGTCAGAGTCATCTGCCGCACAGGTCCAGCGGATCCACTATCATCAGTGTTCCAGTGTACTGAAACGTGACTGTTACAGTAAGATCCTGGCCATGAATCCCGCTGAGTTACCCTTGCCTGAAGTCGCGGATCTTCCCTCCGTCATGGTACATCAGTCTCAGTAATTGGCGCGACAGGTGCAGCAACTTACTCAACTGTCTGCTATGATGCAACAGCTATTGTCCATGCCGCAACAACAGCAGCAGGTACCGCAACCTGGCCCACCACCAGTTCCTGCAGTGTCTTCTGGCTCCCAGCTACGTCTGCCTTTACCTTCTAGGTATGATGGTGATTCCAAGTTATGAAGAGGCTTCGTCACACAGTGCTCCACGCACTTGGAACTCATGTCTGAACAGTTTCCGACAAATGCCCTGGCCTGGGCTACACCCCTTTTTGGACTGTGGTGGTCCAGTATCCTCCAATTTGTTGGCTTTCTTTGCAGAATTTCGCAATGTCTTTGAGGAACCAGCATGTGCCTCTTCTGTTGAGACGGCTTTGCTGAACCTCTGTCAAGGCAACTCTTCCGTTGGTGACTATGCGGTTCAATTCCGCACTCTGGGCTCAGGACTTGCATGGAATGATGAGGCCTTGTGTGCCACATTCAAAATAGGACTGTCAATCAGGATTAAAAATGCCCTCGCAGCACGTGATCCTCCATCTTCTTTGACTGAACTTATCCACTTGGCCACACGCATTGATGTCCGTTTTGCTGAGAGAGACAGGAGGAACTGTGCTTAGAGAGGGAACCAGACCGAACATGGAGCTATCCTCGCCTGGCACCAGTGTTTCAACATCCACCTCATCAGTTTCCTGTGCCTCTTGCAGAAGAGGCTATGCAAGTAGATCATTCTCGTCTTACGCAACAGGAGAGGTCACAACAATGCAGTGAGAATTTGTGCTTGTATTGTGCTAGCCCGGGGCACTTCCTCAAGGATTGTACAGTTCCCCCACAGCGTCCGCACCTAGGTTATGTGGGAGAGGTGTCCCTGGTTGGGAATACTACCTCTCCACTGTTACGCCGAGCGCTCCGGGTCCCTGCTCCTCCCCGGAGCGCTCGTGGCGTTCCCCTCTCTGCAGCGCCCCGGTCAGACCCGCTGACCGGGAGCGCTGCACTGACACTGCCGGCGGGGATGCGATTCGCATAGCGGGACGCGCCCGCTCGCAAATCGCATCCCAAGCTACTCACCTGTCCCGGTCCCCGGCTGTCACGTCCTGGCGCGCGCAGCTCCGCTCTTTAGGGCGCGCGCCAGCTCTCTAAGATTTAAAGGGCCAGTGCACCAATGATTGGTGCCTGGCCCAATCAGTCTAATTAGCTTCCACCTGCTCCACGTCCATATAACCTCACTTCCCCTTCCCTGCTTTGCTGGATCTTGTTGCCCTTGTGCCTAGAGAAAGCGTTTACTGTGTTTGCCATACCAGTGTTCCAGACCTCTTGCTATCACCATTGACTACGAACCTTGCCGCCTGCCCTGACCTTCTGCTACGTCTGACCTCGCCTCTGTCTAGTCTTTCTGTCCTACGCCTTCTCAGCAGTCAGCGAGGTTGAGCCGTTGCCGGTGGATACGACCTGGTTGCTACCGCCGCAGCAAGTCCATCCCGCTTTGCGGTGGGCTCTGGTGAATACTAGTAGCAACCTAGAACCGGTCCACCGGTACGGTCCACGCCAATCCCTCGCTGACACAGAGGATCCACATCCAGCCTGCCGAATCGTAACAGTAGATCCGGCCATGGATCCCGCTGAGGTCCCGCTGCCAGTTGTCGCTGACCTTACCACGGTGGTCGCCCAGCAGTCTCAACAGATAGAGCAACTAGGACGACAGTTCACCCAACAAGGACAGCAGCTGTCACAGTTGACCGCCATGCTACAGCAACTTCTGCCACAGCTATAGCAGCAACCATCTCCTCCGCCAGCTCCTGCACCTCCTCCGCAGCGAGTGGCCGCTCCTAACCTCCGTTTGTCCCTGCCGGACAAATATGATGGGGACTCTAAACTCTGCCGTGGTTTTCTGTCTCAATGTTCCCTACATTTGGAGATGTTGTCGGACCAATTTCCCACAAAACGGTCAAAGGTGGCTTTCGTGGTTAGTCTCCTGTCTGGAAAGGCTTTGTCATGGGCCACACCGTTCTGGGACCGCAGCGATCCTGTCACTGCCACTGTTCAGACCTTCTTCGCTGAGGTTCGTAGTGTCTTCGAGGAACCAGCCCGAGCCTCTTCTGCCGAAACAGCCTTGCTGAACCTGGTCCAAGGAAATTCTTCTGTAGGCGAATACGCCATCCAATTTCGTACCCTCGCCTCTGAATTATCTTGGAACAACGAGGCCCTCTGCGCGACCTTTAAAAAAGGCCTATCCAGTAACATCAAGGATGTGCTGGCCGCACAAGAAATTCCTGCCAACCTGCATGAACTTATCCATTTGGCCACCCGCATTGACATGCATTTTTCTGAAAGACACCAGGAGCTCTGCCAGGAAAAAGACCTTGATCTCTGGGCACCTCTCTCCCAATATCCTTTGCAAACTACCCCTGTGCCTCCCGCCGAGGAGGCTATGCAAGTGGACCGGTCTCGCCTGACCCATGAAGAGAGGACTCACCGCAGGGATAAAAATTTATGTCTGTACTGCGCTAGTACCGAACATTTCCTAGTGGATTGTCCTATTCGTCCTCCACGTCTGGGAAACGCATGTACGCACCCAGCTCACGTGGGAGTGGCGTCTCTTGGTCTGAAGTCTGCTTCTCCACGTCTCACTGTGCCCGTACGGATTTCTCCTTCTGCCAACTCCTCCTTCTCAGCTGTGGCCTTCTTGGACTCTGATTCTGTGGGAAATTTTATTTTGGCCTCTTATGTTAATAAGTTCAACATCCCTGTGACCCGTCTCGTCAAGCCGCTCTACATTTCCTCGGTCAACGGAGTAAGATTGGAATGCACTGTGCGTTACCGCACAGAACCCCTGCTCATGAGCATTGGACTGCATCACGAAAAAATTAAATTTTTTGTTCTGCCCAACTGCACCTCTGAAGTCCTCCTCGGTCTGCCATGGCTCCAACGCCATTCTCCTACACCCTTGAGGAAGTTGCCATTTAGGCGACGGAACGCGTGGGGTAGCTTGTGACCCCGTCCCCCCGTGTTTTTGCATTGTGGACTCCACTCTGCCTCACTCCAGTCTGGGACGCTTGCTTCATGTCCATATTCCGCAAGTATTGAGATTACTGTGTTCTTAATGAACACAAATTATACCTTTATTGTGCATTCTTCATTATCTATTGAGCCAGTGGGCTGGCAGGCTCCAGTACTGTGGAGGCTATTTTACATTGTATTGTTGTGTATTGAGGATGGGTGTCTTTAGGTGAGGGGGTTCATGGCCCCTCTCCTAGGTTGTGCACTGGCTGTTTTGAGTCAGTTTTTTAGATGTTTTTAACCCCTTTTGTACTGAGTATTGTGTTTGCAACATATTGTTCTGCTATTTAATACTTTTTGAGCATAATAAAAATTCTTTGAATATAAATTTTTCTTGGTGTGCTACTAATTGCAGTGAATTTCTTTTTTTCTCCTCTTTTACATGGTTTATTGCCCTTTCACTGAGTAGCACCCAGTATAATTAAATAGGTGAGCCCCCCTTTCTTTGTTTTTTGCATTCTCCTACCCTTGACTGGACCACCGGGGAGATCAAGAGCTGGGGTGCTTCTTGCCACAAAAAATGCCTCACGTCTGCTCCCTGTCCCATCAGTCAAACTTCAGTGTCTCCTCCTATACCAGGTCTCCCCAAGGCCTATCAGGACTATGCCGAGGTTTTTTACAAAAAACGAGCAGAGATCTTGCCTCCCCATAGCCCCCTTCCTGGTAACACTCTGCCCCGTGGCAAGCTTCACCCTCTGCCCCCCCTCCCCATTCCCACTTCTTCTGGACTGCCTGCCATTGATGAGTTTACCCAGGACTTCTCTGTCTTCCAGAAAGGAACTCAAGAATCGCTCCCAATGGCCTCGTCCCATGTGAAGCGACAAGCAGACAAAAAGAGGGGGAGACCTAAGGGGGGGGGGTACTTTTACACCGAGCGCTCCGGGTCCCTGCTCCTCCCCGGAGCGCTCGCGGCGTTCCCCTCTCTTCAGCGCCCCGGTCAGACCCGCTGACCGGGAGCGCTGCACTGACACTGCCGGCGGGGATGCGATTCGCATAGCGGGACTTGTGCCTAGAGAAAGCGTCTACTGTGTTTGCCATACCAGTGTTCCAGACCTCTTGCTATCACCATTGACTACGAACCTTGCCGCCTGCCCTTACCTTCTGCTACGTCTGACCTCGCCTCTGTCTAGTCCTTCTGTCCTATGCCTTCTCAGCAGTCAGCGAGGTTGAGCCGTTGCCCGTGGATATGACCTGGTTGCTACCACCGCAGCAAGTCCATCCCGCTTTGCGGCGGGCTCTGGTGAATACCAGTAGCAACCTAGAACCGGTCCACGCCAATCCCTCGCTGACACAGAGGATCCACATCCAGCCTGCCGAATCGTAACATCCACGCTTCAGCCAAGTCTTCCTTCTATGCTACAGCATTTTTGGATTCTGGATCAACAGGTGACTATTGATGCTTTGTTGGTCCACGAGTATCAAGCCCAAGCCCTTGTTCATCTCCTCTGTTAATGGACAAAATCTGGACGGTATAGGTCACTTCCGTACAGAATCTCTCGTCATGCAAGTAGGTGTATTGCATAAAGAAAATATTGAATTCTATGTTATGTACTTCAGATATTCTTCTTGGTCTTCCTTGGCTGCAACGCCATTCTCCGCAACTGGATAGGAGAACTGGAGAAATTATTCGCTGAGGACAATCCTATCAAAATCTTCGCCTCCAACCAGTTCAGCCTAAAGTTGTTTCTCGTCTTCCTCCTTTACCTGGCCTGCCGCCACCTTACCAAGGTTTCTCTGACGTATTCTGCAAGAAACAGGCCGAGTCTCTGCCTCCACATCGTCCTTACAACTGCCCTATAGATCTTTTGCCTGGTACCACTCCTCCTCATGGAAGGATATACCCTCTATCGGTTCCTGAGACCAAAGCTATGGCTGAGTATATCCAGGAGAATCTCCAAAAGGGATTTATCCATAAGTCCTCTTTTCCTGCTGGAGCTGGTTTCTTTGTAGGGAAGAAGAATGGCTCACTCCATCCATGCAATCACGGTCAACATCTATTACCCACTACATCTTATCTCAGAAATTTTTGACCATCTACGTGGTGCCAAGGTTTTCTCCAAGTTGGACTTACGTGGAGCGTATAACCTCATTCGTATCCGCAAGGGAGATGAATGGAAAACGGCCTTCAATACTCGTGATGGACATTTTGAGTATCTCGTAATGCCTTTTGGTCTCTACAATGCTCCAGCCATTTTACAAGAGTTTGTCAATGATATCTTCCATGATCTTCTCTACACCTGTGTTGTCGTATACCTAGACGACATCCCGATCTTCTCTCCCAACTTAGAGGAACATCGTACTCATGTTCGTCTGGTTCTTCAGCAACTACGGAAGAATCATCTCTATGCCAAACTGGAGAAATGCCTGTTCGAGAAGTCTAGTCTTCCATTTCTTGGCTACATTGTCTCCCATCGGGGCCTGCATATGATAAATTGTCTGCAGTATTGGATTGGCCAGTCCTTCTGGCCTACGTGCTATTCAACGCTTTCTGGGATTCACTAACTATTATCGTCAATTTATTCCACATTTTTCATCCTTGGTTGCTCCAATCTTGGCTCACACTAAGAAGACTTCCAATCCTAAGTCTTGGCATCAAGAGGCTGAAGAGGCTTTCTCCCATTTAAAGTCTGTGTTTGCCTCTGCTCCTGTGCTTACAAAACCAGATCTGGAGAGGCCCTTTGCTTTGGAGGTTGATGCCTCATCTATTGGAGCGGGTGCCATTCATACTCAGAAAAAACGCCAAGGGCAAGACTGTAACTTGTGGGTTTTTCTCCAAGACCTTCTCTCCTGCTGAGAGGAATTACTCTATTGGAGATCGTGAACTCCTCGCTATCAAGCCAGCTTTGGAGGAATGGTGACATTTATTGGAAGGTTCTTCTCATCCGGTCCGCATCTACTCCGACCATAAGAATCTTCTATACCTTCAGTCTGCTCAGCGTTTGAACCCCCGCTAGGCAAGGTGGTCACTGTTCTTTTCTACGTTCAACTTCATCCACTTCCATCCAACAGATAAGAATATCAGGGCAGATGCTCTCTGCAGGTCCTCGGACGTCATTGGTTTGGATTCCACGCCTAGGCTTATTATTCCTCCTTACCGTTTGTTTCCTGCCGCTCCTGCTGAAATTCAGTAAGTTCCTCCGGGAAAATCCTTTGTACCCGCCAGATTGAGACGCAAGGTACTGAAATTGGGTCATTCTTCCTTGACAGCAGGTCATCTTGGTATACGCAAGACTTTACTTCTTATCTCCCGGCACTACTGGTGGCCCCATCTTGAACGTGATGTTTCTGATTTTGTTTGTTCCTGTGAAACTTGTGCCTGTGACAAAACTGTTCGACAGAGACCTGCAGGACTCTTACAGCTTTTACCCATTCCGTTGTCACACTGTAATTTGGGTCGTTGTAGATCAGCTTTCCAAGATGGCTCATTTTATTCCTCTACCAGGTCTTCCTTCTGCCCCACAGCTGGTGAAGTACTTCTTGTTGCATGTCTTTCGTTTACATGGTCTTCCTCAGCATATCGTTTTGGATTGTGGTGTGCAGTTTGCCTCTAAGTTCTGGCGAGCCCTTTGTAACCGTCTGGACATCATCTGGACTTCTCCTCAGCCTACCACCCTCAGTCCAGTGGTCAGGTGGAGAGGGTTAATAAAATTCTTGAGACTTATCTTCGGCATTTTGTTTCAGCTCGCCAAGATGATTGGGTCAACCTTCTCTCCTGGGCTGAATTCTCATATAATCATAAGAATTCCGAGTCCACAAGGTCATCTCCCTTTTGTTGTCTATGGACTCCATCTCCGTTCTCCTCTTCCTCTCCCAGTTTCCTATGATGTGCCTGCTGTTGATGAGCTGGTCCCTGACTTCTCCACCATCTGGCAACAGACCCAACAGTCATTATTCCAGGCTTCTTCACGCATGAAGGCGCAAGCTGATGAGAGTAGAAGACCTCCTCCGTCCTTCTCTCCTGGTGACATGGTGTGGCTTTCAACCAAGTACATCTGCTTCAAGATACCCTGTTACAAGCTTGGTCCTCGCTACCTTGGTCCCTTCCAGATTCTACAAAAAGTGTATTCTGTCTCCTACACACTCCGTCTACCTGCTATGTTACACATTCCCAATTCCTTCCACATCTCTCTCCTCAAGCCTCTTGTCATAAACCAGTTTTCTCAAAAGAATCTTGTCTCCACACCTGTCTCCAGCTCTTCTGACGTCTGCAAAGTTAAAGAGATTCTTGCCACTAAAACTGTGAGAGGTAAACATAATTTTTTTCTGGTTGACTGAGAGGGTTATGGTCCTCTTGAGAGCCTGAGGAGAATATCCTGGAACATGACCTTCTCAGGAGTTTTCTGAATTGTAAAAGGAGAGGGAGACCAAAGGGGGGAGGTACGCGCTCCTGTCGCTCACGCTGGCCCTGAGCGCATAGTCCAGTTACCTGTTGCTCCCGGCGGGGCTGGGATTCGCATGGCAGGACGCACCCGCATGCGAATCCCAGCCCGTCACTATCTTGGTACTTCTCCTGCCCCACCTCTCTGCTCCGGCGTGAGTGTTCCCATCACCTAGGGCATGCGCACGTCAGAGCTTTAAGATTTAAAGGGCCAGTGCGCCCATTAGTGACCTTGCTCCTTTGCCGCCTGCCTACTGACTATTTTGTTGCGTTCCTGACTACGCTACTGTGCCGCCTGCCCTGACCTCCTGCTATCCAGACCATGAGTTGCCTTATCCCACCTGTGCCTCGAATCTCCTTAGCCGCCTGTGTGGTCGAGCCATACCAGGGGTAGCAGCAAGTCCATCCCGCTTTGCGGCGGACTCTGGTGAAAACCAGCAGCACCTTAGACTCCGCTCCCTGATACGTTCCGAGTCATCTACCACACAGGTCCAGCGGATCCACTATCATCAGTGTTCTAGTCTACTGAAACGTGAGTGTTACAGTGTGTTTCACTTTATTTTTCTCAATTTTTTAGTTTGTTAGGTACTACTACTACTCCCAGCATGGAACAGACTCTTCCACGATGGGAGTAGTAGTACCTGTACTAATAGACATATCGCCCCGGGTGTCACTCCTGACACCTGATGCGATCGTCCATAATATAGCAGAGATGCGGAGCGGCTCTATACAGCACTCTCATCTCTGCTCTGTATTCCAGGCCGGCTAGTGATGAGAATAGAAATTCACATCACTCATTCATATTTTCCGCCAGTGTGGGGATTGGCAGGATGGTTGCAGCCAATCACCGCTCTCAGCGGGAAATATGATGTGATGTTCTATTCATATCACTGTCTGGCCGGAGTATAGTGCAGAGATGCTAGCGCTGTAGAGAGACGCTCCATCTCTGCAATAGATAGGACGATCGCATCGGGTGTCAGGAGTGACACCCGCTGTGATCTGTTCTTAACTGCAGGTACTACTACTCCCAACATGGAGAACACTCTGCTCCATGCTTGGAGCTGTAGTACCTGCATTAATAGACAGATCACAGGGAGTGTAACTTCTGACACCTGATTTAATTTAATTTTTATTTTATTTTTATATTTATATTTATTTTTATATTTATTTATTCATTTTTATTATTTTTTTACTTTTATTTTAATTTCATTTTCTATCTTCATTAATATAATTTTCATACATTTCCATTTTTATTCATTTCTATTTATTTTTATTTATTTTTTCAATATATCCCACACCATCTTTTCAATATATCCCACATAATTATTCTATCACTATTTATTCACCATACCCTATATATTTCTATCTAATTATGGTCAAATTTATTTTGCTCTGAACATTGTTTTTTTAAACCATCTGCATGTATCAATTAATTTTCTTCCCATATGTCTGATATATCTTTATCATTTACATCCTTTCTCACCTTCTTCCTTATCATCTCTACTTTTCCTCTATTCTCCTATCTTCATCTTTCCTCATTGGATCCAGAACCTGATTTTATCTCTAACCTGGATTTTCCAGACTTTCCAATTCCCCTTAACCACCATTCACACTATATAAAACACCTCTGACATAGACAATACAATCATTATTCTACTGAGGAAAAGGCCCGCGGCCTTGAAACACGTCTAGATATATATTCAATACTTGCATCTATCCATACTTATCAGAATTTCTCAAAAATCCAGCAAAATACAGAATTCCATTTGCAACTGCTGGAAGTCCCTAGCTTCGGGACCACTGTTACTATTTTTGCTGCTCCACGCGCGCTTAAGCGCCCAATTCACACGAGGCACGCCAACACCCACTCCCACCGCTGCTACGACCACACCGCTACGATCCTGCTGTCTCCCTACACCATCGAGGACCCACGGTATACCTGCTGGGCCGGTGCTATCCGTGCCAGCCGCGGATCTCCAAAGAAATGCAGCCACGGACCTCTGAAGGAGGTTCTTTGCAGCTTCACCCACAGTGCTACCAATTTCAGGGGCCAGAGACCGGTCACTGCCGGAGGTCTGACACCTCCGTGCCATCCCGCCGACTTAGTTCTAAACAGCGATCCCAGGAGTGGTGAGTGGTGCTGTGCACCGGACTTTGTGATACAATCTGCTACATTTGATACATTATATGCAAAGACCGCTACTCTATACTCAGTGCCACTGTGCAGAAAGACTTATTTCATCCTACTGCTGCTACATCGCACTCAGACTTTGGAATTTCTCTGGTTACTGAGAGACACTGTTTCTTTTATTATTGAACAGCATTACCCAGTGATCTTACGATCTACTAACGGGACTTTTTAGATGCAATTTCTAACCTATTTGATTTACTTATCTTTTATTGATTTAATTTATTTTATTCCATTTTAATATCTACACTGTGTTCTATGTCCCATGCAAGGGCCCTGCTGGGACAGTGATCATTAGTGAACAACACATTTATAACTGAATAAATAAATATTCTTAATTAATATTACCTGGATCTCTCTCTATGTTCTATCATCTCCATCTTCCTATATACCTTGAGGACTGATTTTTGGTAGATTTTCAACTATATTTATTCCTATTCCAATAGACCTTTGGGTGAAGTTAACATCAGTTCACCTCAGGTATATCTATCCACTGAGTGAGCTACACTATTTTTTCACCTGTTGCAATCTGTCTATTAATGCAGGTACAGGTAGACTTGTGCAATTCGTTTCGGACATATTTAGTTTTTTGTCCGAATTGTGTATATTTCATACATTCGGATTGATCCGAATGTACGAAATATTTACATCCGAATGAATCTGAACTCCGAACAAAACTAATTGTACATGCCCACGAAACTGTGAAAAACAAATTGTATTTTTGTTAAAACAAAATTAGTTTTCATTTAGAAGCAAGGGACCATTATCGGGAGCGGGTGCATGGAAAAGAAGAGACCCGCGGAGATCAGAACATTAAGACAGGTAAGATGATGTATAATTCTATGTGATTCATTAATACATGATGTAATGTTGAAAGAATGAATGAATAAATGTATGTATGTATGTATGAATGAATGAATTCTGCATGAATGATTGATGTGTTTGATCGATGTGTTTGATTGTTGGGTGATTTCTGTACAAGGTTAGGTTCACACTATGTTTTGTAACTACGGTTCCCGTATACGGCTGGGAGGAGGGGGGGGGCGGTGCTTAATCGCGGCGCCCACACTCAGCCGTATTCGGGAACCGTATTTAAAGCATGTCTATGAGCCGACCGCAGGCAAAAATGTGGTCGACCGCGTTTTTGCCTACGGTCGGGAAACCGCATACGGCCGAAAAAGCAGCCGACCGGAGGCTGCAGTTCACTCCGGTCGGCTCATAGACATGCATTAAATACGGTTCCCGAATACGGCTGAGTGTGGGCGCCGCGATTAAGCACCGCCCCCCCCTCCTCCCAGCCGTATACGGGAACCGTAGTTACAAAACATAGTGTGAACCTAACCTTGTACAGAAATCACCCAACAATCAAACACCGATCAAACACATCAATCATTCATGCAGAATTCATTCATTCATACATACATACATACATACATTTATTCATTCATTCATTCAACATTACATCATGTATTAATGAATCACATAGAATTATACATCATCTTACCTGTCAATGTTCTGATCTCCGCGGGTCTCTTCTGAATGAATGAATTCTGCATGAATGATTGATGTGTTTGATCGATGTGTTTGATTGTTGGGTGATTTCTGTACAAGGTTAGGTTCACACTATGTTTTGTAACTACGGTTCCCGTATACGGCTGGGAGGAGGGGGGGGCGGTGCTTAATCGCGGCGCCCACACTCAGCCGTATTCGGGAACCGTATTTAATGCATGTCTATGAGCCGACCGGAGTGAACCGCAGCCTCCGGTCGGCTGCTTTTTCGGCCGTATGCGGTTTCCCGACCGTAGGCAAAAACGCGGTCGACCACATTTTTGCCTGCGGTCGGCTCATAGACATGCTTTAAATACGGTTCACGATTACGGCTGAGTGCGGGCGCCGTGATTAAGCCCCGCCCCCCACCTCCTCCCAGCCGTATACGGGAACCGTAGTTACAAAACGTAGTGTGAACCTAGCCTTACATGTCATGTCACTTGCGCTAACACTGTTTCTGTTACCAGAGTGCCTCCAGCTGTTGCAAAACTACAACACCCATCCAGCATGCCCTGACAGCCAAAGGCTGTCTGGGCATGCTGGGAGTTGCAGTTTTGCAACAGCTGGAGGCCCCCTGGTTTATTGGGGTTTGGGGTCCCAACGTTCTAAACGGCAATTATCCAATTAAGTCTGCGGTTTTATGAATGAAACATGTTCCCTCGGCAATTACTATGCATTTCATTGACCTACTAACCCAGTTTAGAAAAGAGCGAGGGATATTTAAAAATGAAAGATGAAAAATAGCTTGTGCGCATCTTTGCCAATGAACCAGGGGGTCCCCAGCTCTTGCAAAACTGCAACTCCCAGCATGCCCAGACAGCCTTTGGCTGTCAGGGCATGCTGGGTGGGTGTTGTAGTTTTGCAACAGCTGGAGGCACCCTGGTAACAGTAACAGAAACAATGTTAGCGCAAGTGACATGACATGTTATACATAAATTACCCGACAATCAAACACATCGATCA
This sequence comes from Hyla sarda, assembly GCF_029499605.1. NCBI lineage: Eukaryota > Metazoa > Chordata > Amphibia > Anura > Hylidae > Hyla > Hyla sarda. Next base: position 35,407,225 of record NC_079198.1, read on the forward strand.
AACACATCAATCATTCATACATTAACTTACCTATCTTCCAATGTTCCGATCTCTGCAGCTGCCCTCTTTTCCTGCACATGCTCCCGATAATGGTCCCCAGCTTAAAAAAGATGCAGTTAAGGAAAGATCACAGTGGATGTCACTCCTGGTACCGGCTGTGATCCTCCTGTATAATGTATAAATACGACTGGCCTCTCTTCTATGGTCCCCTGCACTGATGTATATATATACACCTATTCATGTTTCCCATGGAGAGTTGTGATTGGCTGAAACCATCTGTCCAATCACAGCTCTCTGCAAGAAATATGAATAGATGTATGTGTATATATATATATATATATATATATATATATATATATTTATTTATATATATACGGCAGTGCAGGGGACCATAGAGGAGCGGCCTGCCGCATCTATAAATTATACAGAAGGTTCGCAACGGACTAGGGTGATCTGTAAATTAGTACAGATACTACTACTCCCATCATGGAACAGTGTGTTCCATGCTGGGAGTAGTAGTACTACCTAAAAAAAAATTAAGAAAACAAAAGTGAAAAACACACACACACACACTACATTTTTGTTATTGTCGGCTAAATTTTTAGTGCCCTGCCCGCCCACATAAATTGATCCCTGTTTAAAAATTTATAAAAATTTCATTATAAAAAAGATAAATTTTGTTAAATACAATTTTTTCCATTACTACTGTATCTTTATTATTATTATTATTATTTTTAATGGTACACTATGAGGTATCTCCATCACTTTTTTGGATTGCTAAAGTCCAAAAAAGAATAAAAACTGGCTGCAAAAATGCCAAAGTTAAAATCCACATGGTGTTTTTTTTTCAGGGGAAAATAAACGCCATTGGCTCAACATTCTGCGACTTTGCAAAACCGCCAAGGAGCTGAAAAACACCAAAAAAATGAATTAATAAATAAAAAGAGAGTGAAAAAATGCCAAGTGGAAAAATTATTTAGCATTTTTTCATTGATTAACAGCTAACATCTGGCCACAGCGTTTTTTCAAAGTTTTTTCATGGGGGCTGTTTTGGCGTTTTTTTGGGCAAAACGCCAAAATAAAACCAAGTGGAAACTTAGCCTTAGAGATTTTTTTTGGTCTACCTTTGGCACTAGTCTGTCGCTCCCAGCTCTTATTGCGCCTTTTAGTGTGCCTTTTCATATTGACATTATAATCATCTTAGTCGTCCCTTAGGTTTTTTTTGGAGGGGGGGGGGGGGGTTTGCCGATGCTGTTGTCCTGAGCGTCCAATACTGATTGATTGCTTACACAAGGCATGCACGATATATTGCAATCCGCATCGAATCGCGATAATTGCGGATTGCGTTATAGCGATTTCCTCCATTACAAAATGATGCGATTATTTATTCCAGGGAGGCCAGGCCACAAAGCACGGGAGCCAATTTCAAACACTGCAGCCTGCGATCATAGTCCCGGTCCCGTAGACGGATGCATGCTCATCCTCCGTGCAGCGCGGCCCGGCCATTGCGACATGAGTGTCACTGTTCCTCCTCCCAGCAGTGCTCAACATTGGGAGGAGGGTAACACTACTATGGCTGGCCGCTGTTTAGATACGGGGCAGCCGTGGAGCGAGGGTTTAGGAAGAGAGCTCAGGAGCGGAGCTCTCTTCTTACTGGCTAATGCTGAACATCACCGATCCGGGTGATGTCCGGCATTAACCCTTTAGACACCGAGATCAACATTGATCGTGGCATCTAAATAATGCTTTAAAAAGGTGACGGTAGCTCAGTGGAGCTGATCGGGACACCATTGGCAAAATCCCGCTGGGTTCCAATCATTTGAGATAACGAGCGGAGGTTCCCGACCTGCCTCCACTCGGCCGATCGGCGCTCCAATAATGCTGCAGCCTTAGCAGGCTGTAGTATTGGAGCGCCCGTAACACTGAGCAATGATGTGCTATTGGCTTTTATGGCACAGCATTGATCAGTGTCTGCAAGCACAGCAGTGCATCGGTTTGTCTCCTGCGGTCACAAAACTACAACTCCCATCATGCCTCTGGCTGTGTGGGAAAGCTGAGAGTTGTAGTATTGCAACACTTGGAGACACACTTTTTGGCAAACACTGACGCCCTTGAGTATGCACTGGAGATGTATCTGTAATGTCATCTTCAACATTCTCCTCAGCGAACGAGTCCACCTCCATACTAGCAGTGTGAAGGTTGGCAGTGGAAGATGAAGGAGTCCGCTCTGCCCTCTGTGCCCCGGACTGTGCCATTAACTTTCGTTCTGCTTAATTAATATACAGACTTTGAAGAAAGTTGATGGAAAACAAGCGGACGCTAATTTTATGAAGAGAAAATGACGTGAGGGGATTGCTGCGCACGCCGGGCTTAAAGTTCAATATTCCCGCCAAAGTAGTTGTGCGCGATATGAAACAATGTCACTGCACCATATTAATAACTTTGACGCATGGTGCGCAAATGGGAGAGCGAATAAAAGGTGGGAGAAAAAGGTTACTGGACACTATACTTGACTATTACTGTAGTACTGTAATGTAGTACTAGTACTGTAATTTTACTATGCATACAGCTCTGTTGTAATCTTCTGACCTCCTCCATGGCCTCTCATGTCCTTCCTCTGCTCTCTGTGAGTCACTTGACCAGCAGGAGAGGCAGGCAGAGATCACTGACTGTATGGCAGTGTCTCCCAAACAATGGCCCAGATTTATGAAACGGTGGGAAGTGATTTTTCCACAGCAACCAAAAGCTAACGAGCTTTCACTTTACCAGCTCGTTATCTGAGCTGTGATTGGATGTTATGGAAAAATCTCTCCACTTTTTCTCTCACACAGTTTGATAAATCTGGGCCAATGTGTTTACAGATGTTGCAAAACTACAAACACCAGCATGCCCAGACAGCCTGCAGCTGTCTGGGCATGCTGGCAGTTGTAGTTTTGCAACAGCTGGAGGCACACTGGTTGCAGAACACTGCTGTATGGACTAACTCAGCAGCTAACATTCTGGGCACTTGTCTTTTGATTCAGGGCACAGGCCCCCAATGTTTTAATCTAGAGATGCCCCTGGTCTTCAGACATGTTTCACTCACTGTTGTTGTTTGTGTAATAGTGGAATCAGTGAAAATTACGTGGGTTTAGCTTGTTCTGACCTGAATTTTTAGAGGTAAAAAAATCAGCAATTTTGTTGTGAAAAAAGTGGCACGGAAATTAACTCTCATATTTTCAAAGCAGCACAAAGTAATGATAATGCACCAAAAGTTTGGCACATTTGGAATGTAGCATCACATTTTCTTCCTCCTATGCATGCTGTTTCCAAAATAGCCACACCTCTTTGCTAGATGTGCGCTTCACTTTCCAGCTCACTGCAATGTCTATCCAATTCCACTAGAACTGCTCAAATATATAGGTCTGTGCTTTACATTCAGTAGCATTTTCATGATCAAGGGGAGGGGCTGAACCTCGACCAATCAAAATTTTTGCCATGCCTCTGAAAATGTTAGAAGTTTTGTTAAATCACAGGAACACAAAGCCTACAATGAAGTTAAAGGGGCATCATAGAGTCAGTGTTTCTAACCAGGTGCCAACAGCTGTCGCAAAAACTATATCCCCCAGCATGCTTGGACAGCCTTTGGTGGTCTGGGGATGCTGGGAGTTGTATTTCTGCAACAGATAGAGTTCTTCAGCAGTACACTGAGGCTATGTTCACGCGGCAATGCCCGCACAGAAAATCTTCGTGTGGACATTGCCCCTGACAATGGAGCACCAGCATAACATACCAACGCTAGGACTGCCCTGGCTCACAGACGGCAATGCATTCTGTGCGTTGTCCACAGAAAGAATAGACATGTCTATTCTTTCTGCATACATCAGAATTAGAATTTCCGGTGTGGAAACTCTCATATGTGAACCGCGCCGCAGAATCCCATTGAAATCAAAGGGACTCCGCTGCTGTGGAATCGTCATCCAGAATTCCAATGCAGATTCCACATGGAAATTCTTCCATGGGAGCATAGCCTAAGGGTATGTTCACATGGTGAAATTTGTGCAGAATGTCTGCACAGACATTCCACTGCAGCAAAGTCCCATTGATTTCAATGGGATTCTGCTGCACTGTTCACATAGCAGAATTTCCCCAGATGTTTCTGCTGCAGAAATTCTGATTCTGGCATCCCTCCGCAGAAAGAACAGACATGTCTATTCTTTCGGCAGATTCCGCAAGAAAATGCATGTCTGTTTATGAGACTGCACATTTCCGAGCACTCCTAGCTCCCACCGGATCGGACAAATGTGTGGAATGTCCAGACATTCCACACAAATTCCACTGTGTGAACCCAGCCTAACACTGCAGTTTAATGTGAAATATACCTGCTAATAGAAGGCATTAAAGCTAATAAAATACCAAGGAACATGCAGATTGAGTATACATCTGTGGTGGCCCAGTACAGGAGATGCACTCCTGTACCCTTTCTGTCCTGTGTTGCAGACTCTATTTCAGTGACCCCTGAGTCCACCCTTATTGTATATATCTCAAATGGTTAATAAGTGTCTTATGTTATGTATGAGAATGTCTTTATAATGTTCATATGCCTTTAAATGTTGTTACCAAGTCATGTAACCAGGGAAGGTGCCAGTGACCAGGTGACTTGTGTGGTGACCTATGGGACCGCTCCAAAACACTCTCTTATAAACCCATGGAGGGGCTAGTTAGTTGCAGTTTAGAGCATGATGAGGAGCAGTCAAGACCTAAGAGTGTCGGGTGTCCTGAGGAGACCCAAGGCCTAGTCCTGCAGTCACGCTTCAATCACCAAGTGCCCCACAGGTTAACGTCAAAGCCTGGTAAGCTACACAAGGGGTGAAATCTAGTCAGTCCTAGTCAAGTCAGTCAAGTCTGTCTAACTTCAGCGTGGGTCTGCAGCATTCTGTTTAAGTACACTACAAGTCCCAGCAATCCCGCAAGTCTCTAACGTCACTGGTCACCTCCTTGGGCCTAACTGAGCTGTAAAGACTATTCCATCTGTCTGCCTCAGTAAAGCTGCTGTTGTTCCAAAACTTGGCATTGGAGTTATTATTTGCCCCGTGCCTAGCCAAGGATTCAGCGGCCATACCTCGGGTGGTGCAGAGGTTAACCAAGCCCTGGCATCACAAATACAAGGGGTTAATGCCATCTGCCCCTAGGGTAATAACATCTGCCCTCATCACGCCCTCATCACACCCTCACCACACATCCATGTGCCAATGTCATACATGTAGCTTTGGTGTTTAACCATCTACATGGAGCATATGCTCTGAGGAAACGAAAGCGTGTTTCTATTACCCAATGAGTCACGCTTTCTCTCTTCGTCTAATCTACGTAGTTATTGAAAGCCAAGCAATCAGAGGGGAAACATCACTTAGAGAATAGTGAGGTAAATAGGTCAAATAAGCAATTCAGAGAACGAAAGATGCAGAGGGAGAAAAAATGGAAGCATTCTGAGAGTTTTGTTACTGCTAAAAATATAACTAGCGTTAATGTCTTCAAATAATCACAGTAACATAGTGAAGGAGGACACAATACACATGTACATGCATCTGCCCATGAAGCTGAAGATATAAGCAGAAATGCCAACAGACCTATCCTAGATACATGGTTGAGCACATGTAGGTATCACCCCTTTTAAGGTCTATTCACACGTACAGTATTCTGCGCAGACTTGTTGCACAGGATTTCAAGCATTTGTTCAGTCATTCAGTTTACATTGAAATCTGCAGCAGAAAATCCTGTGCATCAAATCTGCGCAGAATGCTGTACATGTGAATAGACCATAAATCTGCAATCTACACCAAACTCAACAACAACTACAGTATGATGGAAATGAGAGCTTGTGTAGTTCTTAGCAGTAAATGATATGTAGATGTTACGGGAGAAACCCTTTAAAAAAGTTATGTAGTCACAGCATATTCATCCCACACAACATGGCCAAGAGTGGTGCCGCTTCCAGAAGGAGGGAAGACTATTTTTCTAATTCTATGACAACTCCTAGAGGGTTCATTCACACGCACAATATCCTGCGCAAATTTGATGCGCTGGATTTGATGTTGCAGACTTCAATGAACACAGCATCAAATCTGCAGCTTTAAATTCTTCACATCAAATCTGTGCAGGATACTGAATGCATGAATACACCCTAAGGGTACGTTCACACGAGCGGATCCCCAGCGCGTATTACGCTGCGGATCCACCGTTGAAGGACCAGTGTATGCTGCCTTTAGAGGTGCCTGCTCGGAGCGGCAATACGCAGCTACGAGCAGACACACTGCAATGTGCGAGTTGCCGTGGGCATGCGCAGTATACTCGCACATTGCGGCAGCTCTCGGCCTAACTCATAGAGCAGGGGGAGCTGCCGCGATGTGTGGGAGTACACCGCGCATGCGCAGCGACTCGCACATAGCTTCAGTGTGTCTGCTTGTAGCGGTGTATTTCCACTCCGAGCAGGCACCTGTAAAGGCAGCATACAGCAGTCTTTCAGCGGTGGATACGCAGCGTAACACGTGCTGGGGATCCGCTCGTGTGAACGTACCCTAAGGGTATGTTCACACGTACAGGATCTGCTGCATATTTTCTGCAGCTGATTTTGCTACCTATTGAAGTTAATGGGTAGCAAAATCAGCTGCACAAAATATGCGGCAGCTCTTGTACTTGTGAACGTACCCTTGGGGTATGTTCACATGTGCATATTTTTGCTGCAGATCTGCTATAAATTTGCTGTTGCAGATTTTGCTATCCATTGACTTCAATGAGAAGCAAAAACTTCTGAAGCAGATCTGCAGCTGAAAATATGCACATGTGAACGCACCCTTAAGGGCCTATAGTGTAGTCAAATCACTGGTTATTGCTACGATTATCATGAAATTGCTGCAGTTTCGAAAAAACATAAATACATTTCTGGGAATTTTTCAGCAGTCAGAGCAATGAGTAGCCATGTTGTCATCTCCTGTCTGGTTTGGGACTAGAGTGAGAATTACCAGAGTAGAAATTTTTTCTAAACTAAATAACCCCAATTCTGATAATCTTTCTGGGTACTGTAGTCCTCCCATTCCCCGTATTACTCTGGTTGCCCGTCTGTACTTACAGTCACATGTTTACTCTATAGACCATCAAATATTTATTTCTGTTTTATACCAGTATTACCGTTTGTATTTGTCTTCTGTTTATATATTTTTAATTGTTTATCAATAAAAAATAATGTTTTTATATATTATTGTGTGATCATATTATTGGTGCAGTCTTTAGGAAGTTTGTCTTCGCCTGGCCTCTAGTCAGAGCATGTCAGTTTGCCATTTCCGCTCACAGTACAGGGGAGGCTGAGAGTAGTCAGTCTAGGTCAAGCTAGTCACTACTAGGTCTCTAGTTTGTCTACAATCAAAAACCAAGCCTGATGCCTAGCCTACAGTCCATTTGTATTTACTAAAAAGTGTATGGTTAAAAAATAAAATGTTGCCATAATAAATCACACTTCTTCACTGCCACTTTTAAAAGGGGTACTCCGCCCCTAGACATCTCATCCCCTATCCAAAGGATAGGGGATAAGATGTCTGATTGCGGGGGTCCCGCTCCTGGGACCCCCGCAATCTCTGTGCAGCACCTGGCGTTTGTTTAGAACGCTGGGTGCGGGCTGTGGGGGTTGTGACGTCACTACCATGCCCCTCGTGACATCACACCACACCCCCTCAATGAAAGTCAATGGGAGGGGGAGTGGCTCCTAAGTGTAACTACAGTCTCTGTACTTTCTAGTAAATTTGCAAAACACAGAGCCCTACCTGGTTGCATGTGAACTGCTTGGGTTGTAATGGATTCTTATTGGTTCAGAAATTGGCTAGTCAGAATTGCAGGATATCTTTTTGCTTTACAATAACATAGGAACCTTATTGAAGCAGGAAGGGAGCTAGGGGGAGTAGATCTTTAAATAGCCTGTTGTGTCAGGACGTTGGCTGAGGAAGAAGACATTTAGCCAATATATGGGTGCTGTGCAGCACTAGAGGTCCCAATTGGAGAAAAGTTGTGGTGGGAAAGACACCATGAAGAACGACAAGGTACAGCACATAAATACAATGAAGAGCAGAGGTGGTTTGGAGAAAAACATGGGCAGTGAGTACTTATGAAGATAGCTATGCCAGTCTCCACTTGTTGAACATAAGTGGTCGGCCAAGTCATATATGAAAATAAGGAGAAATTATTTTTACCTCTATATTGGGAAGAAATCATTTGTACGACAATGTTTGTATATCTATGCCTAAATGTCCCTAAAAAAATATTTCATCCAGTTTACATCCAGATTTTAAGAAGCATGATGAGGTAAGGTGTTAAATCCATAGATACAGTGACAGCTTTTTATCTCTTGAGATTTTTATTTATTGGAGAGATTATACTAATAGTTACTTGCTGAAGTGGGTCATTTTCCCATCAAATCACTGTACTTACAAGCATGTACAAATCATGTACTTATAAGCTTAGAAGCGTATTGGCGAAAAACTTTATACATACCAGGGACAATCTCCAGTATGATTCACAATCTAAACTTTGTATCCAGAGTTTTACCAGCTCCAGCTGAACATATGCAAAAACATAGTAGTTTCTACATGCATTCAAAATTATATAACTTATAAGGTAAGAAACACAAGGCTCCTGTGTACAAATATATCATGAAATGAATCAATATACAGAATGTGGCTGTGTAACTGGAATGGTGGACAACGTGCAGTAGACATGTATATAGGTGTAGTGTATTTTATAGCATACTCTGTGAATAGTGGGGTCCATCCCAAGTTTGCTATGATGTCCTATGAGCTCTATGCATGCTTTCTTTGTATCTCTAGGAATGTATTAAACTTACCAGTGCTGTGTTTATTGATAAGGGATGCCTGGGGAAAGAAAATATTTTCAAAATCAGGGTGGCTTAAAACGAACACATCTCTAGTATTGTCACGCACCTGGGTGGAGGCTGTCACGGATCCTTCACCTGTGTGGCTGATGACTCGGACCCTATCGGGGAGCGAAGTTTAAGGTGCCGCTGGTTTTCACCAGAGCCCGCCGCAAGGCAGGATGGGTTTGCTGCGGCAGGCGACGCGCAGGTCGCTACCCCCGACACAGCTCGACCACACATGGAACTAGACAAGGCGAGGTACGGAAGGATGAGGCTGTAGCGTAGTCAAACGTTGCAAAAGGTCAAGGTAGGCGGCAAAGGTTCGTAGTCAAAAAACGTAGCAGGAAGGTCTGGATACACGGGAATGGCAAACAGGCAATGGGTACACTTTATATAAACACAAAGATTGCAGCGGCACATTATATCAAAAAAAGAAAAAAAAAATTATCAGAATTTTTTATCTCAGAATTTTTTTATCACAATTTAAGGCTTTCAGCGCACTTTTTGATCAAAACGTGTCCCCCCCATCCACCACGTGGAGGTGGCCGTTTTCGGATGGGTCCCTAACATACGTATGTGATGTCAGATTAATCACACTTACTTTGATCAGGAATGAGGGTCTTAGTCATCTGGGTGGGCTGCCAGCCCAAAGGACAGATCTTTCATATTAGCTTGTAGTCAGAGATCTGTCTTTGAGGAAGCATTTGTGCACGTATGTCATAGCAAGTCTTCAACTTACCAGGGCTTTAGGCCAGTCCTAGAAATATCATGGTTATCATGTCATTCATTCATTCCAAGACCTGTACCCTGCAGTGGACTTTGCAGCTCTATTAGTTATTATTGGCTGAACAGTGGCTCAGTGGTTAGTACTGTGGGTTCAAATCCCACCTACAACTGAAACAAGTTTATCTATTCTCAACAATGGTTGAGTGGGTTTCCTCCCACAGTGGCTCCAATGGCTGTTAAAGGTTATTATCCAAGTTAATCTAGTAAATTATTGTTATCTTTTTTCTACATCACTGTCTGGTAAACTTACTGCACTTCCAACATCAAGGGCACCCCACTTTCCAACCACCAGACATAATGCAAACAATGTCCTGCTAAAATTTAATTAAACACCACCAATACCTAAGCATTTCCATTGTCAGTGTGCTGAACTGAAGGCGTATGAGAGAACCAATAGAACCACTTCTGTCACTGTGATATTTGGGTCAGCACCCCATTTTTGCATAACTATCCATAGCCCTCACATTGATGCGCACACATTACACAATATATATGTATTATCATTTTAAAGAACGTATACCTTGAATTAAGTTGTTTAAAAGGGATCTGCATGTGTCACAAAAAGGCAGAAAAACTTCTCTAGGAGCCTAATATGTGAAAATTGTCTAGCCATTAAACAGCACATAGGTAAAATGGTAATCAAGGCTATAAGTGCCTTGGTCTTTAATGGGTTACTATCGAATATTAATCTTAAGAGATCACTTTATGTCACCCTAAGCAATTAACTGCCTGTGATTAATCTCATGGCAAAAGAATCTCTTACCTTTTATGTGATGAAGTGCTTATGCATTATATTCAGTGGAGATTATTCACTTAAACTTTGGCTACATTATTAATTTGGAGCATGGAGTGATCAAAAGAAATAATCACCAACAAAGGGATGAAAAAAATCACCTGTGTTGCAGATTTAATAAGTAACCAAGAGCAACACACTTAGTATTTGTCTTCAAAGTCAAATGTCTACTCTTGATCACCATTGTTTTAAACAAAAAGTCCATTCTGATTAATTTGCTTAAATATAAATTATTTTTAATAATCGGATCTCGGACCCAAACTCTTGCATTGGTGTAGAGTTGAATAATGAACTTCTGCCTACCAGCAGTCACCATTAGGGGGAGCCTTGGAGCTCACTGCAGACTGGTAATACATTGAATTTAAAGGGGTACTCCAGTGGAAAACTTTTTTTTTTACATCAACTGGTACCAGAAAGTTAAACAGATTTGTAAATCACTTCTATTAAAAAAAAATCATAATCCTTCCATTACTTATTAGGGGCTGTATACTAAAGAGAAATCCAAAAAAGAAATGCATTTCCTCTGATGACCTCTGCTGTCCATTTTAGGAACTGTCCAGAGCAGGGAAAAATCCCCATAGCAAACATATGCTGCTCTGGACAGTTCCTAAAATGGACAGCAGAGGTCAGCAGAGAGCACTATGGTCATGACATCAGAGGAAATGCATTTCTTTTTTGGATTTCTCTTTAGTATACAGCGCCTAAAAAGTACTGGAAGGATTAAGATTTTTTTTTAAATAGAAATGATTTACAAATATGTTTAACTTTCTGGCACCAGTTGATTTAAAAAAAAAAGTTTTTGAACAGGAGTAACCCTTTAACCCCTTAACGTTGAAGGACGTATATGTACGTCCTCCGCCGGCTCCCTCGATATGAAAGTGACCCGGCTGCTCAGTCGGGCTGTTCGGGACCGCCGCAGTGAAATCGCAGCATCCCGAACAGCTTACAGGACTCCGGGAGGGCCCTTACCTGCCTCCTCGGTGTCCGATCGATGAATGACTGCTCCATGCCTGAGATCCTGGCAGGAGCAGTCAAGCGCCGATAACACTGATCACAGGCGTGTTAATACACGCCAGTGATCAGCATGAGAGATCAGTGTGTGCAGTGTTATAGGTCCCTATGGGAGCTATAACACTGCAAAAAAAAAGTAAAAAAAAAAAGTGTTAATAAAGGTCATTTAACAACTTCCCTAATAAAAGTTTGAATCACCCCCCCTTTTCCCATAAAAAAAATAAAACAGTGTAAAGAAAAAGAAAAATAAACATATGTGGTATCGCTGCATGTGGAAATGTCCGCAAAAAAATTCCAAAGTCCAAAAAAGCGTTTTTTTGGTCACTTTTTATACCATTAAAAAATTTGTAAAAAGTGATCAAAAAGTCTGATCAAAACAAAAATGGTACCGATAAAAACTTCAGATCACGGCGCAAAAAATTAGTACTCATACCGACCTGTATGTGGAAAAATAAAAAGTTATAGGGGTCAGAAGAGGACATTTTTAAACATATACATTTTCCTGCATGTAGTTATGATTTTTAGAAGTACTACAAAATGAAACCTATATAAGTAGGGTATCATTTTAACCGTATGGACCTACAGAATAATGATAAGGTGTCATTTTTACCGAAATATGCACTGCGTAGAATTTACCACAAAAATAAAGTAGAATATGTCACGAAAAAACAATCTCAGAATCAGAATATTCGGTAAAAGCGTTTTCGCGTTATTAATTTGTAAAGTGACGGTGGTCAGAATTGTGAAAAAGGGCTCAGTCCTTAAGGTGAAAAAGGGCTGCGTCCTTAAGGGGTTAAATCGCAGAGAGCCGGCACGCGCGCTCCAGGGAGGAGCGGGGACCCGGAGCGCTCGGCGTAACAACCACAGTCTTTCCAGGAGTTGGCGGATGCTTTAGTCCAGGTCTGGGAGGACAGCCCTCAGGAGACCATCTGCCGCCTCATCAGGAGCATGCCCAGGCGTGATAGGGAGGTTATATTGGCATGTGGAGGCCACACACACTACTGAGCCTCATTTTGACCTGTTTTAAGAACATTACATCAAAGTTGGATCAGTCTGTAGTGTGGTTTTCCACTTTGATTTTGAGTGTGACTCCATATCCAGACCTCCATGGGTTGATAAATTTGAATTCCATTGATCATTTTCGTGTGAATTTGTTGTCAGCACATTCAACTATGTAAAGACGAAAGTATTTCATACGATTAGTTCATTCATTCAGATCTAGGATGTGTTATCTTAGTGTTCCCTTTATTTTCCTGAGCAGTACATATATCTATGCAGCAGTTTTGGAGCTTTGTATTATAAAAATTTAGCTTTACTGAGATATTAATCAGAATAGAATGTTGAATCTTAAAAAGACATTGGGGAAGACATACTGAGCCAAATGACCTATAGTTCTATCTTGGAGTACATGGACAAGTAGAGTGGGCAGAAGCACAAGGCAGGGTAGAAACTGATTGAATTATGCCTTTTTACTGAATTGACTTTCATTCCTGGAAAACGACCAAATATTTTTTTTTTCTTTGTTTCTTTTCAAGCTAATTCTGTTTCCTCTACTACAGCTATGTGTAAATACAAATCAGCAGGTATATCAAAACACTAATATAATAATAATAATAATAATAAAGCAATACATCATATGAACAACATAAAACCTATAATTCGTCATTTATTGTAAATCTTTGTCTACGTATCGCCCAGACGATCATACAAGATAACAATCACTAGAAGAAAAAAAAGGAAACAACGAGACAAGAAACAATGTGTAACCCTGGATATCTCATACTTTCCTAATGTCAGCGACATCTCGTGTCTGGTGTGCACAGGAGCATACATACACTCAGCCCAAAAAAAAAATCAGCAAGATGAGTTTAATTTAAAATGTAATCACAGCTTGTGCATCAGGCTCCCTCTCCTCCTCACTATATTGGAAGCACCAGCCAGAGCGTGTCAGGAATAGTAATCCTGCAATGGTTATAACACAACACAGCATCATAGAATATCAGTAAGGGAGCACCACCCCCACCCCATCCCTGACACTTGTGTCAATCACTAAACACCTCTCAGACTCAGTCCCTGGGGTGATTTATGCAGTCAAGTGATTGATAGGTGCTCCACCAATCAGATCTGACCTGAGTGACTGGTATGAATGAGAAGAGAGTACGTGCCGACAGGGATACTAGGGTGACAGATGCTCTATGGCAGTCGTCTAAAAATTGTGAAGAGCATTGTTACGGTGCTATTCATATCAATGCTGACAAATTGTTACATCACAAAGCAAGTCACAGCAAAATCAGTTAAAAGGGATTTGTTTCCACGATCAGATTGTGGTTAGACAATAGAACGCCGCAAAAATACAACACAGAAGAATCCTAGATTACATTCAATTTATTTTCTGAGAAGCCTTCCCAAATAAGACGGCACATAGAAGCTTCCAGTGATTGTCAATGAGCTTTTAAGGAATACATCTGGTTTATAAGTACTTTACATGAAATATTTGGGAAATGCACAAACAGCAATTTCCTCTTGACTTATTATTAAGAGATTCGCTTCTATTACCGGCGGAAGTGCAATCCTATTAACTAGTAATACATCATAGTTTACAGCATTCCACAGCCATCTCAATCTGCGATTTGCTTCTATATGGAGCATGTATGGAGTTATAATTTCACATCCGCTGGAAAACCACAAACACAAGTAACAGATCAACGCTATGCCAATCTTATCATTAGCCCCTCACAGGATTGGCATTAGGTATTTGTGTGTGCACAGGGCACTTCAATTGCCCTTGCTGAAGGGGGCGCCACTCTAGTCATGCAAAGACCTGTTTAGAGCTGTAATTTGGTCACTGTGTGCTGGTATTGTCTGGGCACTTTACATGGGTACCCAAATTCTAAGGCACTGCTGTTTAGCCTTTAGACAGCGTAATCTTTTTGCAATATATGGTGCTGGTGGCTGTGTAGAACCCTGTTATTAAAGGGGTACTCTGCCCCTAGGCATCTTAATCCCTATCCAAAAGGATAGGGGATAAGATGTCTGATAGCGGGGGTCCCGCCGCTGGCGGGACCCCCGCAATCAGACATCTTATCCCCTATCCTTTGGATAGGGTATAGATGGCTAGGGGCGAAGTACCCCTTTAAGGCAACACTATGAAAGGGTTGTTTGAGTACCATACCAAACTTATACTTTGACCTTATATGGTATAGTTACTTGTACACTGTACATCATATAGATAGTACCAACAGAAGGTATCACACAGGGCAGCATACAACAGATGGCTGGCCCAGCTAAGATTCACATCACCGTACGGTACTCACAATAGGTGATCAGTAGTTTTCTCACAAAATATTGTTGGAAGAAATTACTATTATTTGCGCTAGGCACAGACTAAATACTTGTTTACAAATGTTTACAAATGGATTTATTTTGGGACTTTTTGAACTTTACTACTTGCTCGCCAAGTGGGTGGAGCTGGTAATGTTAACAATATCAATATACTCCAAATTTAAACACTAACACCAAAAGTTACAATAAAGTATATTAATCTTTATTAATCCAAAATACAATATTAAGTTAAAAAATACATAGTAAATACATGAATTGGCACTTGAACATAGTTGTCAACTGGGATTACACTATTGGGATAGGCAGATAACATGATTATTACAAAGAAACGGGCCTAGGAATAGTTATGTATCATATTCAGAATTATACAATGTAGAGAATGATGGTAGTCAAATCAAATAACAGTAAAGTGCTCAGTGCATATAAATACAAGGATAAGACTACAAACATTAGATGGTAATGAATAGGTTCCGGCATCCAATATATACATACAAGCCTTACCAAATGAGTACAGACCCCAACAAACTCAAACAATGGAGCTTTCTCAGAGGGCGTGGCTAACACCAGGTTTCATGACCTCTTTTAACCCCTTAAGGACTCAGGGTTTTTCCGTTTTTGCACTTTCGCTTTTTCCTCCTTACCTTTTAAAAATCATAACCCTTTCAATTTTCCATCTAAAAATCCATATTATTTCTTATTTTTTGCGTCGCCAATTCTACTTTGCAGTGACATTAGTCATTTTACCCAAAAATGCACGGCAAAACGGAAACAAAAATCATTGTGCGACAAAATCGAAGAAAAAACGCCATTTTGTAACTTTTGAGGGCTTCCGTTTCTACGCAGTGCATATTTAGGTAAAAATTACACCTTATCATTGTTCTGTAGGTCCATACGGTTAAAATGATACCCTACTTATATAGGTTTGATTTTGTCGCACTTCTGGAAAAAATCATAACTACATGCAGGAAAATTTATACGTTTAAAGATGTCATCTTCTGACCCCTATAACTTTTTTATTTTTCCACGTACAGGGCGGTATGAGGGCTCATTTTTTGCGCTGGGATCTGAAGTTTTTATTGGTATGATTTTTGTTTTGATCGGACTTTTTGATCACTTTTTATTCATTTTTTAATGGTATAAAAAGTGACCAAAAATGCGCTTTTTTTGCACGTACGCCATTGACCGTGCGGTTTAATTAATTATATATTTTTATATTTCGGACATTTACGCACACGGCGATACCACATATGTTTATTTTTATTTTTTTTAACACTGTTTTATTTTTTTTATGGGAAAAGGGGGGTGATTCAAACTTTTATTAGGGAAGGGGTTAAATGACCTTTATTAACACTTTTTTTTAACATTTTTTTTGCAGTGTTATAGGTCCCGTAGGGACCTATAACACTGCACACACTGATCTTTTACACAGATCACAGGCGTGTAAGGGCCCTCCCGGTGTCCTGTCAGCTGTTCGGGACGCCACAATTTCACCGTGGCGGTCCCGAACAGCCCGACTGAGCAGCCGGGTCACTTTCACTTTAGAAGCGGCGGTCAGCTTTGACCGCCGCTTCTAAAGGGTTAATACCGCACATCGCCGCGATCGGCGATGTGTGGTATTAGCCGCGGGTCCCGGCCGTTGATGAGCGTCGGGACCGACGCGATATGATGCGGGATCGCGGCGCGATCCTGCTTCATATCGCGGGTGCCGGCGCAGGACGTAAATATACGTCATGCGTCGTTAAGGGGTTAAAGGGGTACTCCCCTGGAAAACATATATATATATTTTTTTTTAAACAGATTTATAAATGACTTCTATTTAAAAATCTTAACCCTTCCAGTACTTATCAGCTGCTGTATGGTCCACAGGAAGTTCTTTTCTTTTTAAATGTCCTTTCTGTCTGAACACAGTGCTCTCTGCTGACACGGAGCAGGATAGGTTTGCTATGGGGATTTTCTCCTGCTCTGGACAGTTCCTGACATGGACTGAGGTGTCAGCAGTGAGCACTGTGGGCAGACAGAAAGGAAATTTAAAAAGAAAAGAACATCCTGCAAAACTACAACTCCTAGCATGCTGGGATTTATAGTTTTGCAACAGCTGGAGGGTTGGGAAACACAGATAGATAAGTGTTTCCAAACCAGGGTGCCTCTAGCTCTAGCAAAAGTACAACAACCAGCATGCTTGGACAGCCTTTGGCTGTAAAATCACGGTGTGAGTTGTAGTTTTGTAACAGCTGGAGGCACCCTGGTTGGGAAATAGTGAGATAGATAGATAAATAGAAAGATGGGATGTAGATTAGTTTTTTCCTGAACAGGGTGCCTCCAGCTGTTGCAAAACTACAACTCCCAGCATGCTGGGAGTTGTATTTTTTATTTTTTGCAACTGCTGGAGGCACCCTGTTCAGGAAACACTGATCTACAGTATGTCCTAGCTATCTATCTATCTTTCTCAGTGTTTCCCAACCTGGGTGCCTCCAGCTGTTACCAAACTACAACTCTCAGTATTCCCTAACCACAGCTTAGATCATACAGGGAGCTGTCAATCACATGGTAAAAACTTTACCCTTATGTGGCAATTGGTATATTTGATTATAATACTGGAAATAATTTTCCACGAGGGGGGTGACACCATTTTCTACTGCATCGGGTGACACCAATGGCTAGCCGCCGCCGGTTCAGGCAGGGCCAGCCTTGCCGCTGCGGCTCCCTGTTCTAAAGCGGCACTGTGGCCTTTAAAACAGTGAGCCTGCCGCAGGGACTGATGGGGGACATCGTGCAAGTAACGTTCCTCCACAGACCCGCACAGGAGGACGTCAGCGATGTCACACGTCAGTCCCGGCCACTGCAGGAAAGAAGAAACCATGGACGGCCAGGTGAGTGTGTCTGTAAGTATATCTGTCTGTAGTGTGTGTCTGTAAGTGTATGTCTGTTACTGTGCCATTGTGTGTGTGTGTGGGGGGGGGGGGGGGGGTGTCCAAAATGAATGCCCCTTTAATATATCAGAAAAGCAGGGAGCAATACTTTTTCGACTATATGTCTCTAAACATTGTTTAGAAGTCTGGAAAAATATAAAGTAACCCTACTATGTCTTAAAAAAAAATCTCCTCTGCATTATAGGATGAATTAGGAACTTTTTCTCACCAGTAAAAAAAAAGCAAACAATGGTCGCTGTTGTTTTACCCCCTTAAAGACAATGGGGGGGGGGGGGGATTTATCAATCAAAACCTGCCTAGAGGAAAATTTGCTGAGTTGCCCATAGCAACCAATCATACTGCTTATTTCTCTTTTAAGAAGCCTTTTCAAAAATGAAACAGATGATCTGATTGGTTGCTATTGGTAACTCAGAAACTTCTCCTCTGTACAGGTTTTGATAAATCTCCCCCAATGGACATAAATGTACAACCTGGTGCCCTGTGTCATTCAGGGGTGGATCCACAGTGTATTTTACGCTGTGGATCCCCCGACAATGGACCCTACAGTGCTGCCTCCATCTATGCCTGCTCATAATGGCAATCGGCCACTACGAGCAGACATGCTTTGATGTGCACATCATGGTCGCTCCTCCTGCTCTCTGAGCTAGGCCGAGAGCAGCCGCGATGTGTGCGAGTATACACATCAAAGCGTGTCCGCTCGTGCCGGAGGATTGCTGTTTTGAGCAGGCACAGATGGAGGCAGCACTGTAGGGTCCATTGTCGGGGGATCCGCAGCGTAAAATATGCTGAGGATCCGTCCGTGTAAATGAGACCTAAGGACACAAGGCGTATGTGTACGCACAGTGCCTGCTCCCACTGTGTTGTATAAATCATTAGCTAGAACCCTCGGCTAATGCCAGACATCACCAATCAGGCTGCTGTCCGACATTAACACTTTAGATGCCGCTATCAAAGTTGATGGTAGTGTCTAAAAGTTTTAACACCTTAAGGACATAGCGTTTTTCTGTTTTTGCACTTTTGTTTTTTCCTCACCATTTAAAAATCATAACCCTTTCAATTTTGCACCTAAAAATTCATATGATTGCTTATTTTTTGCGCCACCAATTCTACTTTGTAGTGACATCAGTCATTTTACCCAAAAATCTACAGCAAAAACGGAAAAAAAAATCATTGTGCAACAAGAATGTATGAAGATTTTACATTTCATTTTTAAATTTTTTTTTTAAATTACACATGTTCTGCACAGTGTGTGTGTATTTATTTATGATATACATAAAAAAAAAAATATATATATATATATATACATACACATACACACGTTTTAAAATTGCCCCCCCCCCCACTTTTGTCACTGGCCCCCCATGTGCCCCTGCTAAAAAGGAATGCTGGAGACGCCACTGTGCATAAAGAACACTAAAATTACTTTGTCACCACTCTGAAGGATTAATCTAACAAAATTAAGGTTTTTAAAAATCTTTTCAAATGAGAGGTACACTTTAACCCATTTACGTAAAATCAGGTACATGTATGTGGTGATTAGGGATGACTTCTCGCATCACATGTAGCTGATGGAAATAAACTGTCACAGTGCTGCCGGGTGCTGTGACAGTTTATTGAGGCTGGCTGTGCTGCACAGCCGGGCCTCCTTGAAGCCGGCCAGGGACCAATCGCAGTGGTCCCTGGCCGACGATCGCTTCTATTAGTCTGTCAGTACAGACTGTGAAGCAATTGCAGGAGAGGGGGGCCCCATCGGACGAGGCCGCCCGCAGCACTCAGGATCGGAGCTGGGCTCTAATCCGGAGTCAACCCTGTAGACGCTGCGGTCACTGTGACCACAGCGTCTATTAGGGTAACAGAGGGAGGGAGTGAAAGTGAAAGTAGAAAGTAGAGCGCAGATGGTTACCATGGCAACAGGAGGATCAGTCACTGCCTAAGGTAGAGACTGATCTATCCTATATCTGTCAGTGTAAAACTGACAGTCATAGGTATAATTCAATGGAGTACAGATGTGTACTCCATTGAATTATGTGTATTTATAATAGTAACCATTTATATATATATATATATATATATATATATGTGTGGTGTCTCGGTACCGTATTTCATACTGTACCTTTGTAGAGGTCCCAATAGTCAGAGTCCCTAGGAATGTCAGAGTACCTCTTCTATAGTTATCCCCTTTTCACCCCTTAGTTGATTCATATTTACATAGAAACTCATATAATTATAAGTATAAATATGTGTATGTTTAGTTGCCTACCTGTTCAGCGTAGCAGGACCTGCTGGTCACGTGATTAGGTTTAGAACTCTATGGTTTTGCTAAAGGACCTTTGGTGGTTCTCATGACGTGTTTACCCACAATGCAATGTAATGGTGAGTGACAGTTGTTATGGACCAATCCAAAACGGCCGGACCCTGTCCATATAAGGGAGCTGCGCCATCTTGATCGCTCTCTTGGGTTGCTGATTCTGGAAGAGGTAGGACCTCCACAGCTTACAAGACAATTTACTAGGCCAAAGCCTTGCGTCCTCGGCCTCTAACATAGTGGATATACTAAGCAATTCCCCGCTACTCACCGCAAGATCACTGGACCTAAACACACCCTTAACCCCTTAACGACGCAGGACGTATATTTACGTCCTGCGCCGGCTCCCGCGATATGAAGCGGGATTGCGCCGCGATCCTGCATCATATCGCGTCGGTCCCGGCGCTCATCAACGGCCGGGACCCGCGGCTAATACCACACATCGCCGATCGCGGCGATGTGCGGTATTAACTCTTTAGAAGCGGTGGTCACAGCTGACCGCCGCTTCTAAAGTGAAACTGAAAGTGACCCGGCTGCTCAGTCGGGCTGTTCGGGACCGCCGCGGTGAAATCGCGGCGTCCCGAACAGCTGATCGGACACCGGGAGGGCCCTTACCTGCCTCCTCGGTGTCCGATCGACGAATGACTGCTCCGTGCCTGAGATCCAGGCAGGAGCAGTGAAGCGCCGATAATGCTGATCACAGGCGTGTTAATACACGCCAGTAATCAGCATAGGAGATCAGTGTGTGCAGTGTTTTAGGTCCCTGTGGGACCTATAACACTGCAAAAAAAATGTAAAAAAAAAGTGTTAATAAAGGTCATTTAACCCCTTCCCTAATAAAAGTTTGAATCACCCCCCTTTTCCCATTAAAAAAAACAGTGTAAAAAAATAAATAAATAAACATATGTGGTATCGCCGCGTGCATAAATGTCCGAACTATAAAAATATATCATTAATTAAACCGCACGGTCAATGGCGTACGCGCAAAAAAATTCCAAAGTCCCAAAAAGCGTATTTTGGTCACTTTTTATACCATTAAAAAAATGAATAAAAAGTGATCAAAAAGTCTGATCAAAACAAAAATGGTACCGATAAAAACTTCAGATCACGGCGCAAAAAATGAGTCCTCATACCGCCCTGTACGTGGAAAAATAAAAAAGTTATAGGGGTCAGAAGATGACATTTTTAAACGTATAAATTTTCCTGCATGTAGTTATGATTTTTTCCAGAAGGGCGACAAAATCAAACCTATATAAGTAGGGTATCATTTTAACCGTATGGACCTACAGAATAATGATAAGGTGTAATTTTTACCTAAATATGCACTGCGTAGAAACGGAAGCCCCCAAAAGTTACAAAATGGCGTTTTTTTTTCGATTTTGTCGTACAATGATTTTTTTTTCCGTTTCGCCGTGCATTTTTGGGTAAAATGACTGATGTCACTGCAAAGTAGAATTGGCGACGCAAAAAATAAGCCATAATATGGATTTTTAGGTGGAAAATTGAAAGGGTTATGATTTTTAAAATGTAAGGAGGAAAAAACGAAAGTGCAAAAACGGAAAAACCCTGAGACCTTAAGGGGTTAAATCCAGTGGATCTATGCTACAACATCTCTAAGAAGCTAAATTGAGCTTATCTGATCCCAACCAACTGTCAATCGCTGCTCAGCTATATCTGTAGAGACCCTGTTATCTGGACTGTTACTATTGCTGCATGTACAGAAATTCTTCAGTAAAAGTTCCTGCAAGTTTTCAGTTAACAGGGGTTGTGGACAATCCTTTATTTCTGCATCACCTATTGCTCTTGGGTAGGGTGGCAATAGGCCTATCAAGATTACAGTATTTAACCCTCAATCTGGCGTCACGAGTGACAAGGGTTAACAGCACCCTTTATTATCCTGAACAGCAACACCCTAACTACCCTACACCCCACAAGGCTTTATCCCCCAACACTACCACACATATATATATATATATATATATATATATATATATATGTATACACACACACACGTAAGAGGTAAAAAAAGAAAGAATGTAAAGAAAAAATTTGAAAATGAAAGAAAAAAATTTGAAAAAAAATTATAAAAGAAATGATACTGTATATAAATATATATATATATATATATATATATATATATACACACACCCCAAAACACACCTAAAAATAGTCCCCCCAAAAATGTCAACATGTCCTAAAAAAAAGAGTGCTTACACAATTGCATTGGTGAAAAAATTAAAAAGTTATGGTGAAAATAAAAGAAAAGGCTCTTACTTGGATAGATAAAAGCGTAATTTATTTGTAATTTAATAATATAAAACAGGAAAAAACGCTGGGCCCAGCGTTTTTTCTTGTTTTATATTATTAAATTACAAATAAATTACGCTTTTATCTATCCAAGTAAGAGCCTTTTCTTTTATTTTCACCATCTTCTATCTCTCTTTCATCATCCCCCTTCTCCTTCAATCATTTACTTCTCCCCTATACTTCTCTCTCCCATATACACAGATCAATATATACACACACATCCTGCAGTTTATACAGAAACACCTATCATCACAAATATTCATTATATACATGCACATTCTCCAATTTATACAGTAACACTTACCATCCCCCTCTCCAATCATTCACAAACACCCATCAAGATACTTTTCTCCCCCATACTTTTCCCTCTCTCCCATATACACCGATCATTATATACAGATTCTCCAGTTTATACAGGAACACCTATCACCCTCTTTCATTATATATATACATACCCTCAAGTTTATACAAACACCCATCATCACCCTCTTGAATTATTCATAAACACCACTATCATCATTACATATCCACAGACAAAACCATATAACACATTTCCATCACACTCAAGACCTTGAGAACCAGTCACCCCCATTTATCTTTACAAATTTTCTGCTTAATCAGGGTATACAGGAGATTATACCCAGACTGAAGTTCTCGGTCACCACACCAGATTGAGTACATCTCACACTTCCTTAATCTTTTTCAATTCATAACTTTACATTTATCCACATTGAACCTCATTTGCCAAGTGGATGCCCAGACACTTAGTCTATCCAAGTCATCTTGTAACTTATGCACATCCTCTATAGACTGTACCGTGCTACAAAGCTTGGTGTCATCTGCAAAGATAGAAACAGAGCTGATAATACCATCCTCTATATCATTGATAAATAAATTAAACAACAGCGGGCCCAGTACAGAACCTTGGGGTACACTACTAATAACCGGGGACCAATCAGAGTGACGTGTAGCATAAAACTATGTCTGATATTTGACCTGAGCTTGGTTATGCTTGTGGTCACATATTGTAGACCACAAGCACAGGTCAATAAATAAATGGCATACAAACTGTCACAATCATTCTTTTTCCTAATGGTATATTGTTTGTTCAAATTTCTGGAGGTGAACACTTTAGTGACACCGCCAATCATAGAACAACACAAACACCTACTATAATTACAAGGGAAAGTTCCCACTGGGGTATCCACTTGACTGGAGATATTTGATGAGAAAAATGCCGGCTTCAGCCTGCTCTGCGTCATTTAAAATCAATTTGGGGTATCCTTTACTCTTGAACCGGTGTTGTGAAACTGAAGATTGTTTTAAAAAGTCACTGTTTAAAGTGCAATTTTTTTCTCACCCTTAAATATTGACCATAAGGTACATCCATTTGGGGTAATGGGAACTGCTATAAGTCAGCAGACTATTGACATCCACAGATTTAAAGAACGTTTCAGTGACAATGTGACCAGTACTATCTTTTTTTTATTGAAAGATCTAAAAACTCAATGTTGTCAAAATAATGGTGTAGGGTAAACCTCAACCCCCAGTTGTTGGAATTAATGTGTTCCACAAATTGTAAGGCCTGCTGGTTCGTGCCTGACCAAATAAAGAAAAGGTCATCAATAAAATGCCTAAAAGAAATTAACAAAACAACATAGGGGGGACTGTGTGATAAAGAGGGACTCAAAATTCCCCATCAGCAGATTGGCATAACTCCGTTGACCACATTATTTAAAGACAACCGAGGGGCTGTGCGATGGGGACTCGTTTCGTGCCAAGTTATGCCAATCTGGTGATGGGGCAAGTCCCTGTTTATTGCACAGTCCCCCCCTATATTGTGTCGTTACTTTTTTTAGACGCTTTGTTTTGATGCTTTGACCCCTTCTTTATTTGGTCAGGGACGACCCAGCAGGACTTACAATTTGTGGAACACATTAATTCCAACAACTGGGGGTTGAGGTTTACCCTACACCATTCTTTTGACAACATTGAGTTTTTAGATCTTTTAATAAATAAAAGATAGTACTGGTCACATTGTTACTAAAATTTTCTTTAAATCAGTGGTTGTTAATAGTTTGCTGACGTATAGCAGTTCCCATTACCCCAAATGGATCCGTAATGTACCTTACGGTTATTATTTAAGGATGAGAAAAAATATTGCACTTTAAACAGTGACTTTTTAAAACAATCTTCAGTTTTACAACACCGGTTCAAGAGTAAAGGATACCCTAAATTGATTTTAAATGATGCTTTTAATAGAGTAAAGAACAAACAGCAAGTAGATCTAGTCCAACCTAAACCGGTAGACATTGGAGCATTCTTAGAGATGTATAGCAGAGATGCGGAGCGGCTCTATACAGCGCTTGCATCTCTGCACTATACTCCAGCCGGCCAGTGATGTGAATAGAAATTCGCCTCACTCATTCATATTTTCTGCCCAAAGTGATGATTGGCCGGATGGTGGCAGCCAATCCCCGCTCTCAGCTGGAAATATGAATGAGTGAGTGGCCAGTTGGAGTACAGAGCAGAGATGCGAGCACAGGAGAAAGCTGCTCCGCATCTCAGGGATAAAGGATGGAGGACGATCGCAGCAGGTGTCACGAGTGACACCCATTGTGGCTGTGATCTGTCCTTAACTGCAGGTACTATTGCTCCCAACATGGGGCACACTCTGCTCAATGCTGGGAGCTGTAGTACCTGCATTAATAGACAGATCGCAGCGGTTGTCACTCCTGACACTCACTGTGATCCTCCTGTATAATGTATAGATGCGGCTGGCCGGCCACTCTTCTATGGTCCCCTGACGTATATATACACCTGTTCATATTTCCCACAGAGAGTTGTGATTGGCTGGAACCATCTGGCCAATCCCAGCTCTCTGCAGGAAATATGAATAGGTGTATATATATATATATATATATGGCAGTGCAGGGGACCATAACCAAACCATAGCTTCTTAACCATATACTGGGTCTCAAATTTCAGATCATAGTTTGGCCTGGGCCTCACCACTTTTGGCCAAAGCCAGTTATGTTGCTCATCTAACGCTGGTATGCACACAGAATGGGGCTGTACACTACATGATATGTCACTGAAAAGTAATTTTCCATTTACCCCACTGAAATCTAGGAAGGTGATCCTATCAATTTAGAAACACCAATCTAGGTCATGGCGAAAGATAAAAATGTCTATTACTGTCAGCTACATTACAAATAATGTTTACATTCAGGGCTATGCAATTTGTTAATTTGCACCGTAAACTGTAAAATAAACCTTTTTTGTCTTACAATTAACTAAAAAATAATAAGATTACTAATGTTAAATTAGATTGATAAACGCTTGTGAAAAATAATCCAAGTAGCCCACAATTAGCATAATGTTCAGTCATGTAATTATATTATTGAAATTATTCTGGTTTATATACATAAATACTTTGGGCTGGCTGCATTAGAAGAACTACTTTCCATCTATAACCTGAAATTGTCATTGACAAATATCAATGAATCAAAATATTCAAGGAAGCTTTCTGCTTTCAGAAATCTGACATATCATGACTCTATTCTGCACCATTGGCTTGTTGTCCTCCTATGATATCCCTACATGATTGAAAGTCAGAAGTGTAAAATCCCTTTATTCTCTAATGGATTAAGGGTACAAAGACCCTGGTCTGTTCACAAAATCTGGGCTCCCCTCCTGCTATTATTCTGACATGGCAGGTAATTTCCTCAAATTCACATGAAATGCATGCAGATTTTGAGAACAAATCTGCTGCAGAAACTGCATGCATTACATTATGCCACAGATTTAGACATAAAAAATGGCTCCAGCCCCAAGGGACTCACACTCTACAACTAGCAGCCAATTCAGGAAAAGAGCACTGGCACACCAGCTATCTAGAAGCCAGTTTGACCGGTGACTGCAGTTAGTACTGGTAGGTAGAAGTGGCCACCTGTTATGGATAGTATTGAGCGGCATAGGCCATATTTGAATTTGCGAATATTCGCGAATATATGGACGAATATTCGTCATATATTCGCTAAATTTGCATATTCGTAATATTCGCATTTTTTTTTCACATATTACGAATATATAGTGCTATATTCGCGAATATTCGCGAATTCACGAATATGCGATATTCGCGAATAAAATTCGCATTGTGAATATTCGCGAGCAACACTAGTTATGGAACGGTCACGTCCCAGAGTAGTAACACCTTTGCTACTTGAACTCCTAATGTGAGTCTTAATGTGATTCTGATATAAAAATGTATTTTATTATGTTACCAGCATACTGACACTTCAGCTGCTGTGCAAGGGTTGACGATTTTCAACTGTAAGAGCTGGTGAATAGCCACATGTCTCCTGCAGCCAATCAGTGAAGCCATCCTTGTTGCCACCTTATCTCTGGGATAGAGATGAAAATCCCAACTGTCAGTCACATGTTCCTGGTAGCCAATTAGAAAAGCCATCCTTGTTGCATTCTACTCTTCTGGGATAAGGAAGAAATCCGGTTAGTGTAGAGTCTGGCTCTGTCCAGTAAAGATGCAGCAGCTCCTGTGTCACCCTCCTCTTACCTCACTGAGGGATTTATATTTCCAACTCCTGTTCTCATACCTTTAATGAGGATAGGCCCCAGTTAACACCATTGCTGATCAAGACTTGTTGCCGAGATAGTACCACAACTCAAGATTCACTTAAAGAGGTTATCCAGGAAAAAAACGTTTTTTATATATATATCATCTGGCTCCAGAAACAGATTTGTAAATTACTTCTATTAAAAAATCTTAATCCTTTCAGTACTTATGAGCTACTGAATTTGGGTTGTTCTTTTCTATCTAAGTGCTCTCTGATGACACCTGTCTTGGGAACTGTCCAGAGTAGAAGCAAATCCCCATAGCAAACCTCTTCTACTCTGTACAGTTTCTGAGACAAGCAGAGATGTCAACAGAGAGCACTGTTGCCAGACAGAAAAGAACAACTCCACTTCAGCAGCTGATAATTATTGGAAGGATAAAGATTTTTCAACAGAAGTAATTTACAAATCTGTTTAACTTTCTGGAGCCAGTTGAGATATATATATATATGTATATATATATATATATATATATATATATATATATATATACACAGTAAAAAAAAAAAAAAAAAGTTTTTCCTGGAATACCCCTTTAAGAGACAAATACTATAGCTAACTGGCTTTTGGATAAAAGTATGGGTTATTCTCTGAGCGGCACCTATCCCTGTGACCTACTAGTGTCTGGGGTACCTCTGTTGGATACTCTGTAGTCAGAGGCGTCTCAACTACATCCAGGGAAATGTAGGTGAGGTAGAGGGACTTATCTTGTTACCATGGACTGCCCCGTGAAGATCTCTGCGGTAAGCACTTAAATTGGAATCCCTTTAGATAGAGCCAGGTCTAAAGTTTAAAGTTTCCAATTGTTCAATTCTGTCAAATTGTCCAACAAATTATCCAAAGTCTAATACAAGGCAGTTAATGCAGCTTTATGTGGACATAAGCATTGTTCCCTTAAAGGATTTACTTTTCTGGTGAATTCCGATGGACTCTGCTGAAGGTTTGAACATATGTGAACTATTTAGCTAACTTTTTGTACAGACATGGTAAAAAAAAAACATCAACACAGGGATGGGTAAACAGTCAATGTAACCTGCAGCTTTCCCTAGTTCACAATGGGTTATCTAGATCTAGGCTCTGCAGGATAACGAGCCTCATAAGGGCATTCCCTAGCCTACAAAATCCTGCTCAATCCCTGACATCTAGTAAAGGCAGAGAAGGGAGCATAAAATGAACACTTGGGAGGTTTATACACTGTTTAAACACAATCAGAGATGAGCAAATTTTTTAAAAATTAAATATGGCCCATTTGCCGAATTTTCTGCAAAAATTGGGTGTGTGCTGTGTTAGGGAAATAATACTATTATTCAGTATGACATGCAGATTAGAGGCGTCGCTATTAGAATCACTGTCGCAGAGTGGCACAATGACAGAGCCTGGAAGTTGCATCAGTATAAGGAGAACATATAGTGGAGGTGGCGGCATCATGAAGGAGACCCTATAGTGCCTGAATGACACAGCGTGGAGGTGGTGGCAGCATGAGGAGAAAATATAGGGGCTGAATGACACAGCCTGGAGGGCACAGAAGCATGAGGAGACCATAATCTGGCAGAATGACAAAGCCTGGAGTTGGTGGCAGCAAGAGGAGACCATATAGTGGCTGAATGACACAGCGTGGAGGTGGCGGCAGCATGAGGAGACCATATAGTGTCTGAATGACCCAGCCTGAAGGTGACAACAATTGAAAAGCTTAAAGATATTTTTTAACATTTGAATTGAAGATTTCAAATAGATGAACCTAAAAAGTTTTATTTAATGTGCCAGAAGCATGAGAAGACCACATGGCGGCACAGTGACACAGCCTGGAGGTGGCAGCAGCATGAGGAGACCATAATCTGGCAGAATGACACAGCCTGGAGTTTGCGGCAGAAAGAGGAGACCATCTAGTGGCTGAATGACACAGCCTGGAGCTGGCATCAGCATGAGGAGAACATATGGTGGCTGAATGAGACAGCCTGGAGCTGGCATCAGCATGAGGAAAACAGATGGTGGCAGAATGAGACAGCCTGGAGCTGGCATCAGCATGAGGAGAACAAATGGTGGAAGAATGAAACAGCCTGGAGGTGGCATCAGCATGAGGAGAACAAATGGTGGAAGAATGAAACAGCCTGGAGGTGGCATCAGCATGAGGAGAACAAATGGTGGCAGAATGAGACAACCTGTAGCTGGCATCAGCATGAGGGGAACATATGGTGGCAGTATGAGACAGCCTAGAGCTGGCATCAGGATGAGGAGAAAATATAGTGGCAGAATGAGACAGCCTGGAGGTGGCATCAGCAGCATCAGAAATCCTAAAAGTGACCCGGTGACAGAGTGGGGCGGTGGGTAGCAATACCAGTACCCGGTGACAAAAGTGGGTGAAAAATGGAGACCTTGGCATCAAATGTGTGGCATATTTAACATAAGGAAAGGTGTGCAAAAAAGATGTGCCATTGTTTCCAACACGTCTTGTAGTAAATGAAGCAGTGGAATGACCTGGCGACTGACCAATAATGTGGCTTCCTCAAAGGGCCGGAGCAAACTGCAGGTGTCACGTATGAGCTTCCACTGGTTGACATTGAAGTTACACAGGGGAGTCCCCCTATCCGCTTGGATCATCAAGAAATCGGTGATGGCTTTTCTCTGTTCATATAGTCGGTCCAACATATGGAGGATGGAATTTCAACGTGTGGAAACATCGCAAATCAGACTATGTTGGGGGATACCGTTCTGACGCTGCAGCTCAAGGAGGGTGTGCTTTGCTGTGTACGAGTGGCTGAAGTGCATGCAAAGTTTTCTTCCCATTGTTAGAATGTCTTGCAAATGGGGGGGAACACTTCAGGAACTGCTTCACAACCAGAGTGAACACGTGTGCCAGTCGCAGCGCATGCAAGATGTTCTTCCCGTTGTCGGTCACCATGGTTCCCATTTCCAGTTTTCGTAGAGTAAGCCATGCTCCGATTTCTTTACGAATTACTTTTAACAGTTCCTCCCCTGTGCGACTCCGTTCTCCAAGGCAAACCATGTGAAGAACACCGTGACAACGCCGTGCCCTACACACACATGGTATGCTGGAGGGGCACTGAGACTTGTCTATGCCGTATAGGCTGAGGACACGGTGGAGGATGAGGAGGTGAAGTCGCACACTGTCACAGGACCAACGGCCTGAGAGTGTAGAGGCAGGAGTGGCGTGACCTGTCCAAGTTGCTGTTGTGGCTGTGCAGGAACCACATTTACCCAGTGGGCCGTAAAGGACATGTATTGTCCCTGACCGTAGTTACAGCTCCACACATCGGCGCTGCCATGCGCTTTGGTATACACCGACAGGTTCAAGGACTGGCTCACATTCTGTTCCACAAAATTGTGCAGGGTGGACTCTCCACCTCGGCTCGGCACAAACCATCAGTTCTCTGAAAGATGCAGAGTCCACCACTTGAAAAGGGAGGGACTGCAGCACCAGCAACTTGGACAGGAGCACATTCAGCTTTTGTGCCGTTGGATGAGTGGGCGCATACTGTTGTCTCTTGGACATAGCTTCGCCAATGGATTGCTGGCAGAATGACTGACTCGAAGTAGGAGGAGCAGGAGCTTCTGGAGCGACAGAAGATGGGAATGACAGACAACACCCTTCGGCTGAGGTGGTGGAGCCTTGGCTGGCTGAAACAGGGAGCAGAGTGCCACTGGGTAATGCAGAAGGCCATACCACCGCATCAGAGCCAAAGCTTTCCTAGGCCACTTTATGGTGAAGCTGCATATGTTGATGCAGGGCCGTGGTGCCAACATTGGGACCTTGGCCACACTTCACCTTCTGCCGACACATCTTGCATGTGGCCAGGTTAACATCTTCCGGATGCTTTATGAAAAACTGATTTTCTCCCCATCAGTCCGCACTGATTGACTGCTCCTGCCGCCCACTCCAGGTACCCCTGTTCCACTACCTCCCGGGAAGGTAGGCTGCCGCAAAGTAGGTGGTCTACCCGGGGCACGTTTGGCTCCAGACTACCCACTTCTGCCACCATGCTGACTCCCAACCATGCTACCACCTTGCTGGCTCAGCTGCTGCCTCACGGGAAACCTGCAACTCTCTTTTCCTGATGATGATGAAGCCCCTTCTGCACCCAACTCCAAAGTGTGATCAGCTTCATCATCATTGAGTTGTGTTTGCACATCACTGATGTCCTCCTCAGGTTCCTCAACAGTGTCTGCTTCAGGAGCCTGAATGCTCGCAACACCACCTCCCACGCCACTCTCCTCATCACTACTTGCCCGCTTACACTGCGCACTGTGCTCATGATGTCAGCAGAGAGCACTGTGTTCCAAAAAGAAAAGAATTTCCTCTGTAGTATTCTACACTAAATTAGTACTGAAAAGATTAAGATTTTTTAATAGAAGTAAATTACAAATCTGTTTAATTTTCTGGCACCAGTTGATTAAAACAAAATAAAATAAAATAATAAAAAAAAGTTTTCCACCAGAGTACCACCTTAAGACTTTAACAGGAACAAAATAGTACACCACCTTGTAAGCACAGATTACACTTAATAGAGGCCAATACACTCTGCTATGCAACCTGTATTAGGCAGGCACTAATAGCAGGTGATTATGGCTTTTAGTGTTCTGCTCACCCTAACTGGCTGGCTACTATTAGCTTTTCAGTTGTTTACACACCGGTGCTGCAGCACACAGCCGCTGTGTACTACACCCAAAATTGCACTCTCTCTTTCAATCTCTCTCCCTTCCCTATTTGTGCTTCTAGGCTGGATTTGGGCTTGAGGTGAATCGCTGCTGTAAAAATGCTTTTCTGTGCATCCCGCTGCTCTCTGTCCCTCTCTCTCTGCAGTAGAACACTGATGGGAGTGGCCGCAAGATGGCTGCCGATTATATAGGGCTGTGACATGGGGTGGCAGGCTGCTGATAGGCTGCATCCTGCATGTGATTCAGGGTCATCCTGCCTACACTTGTTCCCGCCTTCCCAGTGTTACTTGCCCCATGTCCTGACATGTGGAGCCGCCATCTTAGATGCCCTGGAGCCCTGGACCGCACTATATGGAGTTTAATGAAGAGATTCGTGCGATCGAATCTCAGCGATATTCGCATTCATTGCAAATGACATTTTTCCAGAAGTTCTTAACGAATTCGGATTCGTCAGATTCGATTTGCTCATCCTTATTATAAATGATAAAGTACAGGGGATCAGGTAAGAGAAATGTATACAGAACATAACATGGGAGAAAAACAATACTGGGCACAAAAGTCTGATGCAACAATCATCCACAATATAATTGTGGCAAAATGTGTTGATTCAGTATGCACACTAAAGGTTTTTTCACTCATATGTATTTCGCTTCAATGGGTAGGAAAACAAGTAGCAGAAAATCTTCAGCAAAATATGCACGTGTGAACGTATCCTTTAGGTTCAAACACACTGGTATGTCCAAGAGCGTTAGTCATAACAATACTTTTGATATATACACATATTGATAATGCTGCATGCCTTGCCCAAAGCTGTAGGTATACAGGAGAGGGTAGAAAAACAGAAAGCTTATAATAATAAATGACATTTGACATTAATACAGTTAAAATGTAGCCTGAAAAAATAAATTATCATTATTATTGTTGTTCTGGACATTGTAGAATAAGACCCTTCAGTCTTTCCACCAAGCAAACAGAACCAAACAAGCAGGTTCACAATAGTTCTGGGTTTATTGTAGCTGTTCACATACAACAATAACTTTAGCTTGCAGCATGCAGTAAAACAGAAACTTAAAGGGGTATTCCGGGCAAAAATATTTTATCCCCTATCCAAAGGATAGGGGATAAGGTGTCTGATCGCAGGGGGCCCGCTGCTGAGACCCCCCACGATCTCCCTACAGCACCCGCATAGAATCTCCAGTTTCGGAAACCTCCAGTTTTCCGGGTCTGGGGACGTGATGTCACGCCACGCCCCCTCCATTCATGTCTATGGGAGGGGGCGTGATGGCCCTCCCATAGATATGAATGGAGGGGGCGTGGCATGGCGTCATGTCTCCAGTCCCAGAAACCCGGAGGTTTCCGAAACTAGAGACCCAGTCCCCACATAGAATGCGCGTGCTGCAGGGAGATCGCGGGTGTCTCAGCAGTGGCCCCCCCACGATCAGACATCTTATCCCCTATCCTTTGGATAGGGGATATAATATTTTTGCCCGGAATACCCCTTTAAATGTTCTTTACATCAGGTTCTTTACATAACATAAACTTCTGAAGTTCACGCCCAAAATTTGGAAGATTCCATCCAAAAAATCTGTCTTTTTGGTGTAGTGTATTAACATCCAATATTCCACGGACACGCTGGTTTTGATCCAGAACAATTCCTTCTCCTGCTCTCTGGCAGTGATCATACACCAGTGTGTTCAGCTCAGGCCTCTAACACACCAGAACTGGAGCATTAGAACCTGAGACACTCTGAAAACATGGATCCAAACTCCAGTCTTATGTCACTGAGGCAACAGCCATATTACAAAAGGGCTTTCATTTTCATCAGTAACAAGCTTTTGGATCTGACAGTGCCCATTTAAAGTTACATCCCATTGATTTTATTTTTATTTTTATGATTTTCTTTATTGAATAGAAAAAGAATGTAAACATGTAACAACCATGTATGGAATACAGAAACGCCCAAATAGTCACAAGGGTGAGCAAACGAGGCCATAAGCTGACCTACTATTAGCGTAACAAATTATAACAGGTTATATATTATACATGTACATCAATACAATATAGTCAGGATGGTCGAGTCTGTCCTATGAATGGAACTGATATACATACGTCCAGGGTTCCCAGCAAGGCCTACTCAATGGTCCGAAATGCAGGCATACCATAGAGCAACATTCCCCACCCTTCGTACTATGTACAGGTATTAATATATACCTCGCATATTTTCAACCACAAAAATAAGAAAAAAAATAGAAAATAAAATAAAAGCATTGAGTAAAGAGTCCAGGTGAATAATGACGATCTACCCACAATACTGACTGACTGAGGGAGACAAGAGAAAACGACAGACAAGACCAACAACACAAACAGACAGGTAGACCAAGATCCAGGACCCCGAGTCCATGAGCTCTTCCATCATTCCCTCTGAAGAGGAAAAATATAGGGGAACCTAATACAGCTACCTAGCAGTGGGTCAAGGTACTTTCAGAGCACCCAACGATTCCGCCAGTGCCTCCATCGTATACCATTGTGTAGAAGCAAAAGGCTTCATGATGATAACCAGATGAGCAGGAGTGTAGTGTCGTGTCAGAAAGACTTTCCATTTGGTGAATAGTTTTTTTCGCTTCCTTTTCTTTGTGATGAAGTGCCTCTCTCCTTTCCAAAGTGAATAGGTGTTTTAAAGCCTCCAACATATGAGGTATGGAAGGGGTAGTTGGGGATAGCCAATCCCGTACCAGGTGCAATTTGGCAGTAATAATAATGGTGTGTGCAATTGGGGGTAGGTAGGCATAGGTATAACCGTCTACAGAGGTGGATACTGAAATGTGGAAAAGAGCCTCATATATGTTCAAGTCCTTAGGCCATGTACAAACTTCCCGAAGTAGTTGCGATACTGCCTTGCAATAATCTTGCACCAGCGGACACTGCCAAATGCAATGAAATAAGTCAGCATTGGGTACTCGATATTTCGGGCAGTGTTGTATTCGGGATGGGTGTGTAGAAGGCGGGAAATTGAAAGCATATATGGCAGAGTGTATGAGTTTGAATTGAGATTCCCTCCACCTCTTGTTTTGAACATGTGTTCTAATACTGCCCACCCTTTAGAGATATGATCTGTAGCCTGTGGGTCCTTGAGGACAGCCGCCCACTTCTCCCCCACCCTTTTCCCATAGGGTGTAATGTACCATTTACGTAGGTTAGCATAAACATCCAATATAGATCTGGCAGTAGGTGAAGTGAGAATGGAATCAAAGTCATTTGGGACCGCCTCTTTATCAAGATTTAGCAGTTTAGACCTGCAGTATGAGCGTATTTGTTGATACTGTAGGAAATGAGAGGCGGGAATATTATATAGCTTGGTCAACTCCAAAAAGGTATACCACCTTCTCTCCACCTTATGCATGAGATCCCCCATGCACCTGATTCCACTCTGACGCCAACCAGTGAAGAGAGAGCTATCCATCCAACAAAATCAGGTGTATGCCATAGTGAGAGATGTTTTCAACAAAGATGGGACAACCCCATACGCCTCCGCATCTCCTTCCATGTTGCAATGGTGTCTCAAAATAGTAAGGAGCGCTTGATGACCGGAGGCAAGGAGGAAAATGAGCAGTGCAGTAGAGCCAGGGGGTGCATGGAGAAGCATAGTATGGTATGAAACCAGTCTGCAATATGTCTCAGTATGCATGCTAAATTATAACTCCTAATGTAGGGGAAATTGACTCCTCCTTCAAGTGTAGGGAGCATAAGAGTACGTAGGGCTATACAGGGTTTTCTTTCGGACCATATAAAGTGGGAAAAGGTCAACGTTAACAGTTTGACATCTGAATGTTTCAATAACAGGGGTATGGTTTGAAGTGGATATAATAGCTTGGCAAAGCTGCACATCTTGAGAAGATGACAGCGGCCTAATAAAGAAAGCGGCAAACCATGCCACTTGTGCAGTTCCGTCTGAATTTTGTCTATAAGGATCAGGTAATTTAAAATGTAAAGGGAGCGAGGAAACTTGCCTATCTTTATACCGAGGTAAGTAATATGTTGAGACGCCACTGTAATCCCCAAAGCGCACGTGGAGTGTAGGTATGAAGTGGACGGCCGTTTAAGAAGGAAAAGTGAAGACTTGTGGATGAGTATGCCCCAAACTGTGCCAGTGCATCCAGTATGCGAGGAACATCTCTAACAGGATCTTGGAGGTAAAGCATGACATCATCGGCATATAAGGATGCCTTTACTTTCGTCTTTCCTACTGCAATGCCCTGGTACAGTGCTGAGGTGGTTAGGTACCTTGTTAATGGTTCCAGGGCGATGTTAAACAACAGGGGGGATAGAGGGCATCCCTGACGGGTTCCCTTGTTTAGTGGAAAAACCGGGGATAAGAAGCCAGGGAGGTAAATGTGAAACTTAGGGGAAGCATATATGGTATCAATCAGGTTGCGGAAGGCCCACCGTATATGCATAGCATCCAGCACAGCATTCAGCCAACTCCATTCCACGTTATCGAAGGCCTTTTCGGCATCAAGTGTCAGTAGAGAAGGGCATCCTGGTGCACTATCGCCGTGCTGGATGGTATGCAAAAAAGTACCGGCCGCAAGTTAAGGACCGCTGAACTATGCGTAAGAAAGCCAGTCTGGGCAGGCGAAATGAGGTGTGGTAGAATAGTCGCTAATCTATCCGCCATAATGGAGGACAACATTTTGGCATCATCCCATTGATTTTAATGTTAAAGCACACCTGTCATATCATAGAAAAAAATGCTTATAATTGTTACTAGGCACTAGGTGCTACAAATGCTTTACATGTCTTTTGTATGTGTGTCTAGCTTCTGTATTTGGCTCACAAATCCATCCGACCTGCTGCTTACTCATTATGACAGCCACTGCTTAGGAAGGAGCATGTCCCAAGCAAGCACTGAGCCCGCCCTCACTCACCATGCATTCACTTTCTCCCTGAGTCTGCTGTGTGGTGTCTTCTCATCTAATCAGTGCATTCTGCTCTGTGACCCCCTCCTGTTTTTATGCTGATAGGATAGGAATGAGCACAGAGGTGTGCCAACCTGGCTGATGATGCTGCAGCCAGACAGGATTATGTTCTGGATGGTATGGGGACACCTAGTGGTCTTTTTTATTTTTACACCATGATTTCTATAAAAAGGAGATAATTTTTTTTAGGAAGTACTGTATATTAGAAAGGTTAATGTTTTGCCAATATGTAAAACATATAAAACGTTTTCGATTCTGACATATTTGTGTTACTGTTCAAATGATGCAGATTTTTATGATGTGTCATCTTACAATTTGACATTATTTTACTCATTCGCTGGGGCAGTTTGCTAAGATGCGAATAAGCCCCCAAAGAATATACCTAATATGTGTTACATCCGCATCCATAGCATACAGGCTGCTGCTCTGCAGCAGAAATCCAAGGGTTTGCCTGGGATTTCTGCCTGGGATCACTGACAGATTCTTTAGATAGAAATATCCAGAATCTGAAAATAGCCCTGTAGCCTGTGTGTGTCAATGTTAGGTCTTGTTGGCTTGAGTCTGTATTGGATTCCATGAACCCAGCAATTATTGATTTGTCTTGCTGAATAGACAATCTGTATTCTCCAGCATCAGCTGCTTGTCACGTTGCACGTGTTTATGGTAATGGGTCCCTTTCATTATGTTTATTTTTTGCTGAAGCTAGTGGTAACTTTGGGGATATGTTGCTCCTGGGGGAATTTTGGGGAAAATGATAATGATATCCCAGTTTGTGAGAATAATTTAGGACTTACAGTGCAGAAACTGAACATTATAAGAGCGCACGCATTTAGTTGTATTAGCGATCCATATAAAATCGGAGATTGTAATATGACACTTAAACACATTCAGGACGCAAAGTCCCATCAAAACAAAAATGGTACCAATATAAACTACAGACCACAGTGCCTCATACAGCCCTGTATGCAGAAAAATTATAAAGTTATAGGGGGTCAGAAGATAACAATTTTAAGCATTCTAATTTTGGTGCTTGTAGCATGTTACTTTTTTGAAGTAGAAAAATAAAACAAAACCTACATAAATTGGGTATCCTTGTAACCGTATCAACCTACAGAATAAAGATAAGGTGTCATTTTTACAAAGTGCGTAGAAACGGAAGCCCCCAAATTTAATTACATAGCATATTTTTAAAATTTTCCCACACAAAAAAGTTTTTTGTTTTTTTTTGCCACAGATTAAGTGATGTCATTACAAAGTCTAATTGGTGATGCAAAAAAAAAAAAAGCCCTTAAATGGGTCTGTAGGTGCAGAATTGAAAGCATTATGATTTTGGGAAGGGGAGAAAGAAAAAAGAAAAATTAGCCGAGTCCTTAAGGCGCTGCGCGCCGGGCAGGGACTAGACCAGGGTGACTACTGATATCTATCAGCAGATACCCGTGCAAATGCCCAG
Organism: Hyla sarda; assembly: GCF_029499605.1. Taxonomy (NCBI): domain Eukaryota; kingdom Metazoa; phylum Chordata; class Amphibia; order Anura; family Hylidae; genus Hyla; species Hyla sarda. The sequence continues at coordinate 35,445,330 of NC_079198.1, forward strand.
GGGGGTCCAGAGAATTCACAACGGCGATTTGTGGCCATTCCGGCTCATACGGGTCTCTGGTGAAAATATGGGGGATCGGGGTTGTCCAAGACACCCACAATCCCCCTGAAGGGCTAGGAGTGAGGTGGCAGGGGTGCCACCCTTCCTATCCCTGCTATTGGTAGATCAGAAGCGACGACCAATAGCAGATCGGGGGCGTGGGGGTTAACGTTCGGTTCCCCCGCTCTGCCCACCCACTGTAGTCCGGACAGAGCGGAGGAAACCACAGTGACTGGCGCTGAAGTTCCACTTACCATCGGCGGCGGCAGCAGGCGGCAATCGGCGGCAGTAGAGGATGGCAATGCAGCTGCCTGGATCCTACAGAAGCCGGTGAGTTGCCTAGCAACATCTGGAGGGCTACAGTTTGAGACCACTATACAGTGGGCATGCTGGGATTTGTAGTTTTGCAACATCTGGAGGGCAACAGTTTGGAGATCACTGTGCAGTGGTCTCTAAACTGTAGCCCTCCAGATGTTGCAAAACTGCAAATTTCAGCATGCCCAAACAGCAAACAGCTGACTTGGCATGCTGGGAGTTGTAGTTGCATACCTCCAGCTGTTGCATAACTACATCTCCCAGCATGCCCTTCGGCAATCAGTACATGCTGGGAGTTTGTAGTTTAGCAACAGCTGGAGGCACACTGGTTGGAAACTACTGAGTTAGATAACAGAACCTAACTGAAGGTTTTACAACCAGTGTGCCTCCAGCTTTAGCAAAAGTACAACTCTCAGCATGTACGGTCTGTCAATACATGCTGGGAGTTGTAGTTTTGAAACAGCTGGAGGTTTGCCCTCCCAGTGAATGTACAGGGTACATTTACACGGGCGGGTTTACAGTGAGTTTCTTGCTTCAAGTTTGAGCTGCGGCAAATTTTTCGCCACAGCGAGAAGTCCTAGCAGGAAACTCACCGTAAACCCCCACCTGAGTGGGTGTAACCTAAAACACTACACTAACACATAATAAAGGGTAAAACACTACGTATACACCCCTTACACTGCCCCCCCAATACAAATGAGAAACGTATCGTACGGCAGTGTTTCCAAAACGGAGCATCCAGCTGTTGCAAAACAACAACTCCCAGCATTTCCAGACAGCCACTGACTGTCCAGGTATTCTGGGAGTTTAGCAACAGCTGGAGGCACCCTGTTTGGGAATCACTGGCGTAGAATACATCTATGTCCACCCCTTTGCAATCCCCAATTTAGTCCTCAGATGCGCATGGCGCTCTCTCACTTCGGAGCCCTGTCGTATTTCAAGGAAACAGTTTAGGGCCACATATGGGGTATTCCTGTACTTGGGAGAAATTGCACTACAAATTTTGGAGGGCTTTTTCTCCTTTTAATCCTTATGAAAAGGAAAAGTTTGGGGCTACACTAGCTTGTTAGTGTAAAAAAATTTTTTTTTTTTACACTAACATGCTGGTGTTGCCCCATACTTTTTATTTTCACAACGGTAAAAGGAAAAATACCCCATATGAGTACGGAAATACCCCATATGTGGGCGTAAAATGCTCTGTGAACGCACAAGGCTCAGGAGTGAGAGAGCACTAGGTACATTTGAGGCCTAAATTGGTGATTTGCACAGGGGTGGCTGATTTTACAGCGGTTCTGACATAAACGCAAAAAAATAAATACCCACGTGACCCCATTTTGGAAACTACACCCCTCACGGAATGTAACAAGGGGTATAGTGAGCCTTAAAACCCCACAGGTGTTTGACAAATTTCCGTTAAAGTTGGATGTGAAAATGAAAAGAAAAAAAAATTCACTAAAATGCTGGTGTAACCCTAAATTTTTCATTTTCACAAAGGAAATTAGGAAAAAATGCCCCCAAAATTATTTGTTACCCCATTTCATCTAAGTAAGAACATACCCCAAATGTGGATGTTAAGTACTCTGCTGGCACATTACAATGCTCAGAAGAGAAGAAGCGGCATTGGGCTTTTGAAGAGAAAATTTGTCCAGAATTGAAGGCTATGTGTGTTTACAAAGCCCCCCCATAGTGCCAGAACAATGGACCTCCCCACACGTGACCCCATTTTCGAAACTACACCCCTCAAGTAATGTAATAAGGGATACAGTGAGCATTTACGCCCCACCGTTGGCAAACTAATTTTTAGAACAGTGGTCCATGAAAATGAAAAATTTTATTTTTCTTTTGCACAGCCTACTGTTCCAAAGATCTGTCAAATGCCAGTGGGGTGTAAATACTCACTGCACCCCTTATTAAATTCTGTGAGGGGTGTAGTTTCCAAAATTGGGTCACATGTGGGGGGGGGTCCACTGTTCTGGCACAACGGGGGGGCTTTGTAAATGCACATGGCCCGACTTCCATTCCAAACAAATTCTCTCTCCAAAAGCTCAATTGCGCTCCTCCTCTTCTGGACATTGTAGTGCGCCAGCAGAGCCCTTTACATCCACATATGGGGCAAATTTTGGGGGTAATTTTCTCCTGTTACCCCATGTAAAAAATGTTAAATTTTGGGGGGGAAAATAGCATTTTAGTGAAATTTTTTTTATTTTCATTTATTTTTTTTATTAACAAAAAGTCGTCAAACACCTGTGAGGTGTTAAGGCTCACTGTACCCCTTGTTACGTTCCCTGAGAGGTGTCGTTTTTTCTGTTCTGGCACGATAGGGGCATCCTAAATGCGACATGCCCCCCAAAAAATATTTCAGCAAAATTTGCTTTCAAAAAGCCAAATGTGACTCCTTCCCTTCTGAGCATTGTAGTTCGCCCGCAGAGCATTTTACGTCCTAACATGGGGTATTTCCATACTCATAAGAGATGGGGATACATATTTTGGGGAGCATTTTCTCTCCCTTTACCCTTTGTAAAAATTGTACATTTGGGAAAAAATGGCACTTTAGTGAAACAAATTTTTTTTTCATTTACACATCCGACTTTAACGAAAAGTCGTCAAACACCTGTGGGGTATTAAGGCTCACTGGACCCCTTGATACGTGCCTTGAGGGGTGTAGTTTCCAAAATTGTATGCCATGCGGGGCGTTTTCTGCTGTTCTGGCACTATAGGGGCTTCCTAAATGCGACATGCCCCTCAAAAACCATTTCAGCAAAATTCACTCTCCAGAATCACATTGTTGCTCCTTCCCTTCTGTGCCCTCTACTGTGTCCGCCGAAGACTTCACATACACATATGAGGTATTTGCTTACTCGAGAGAAATTGGGTTACAAATTGTGGGGGGCTTTTTCTCCTATTACCCCTTGTACAAGTTCAAAAACTGGGTCTACAAGAACATGCGAGTGTAAAAAATGAAGATTTTGAATTTTCTCCTTAACGTTGCTGCTATTCCTGTGAAACACCTAAAGAGTTAACACGCTTACTGAATGTCATTTTGAATACTTTGAAGGGTGCAGTTTTTATAATGGGTCACTTGTGGGGTATTTCTAACATGAAGGCCCTTCAAATCCACTTCAAAACTGAACTGGTCCCTGAAAAATTCCGATTTTGAAAATTTTGTGGAAAATTGCTGCTGAACTTTGAAGCCCTCTGATGTCTTCCAAAAGTAAAAACATGTCAACTTTATGATTCAAACATAAAGTAGACATATTGTATATGTGAATCAATATATAATTAATTTGGAATGTCTATTTTCCTTACAGGCAGAGAGCTTCAAAGTTTGAAAAATGCCAAATTTTAAATTTTTTTCATCAAGTTTTGCAATTTTTCACCAAGAAATGATGCAAGTATCAACAAAAATTTACCACTAACATGAAGTAGAATATGTCACGAAAAAACAATCTCAGAATCAGAATGAAAAGTAAAAGTAATGCTTAAAATGACAGTAGTCAGAAAAAACGCTCTTGTCCTTAAACAAGAGGTTATCCAGGGGTTATCCAAGAAAAAACTTTTTTTATATATATATCAACTGGCTTTAGAAAGTTAGACAGATTTGTAAATTACTTCTATTAAAAATCGACTTCAGTAGTACGTATGTGCGCTCTACCATAGAACGGGTCTCTCTGTGCTGCATTAAACTTGATTTCTGCTCTGGTGCATGGGTTTAGGTAGGGAGTCAGCAGCCATCGGCTCAATTTGTAACCATTGTCACCAAGGTGAAAAATGTTTACATTTTATTTTTTGTAAAAAAAAAAAAAAAAACATTGTCATGTCAGGTTAACACTTACTTTCTTAAAGGGATATTCCCGTTGAGAAATATGTTACCTAAAATTTGCCTATGAAGTTTTGCCTTTGTCTATTTCTGCTATTTCTGCTTTGTCTATTTATTATATTTATTGATCTTAATTCTTCCCATATTTATCTGTTGATGTATGGTTTTTTTTTTTTTTAATCGGTATCACCACATTTCTGCCACTTCTGGCCATGTCAGAAAATGTCTGGAGCAGGAGATGTTTGCTATGTGGATTTTTCATCCTACTGGAGACAGTTCAGAAAATGAACAGAGGTGTCAGCATAGAGGACTGTGGTCATACTGTAAATAAGTTAAAAACTTCCTGTGGAGCATCCAGCAGCTGTTTTTTTTTTGTTTGTTTGTTTGTATCACTTAAAATAGTATAACAAGACAACTTACCTAATAAGCATCCATCTTGGAACATACCCTGTTGAAAGCGGTTGTACAGTTCTGTGTTTTTCAGAATGAACGCATCATGGCATGAGCCTGGGAAATTAGGTACCACATCAGTTATGTTTAAGAATGGTCCCACCACAATTTGCACATTGATTGATCGATACATTTTCCTGTTTCTATATTGCATCTCTTGTCTTGCTGGTGGTATTAGGGTGACGTGGCTGCAGTCCAACCATCCAATGATGTTAGGCATTCCTGTAATTTTAAAAAACTCTTCCTTGTAGGACTGTATCTCCTCTTGTGTTTGTGGAAAACGTAGGTATTGGTTGGCCACTGTATGCATGGCTTTTAGAACTTGTTTAAGGATGCATGAAAAGGATGGTTGGCTCATACCAAAGCGATCTGCTGTGCAGCTTTGGAAGATACTAGTTGCTAAAAAATACAAAACTGATAATAGTTTGGTGATCCCATTGAGGGCTTTGGAACGTTGGGTTTGATTACTAATTTGATTTTCTATCTTGTTCAGAAGTTCCAGAATAGTGGGCTTACTGAGACAGAAGCTTCCATGAATCTCTTCCTCCAGGAAAAAATCAAATTGTAGTTGTGGTTGTAATACATGCCGACGCCTTCGTTGGATCCTGCGTTTTCTGTTTTCATTTGTAGTATGATGACTGACTATAGCAGTAAGGATACTTGGTTGTAAATCGTGTTCCTGCAATGTGTCATTTTATAGGCATTTAAATGGTACTTAAAGGGGTACTCCACTGGCTGTCACTCTCCCTCCCATAGACTTGCATTGAGGGGGCATGGCCGTGATGTCATGAGGGGCGTGGCTGACCCCCACAGCGCAAAAACAGTGTTCGGAACATTTACTTCTTCATGCTGGCCAGTGGAGTACCCCTTTTAAAGTTTAGCTTTTGGTTTATAATCATTGAACACTAGTCCCAAGGTAAGTTTCAATAACAAATAAACCTACATATTTTCATCAAGCCTTTTATACGACACAAATTAATAACAACTGTGGTGACACACTGTACCAAATCCCCTACTCATGTAATCATCTCCTTCCTACTGTGGTGACACACTGTACCAAATCCCCTCCTCATGTAATCTCTATTAGTTTTAGTTTGATCTCTTTTTGTTGAGCAATTGTAAGGATTTGTGTGTACTAACTGTATTATAAATGCTTGCTAATGTAAGGTACATACACATGTTCAGGTTACGCAACATATTTCATATAGTGCAAAAAGTGATGCACATGATGTATTACCCAACGTGGCTGGCAATTAACATACACAGGGTTAGCCTGTGTAATTTTTATTTTATTTTTTCTTCTTTTTGTGGGCTGGTCATGACATCATGCGCTTGTGTAGCACGTATGTTATTAATGGCGCAGGGCGGGGCTAACAAAGCAGTTGCATGGCGGACAGACCGCTGTGACTTGAATCTGGTAAGTAGGCCTAGGTGAATCAGAAAACTTTCACATCAAAAAGCTCATCACCCTGAGAAAAGAGGAGATGAGAGAAATAACGTGTCAGACAGTTTCTTGTCCTGGCCAGACCATTGTGTGCTGTGTTCAACTCGGACGATGTCTTGGGCGTGATGCCATGTTGTCTTGACTGTGTTGTTAAAGAGGTTATCCAGGGAAAAACTTTTTTTTTTTTTATATCAACTGGCTCCAGAAAGTTAAAACAGATTTGTAAATTATGAAGAATATGTGATATAAATATGGAATATTTATAGTTACCAGTCCTCAAGAGTACTGTGAATTGTGAATTAAGGAGAGATGAGAAATAAGAAGAGAGTCAAAGGTATGAATGGTTGTATGACAATTTATAAAAAAAAAAAAAAAATTTTTATAAAGTATATATCTGTGCCGGTCGCCTTAGCAGGGCCCTTGCATGGGGCGAACGGCAATATAAAAGTTATAAAATTTCCATATAATGAAAGATGATAAAAATGGTAACTGTACCAAGTATAACAGAAAAAATGAAAAATGTGATAGATATATATTGTTCTGCTTATTGCACTTAAGTCATTGGTGATATAGTTCTTGTGTGTATACACTTGTTGCACTTATATAGTTCTCATATATAGTTCATTGGTGATATAGTGCAGAATTAATATGTTGGGATGCCTTAATATTTCATTTATAGTTCATATATTGGAAAAGTTCATTGGCAGTTCAGTTGTTTCAGCACTGTGTTAGTATATTATGATCGGTGCACAGCACCACTCACCATCCACAGGGTTTTACCTGTGCACCGATCATAATACACTAACACAACGCTGAAACAACTGAACTGCCAATGAACTTTGCCAATATATGAACTATAAATGAAATATTAAGGCATCCCAACATATTAATTCTGCACTATATCACCAATGAACTATATATGAGAACTATATAAGTGCAACAAGTGTATACACACAAGAACTATATCACCAATGACTTAAGTGCAATAAGCAGAACAATATATATCTATCACATTTTTTCATTTTTTCTATTATACTTGGTACAGTTACCATTTTTATCATCTTTCATTATATGGAAATTTTATAACTTTTATATTGCCGTTCGCCCCATGCAAGGGCCCTGCTAAGGCGACCGGCACAGATATATACTTTATAAAAAAAATTTTTTTCAATTAATAAATTGTCTATCAACCATTCATACCTTTGACTCTCTTCTTATTTCTCATCTCTCCTTAATTCACAATTCACAGTACTCTTAAGGACTGGTAACTATAAATATTCCATATTTATATCACATATTCTTCATAGCTATAGGCCTTTTTGGGTGAAGGCAACACCTTTAACCTCGAGTACCTTCTACATATCCTAGGTGAGCTACACATACCATATACTATTCCATTGAGATTTGTAAATTACTTCTATTACAAAATCTTAATTAGAGGTTTGCTATGGAGATTTGCTTCTACTCTGGACAGTTCCCGAGACAGGTGTCATCAGAGAGCACTTAGACAAAAAAGAACAACTCAACTTCAGCAGCTCATAGGTGATGTTAAAAATAAATAATAAAAAAAAAACCTTACAAACATTAAACTAGCCTAATTATGTACCCAGCTAAGCAGGTAATTAAAAAAAAATTATTCTTATGGTCTAAGCATGGTTTACCTGAATCAAATTATGTTTAATTTTTAAATGTTTTCCCTAGACAAAAATCCTATGCCTGTTTTTAATTGAGGAAAGAGTTGTTAAATATGAAATCACCATATGATTTTTTGCTAGGGGCAACTATGTATGTTTTTCTAGGTCCAGGATAGGATAAATATAAATCTATATGTCTCAACACATTGCATTCCCTTGCAGGGATGTTCACCCTGCCTCTGCCTAATATTTTTTCGAAAAAATTAAAACGTCACTCAGGATGGGGGATTGTTAGAAGTATGGTGTAGGAACAATGGTGGATATTTAGCAAGACCTGTGCTGAGAAAAAGTTGACCATTTGCCCATAGCAACCAATCAGATCGCTTCATTGATTTTTCAGAGGCCTTTTATAAAATGAAAGAAGCAACTTGATTGTTAGCTATGGGCAACTGGTCAGCTTTTAAAATGCAAACATTTTGATGAATCTCCTCCATTATTTAAGTTGACCCTGGCAATCAATTTTCTGGTTTGTAAGAAACTTAAAAAAAAATAAAATAATAATATATATATATATATATATATATATATATATATATATATATAGAAGGTTGCAACCTGTATTTATGGGAGGGGCCTGGGTGGTATAAATACCCGCACGTGCAGGTTCAGGGGGCACGTTGAACGTTACGCTGTAGCTGACGTCATCACCGCAGTTGGCGGGAGTTCCGAGTTACCAGCAAGACAGTCTGGCGTCCAGGGCCCATTGGGGAACAGGTTTGGGGGGAAGGGGGTGTCGGGTCTGCCGCCCGCAAAGCAGACTGTGTTTTCTTGTTCCGGCCATTGATATTGAGGAAGCAGTGTGGCAGTTCACAGGGCCTTCCTGTTGAGGCGGCCAGACTGTATACTAGAAGCCGGGTAGGGGGTATCGGAGGCAGGCGGGGAGCCCGATCTCAGAGCAAGCACTCCCGTCTGCGGTACAGTCTACGCTCCGCCCATCTGCAGCGCAGTCTTCACTCACCTGGGATCCTGCGTGGCCGGTGGCGTCGGCGGTGTTCGGGACTCCCAGTGAGCCAGCCGGGGGAGAGGCGCTGTCTTGTGACAACATCGCTGCAGTTTTCATACAGTAGAACACGTTTGTATTTTCATACAGTAGAACATGTTCGTATTTTCACACAGTAGAACACGTTTGGATTTTCATACAGTAGTACATGCTTGGATTTTCATACAGTAGAACACGCTTGGATTTTTATACAGTATAATGCTGGTGTCTTCCAACAGTATATGTGCTTGTATTTGCATACAGAATATGCGACTGTGTTTGCATACAGTACACGCGCTTGTATTTTCATATAGTATACACACTTGTATTTTCTGCATATTCACGCTTGTATTTTCCATATAGGTTATACGCTTGGTTTCTTACGATATACACGTTCGTGTTTTTTTTTTTTTGTACAGTACATGCTGTTGTTTCATACGGTACACACGCTTGTGTTTTTCGTACAGTATACACGCTTATATTTCCAGTACAGTATACACGCTTGTATTGAACATACATTATACACGCTTGTATTTTCCATACAGTATGCGCGCTTGTGTTTTCCATACAGTATGCGTGCTTATGTTTTCTATACAGTATGCGCGCTTGTGTTGTCCATACAGTATGCGCGCTTGTGTTGTCCATACAGTATGCACGCTTGTATTGTCAATACAGTATGCACGCTCATATTGTCCATTTAGTATGCACGCCTGTATTGTCCATACAGTATACACGGTTGTATTGTCCATTTAGTATGCACGCTCGTATTGTCCATTTAGTATGCACGCTTGTATTGTCCATAGAGTATACACGCTTGTATCATATATACAGTACACATGCTTGATTCATCCATATAAGTACACATGCTTGTAGTTTTCATACAGTATACAACATTTTTTCCATGTAGGATAACACGCTTGTATTTTCCATACAGTATTACATGCATTGTATTTTCCTTACAGTACAACACGCTTGTATTTTCCATACAGGTTGTATTTTTCATACAGTATAAAATGTTTGTATTTCCATACCGTATTACACGCTCGTATTTTCCATACAGTCTACACACTCATAGTTTCTGCACAGTATAGTACGCTCATGAATTTTGCATACAGTTTAACACGTTTGGATGTTCTATATGGTGTAAAACGCTCCCGTTACCATAGGACATAACACGCTTATGTGTCCATATGTTGTACGTGCTTATGTTTTTCATACGATATAATACGCTTACGTGTTCATACGGTTCGACACGCCATAACATGTCCCATACGATTAACACGATCGGTCTATATGGCATAGCACGCACGTGGGTTCCATATGCTGCAATATGATTGTCGGAATATAGTATAACCTGCTTATGGTTGCATACGGTGGTAAGCATATGTGCCTAGGGTAACTGTGGTTATGCATGGTTTACTAAGCGTTGTTACTGTAGCATTGTCTCTGCATATATGTTATATCGTCTCTACGCTTATTATAACAGCAGTGTGGCTGCTGCTATAGCGGTTCTACGACACGTTTCTTGAACATTGGTACTACCTATACGACACTACAGCATGGTTAGCATGTGGATGTTACGGTAGCATGTAACGGTGGTTATTCTACTGAAAGTTACTAGTTTGATGTTGGTACGTTACCATAGTATTGGTGCCTCAGCTCTTGTTGCTTCGCATGTGTTACCATAGTTTATATCTACACTCAGGTGACGTTAGCAGGTCCTATAGATTTTCTCTACATGTTTCTCAGTATGCATTATTTTAGTTTTCTTGTACGCTTTCAGTAGACTTTGGTGTTACGCAGAATACGGGACCATAGCTTTGGGTGGCCTATAGCGTTATGTTGATATGACATGTTGTGCCAGAGGGTTGGGTTATCATGGCATGTTGTGTTAATGTAGTATTTGTTGGTTTGGCATTTTTACTTTTTGGAAAGGGTATGGTAGATTGTGGTCTCCATGCTTATGTTATCATTACGTGCTACTCTATTTAATTAGATATGGTCACTACTGATATGTTTCAGAGCAGTAGTATCGCATACACATAGGTGGTGGTATATCCAGGATGTCACATTCTCAGGTGGGATACACCACTCAGTTATTGTGGCTGACACGCTTTCAGAACAATAGTCTCACAACACATAGGCGGTTGTATACCTGTCATGCCTGTCACGTTTAGCAGGGGGGATACACTGCTTGGTTATTGCTGCTGATACGGCTTCAGAGCAATAGTGCCACGGCACATGGACGCTTATATACCTGTGATGCCCATCATGGTTCCAGGTGGGGTGCATTCCATAGTTGTTGTGTCTGACTCTTTTATCCTTAAGCATATGTAGTTTCAGAGTCATTGTTGGGCTCACGTTACTATCGCAGGTCACATTACCTTAGCAGTTTTGGCGAATAATGATTCAGCGTTGGTTACGGTTTATTTCAGCGTTCGGACTTAACGGGTTAGTTTACCATTGTTACAGATATTTAGTTACTTTAGCTCTAACATAACGGTCATTAGACATCATGCACTTATGCCATCATACAACTATCCACTCACCTCTGCTGGGCATATAGCCTCTGACTGGGTGACATGCTGGATCCATTTAAAACTCCACCTGGGAAAAAGGGGGGAGGGGTGCACAGCTAAAGAGGGTGCCATTTCCCCCTGAATTGTACATACAAGAAAAAAGAAAGATAGCCCCTCCCCCTTTTTCACAGGTGGAGTTTTAAATGGATTTTAAATGGATCCAGCATGTCACCCAGTCAGAGGCTATATGCCCAGCAGAGGTGAGTGGATAGTTGAGTGTTAGGCTCAGAATTTGTGCTAGGGTCCCATCCTAAATGAGGCCACCTCCCGTGGTGGATGGGGGACACGTTTTGATCAAAAAGTGCGCTAAGAGCCTCAATTTTTTTGACCAATGTGTGCTGCTGCAATCCTCTTTTTTTGTATACTCTGTATATGCCATGGCAGTGTGCACCCGTGTATTAGGCTGTTGTGCTGGCTATCTTTCTTTTTTCTTGTATGTACAATTCAGGGGAAAATGGCACCCTCTTTAGCTGTGCACCCCTCCCCCTTTTTCACAGGTGGAGTTTTAAATGGATCCAGCATGTCACCCAGTCAGAGGCTATATGCCCAGCAGAGGTGAGTGGATAGTTGAGTGTTAGGCTCAAAATTTGTGCTAGGGTCCCATCCTAAATGAGGCCACCTCCCCGTGGTGGATGGGGGACACGTTTTGTTTAAAAAGTGAGCCTCAATTTTTTTGACCAATGTGTGCTGCTGTAATCCTCTTTTTTTGTATAATATATATATATATATATATATATATATATATATATATATATATATATATATTATAATAGACCGCCAATCCTCCTAGATCTCCAGCATTTACATGAGAGGAGCTGTTATTTATGGTCAAATTCCTTGACAAGAAAAACTATGATGCAACTTGGCTAGGCACTTCATACAAGAAGAAAACAGCCGTCCTTAAAAAACTGTCCAAGAAGTTCTATGATACTTTTGGTACTTTCTCCAAGACAATTGACACTTCTCAGATATGAAGGTCCGTCAAAAGATAACCTTAAAGAACTGGCTATGAAGAGGTGCGAGCAGCACTGCGGGTATATTGGATCAGTGAAAGCAGGGGGCTACTGGATGTTAGCTGCAGTGAAGCGTGGGTGATAGAAGATCAAGGAAAAAACGGCACTCACCAGAACTTCATTTCTTCGTGCTTTATTGCAGATAAAATACTACCATAAAAGGGGGGGGGGAGACATACAGTGGGGGGATTCAGCCCTGAATCCCCCCACTGTATGTCTCCCTTCCTTTTTATGTGAGTATTTTATCTGGAATAAAGCACAAAGAAATGAAGTTCTGGTGAGTGTCGTTTTTTCCCTTGATCTTCTATAAACTGTTTAACCTTAAAGAACATTTGTCTGGAGATTTCCAAAGGTAAAGATAAGGCACACATAGGTCTAGGCTAAATCGCCCAGTTGAACATGGCAAACAATCGGATTCCTTATTTAAAATTTTATATGTCTCATGAAAAATAAAATAAGCAAGCTGATTGTTTGCTATGGGCAACTTTTCTATGCAAATGTTTGCCTAAATCTCCCACATAGTGACTATGTTGTCACATTTTTGGAAATATATATGGTTTGATGGGTAATTTTAAAGGGGTTATCCAGGAAAAAAAATTTTTTTTTACATATATCAACTGGCTCCAGAGAGTTAAACAGATTTGTAAATTAGATACAAAGAAAAGGGGATGTGCAGCTCACAATTAACTAGTTGAGGTAAGGAGGTTATACACCTACAAATACCAACCCCTCAAAACTAGCATCAGAAAACTGATACATAATTAGATCTGGTTAAATATGAATTAAGACCGTGCTTCAATTATGTGATACAAAATATTATAACATTTTTATTAAAATATAATAATATATGCAAAAATAAACCTCATAGAACAGGGCCCTTGTGCAGAGGTAATATAAATACACTGTATAATAAACACCAATATGTAATACTGTTTTATGAAGTAGATGACATTTTCCGATAATCCGGTATCTAATAGTCTAGACAGTGATGGAATGTCCCGTACTTTGGATTAAATCCTGATAGGGCAAATGATATAATAAGAATATAGTTACCAGCCTAATGGATAGCTCAGCTGTGATCTCCTTAGGACAATAGGTGAGGTCCGCAATGCTTGGGTGGTGTACAACGCTGGCATGCGTTACCGCGGAGGTCTGCCTGCCACAGACCAAGATGAAATTGGAATTTTGCCGCTCCCAAGGTGCTCGCTAGTAGATGGTAACAGGCGGCTTCTAGATGCAGACCTCGTGGTGTCCTATGGCGTGTTACTTCAATTAAAAAATCTTAATCCTTTCAGTACTTATGATCTGCTGAATTTGAGTTGCTCTTTTCTGTCTAAGTTCTCTCTGATGACACGTGTCTCGGGAACTGTCCATAGTAGAAGCAAATCCCCATTACAAACCTCTTCTACTCTGTGCAGTTCCCGAGACAAGCAGAGATGTCAGCAGAGAGCACTGTTGCCAGACAGAAAAGAACAACTCAACTTCAGCAGCTGATAATTATTGGAAGGAGTAAGATTTTGTAATAGAAGTAATTTACAAATCTGTTTAACTTTCTGGAGCCAGTTGATATATATATATAAAAATATATTTTTTCCTGGAATAACCCTTTAAGGATTGCATACAAGGGTTTACATTCCAAACACTAACCATGATTTGTTGACAAAAATAGTAAAACAGTCACAATCTGAATCATGATTCAACATTTAAATGTGTACCTAGTGTGTACCTACTCCAGTGTTCCTACATTTTTGACTTTTTAAATGCTGATGCAAATCTGAAAAATGTACAGTTTACAATTTGCAAATCAGAATACGTACAGTACTCATGTGCTGTATGCTACAGAGAATATTTTCTATTTAGTTTGTTTTTGTGTGTGACCACAGTGCTGTCTGCTGACACCTCAGTCCATTTCAAGAACTGTCCAGAGCAGGAGCAAATCCAACTATCCAATCTATTCTGCTTAGTAAAGTTTAGGACAAGGACAGTGGTGTCAGCAGAGAACACTGTGGGCAGCCCTAACAAAATAATATTAAAATGAAAAAATATTGATCAGACAGAAAATAATTAACCGTTTGAATGACTAGTTTTAAACAAAAAATGTATAATCTGGTTAATTTTCTAACCCCATTTCCTTTTTGTTATTTTAAAGTTTTACACTGGAGTAACCCTTAAACTTTAGCTAAATTTTATCCTGGTGTGCCTGTTAACCAGAAGCAGGTGGTTTGTTAACTTTAGAGTAAAATCCACAAGATGGATTTTATAAGACTATTGTTAAAGGGGTTCTCCAGCCTGACACATGTTATCCCCTATCCAATAGATAGTGGATAAGATGTCTGATTGCGTGGGTGCCTGCCGTGTGGACTCCCCACCATCTCAAAAATGGCACTGCAGTTTTACGGTCATGTAAGCCTTTGGCTTCAGTGATTGTGACGTCACGCCACACCACTCCATTTAGGTCTATGGTAGGGGGCCTGACGGCTAGTACCCAGCCATCACGCCGACTCACATAGACATTAATGGAAGGAGCGTGGTGGGTGTGTTTGCCAGTCATCCGGCATTGCACAGAGTTTGCACCATTCACCGGATGCCTGTGGTGCTATGTCAGAGATTGCAGGGGTCCACAGTGGCTGGAACCCTGCAATAAGAAATGTTATCTACTATCCTTTGGATAGGGGCTAACATTTCTAGCATCTGAGTACCTCTTTAATGCACCCTAAGGCCCATTTAAATTAAATGTTAGAATACCTTTGTTCTATACAAACTTCAACATTGTGAGATGATGGTTTGCATTTACGTTTATACATCGTCATTTGTCCTTTGTTTTCACAGCTTTACCAATATCCCTGGATGATGTGGATACAGAAACAAATGGGAAAGACAACAGTGATGTTCTAACATCTGAAAGCCATCCCACCCAGGTAGGCAAATGGCTTGATAATAATCTAAATTTTTTTTTAAATATGCATGCTCTATTGTGCCTTACATTATATATTAAAATTGCTGGTTTCATATTGTCAATTTTTGACTTTGCTTTGTTCTTTCAACATTTTTTAAATATTTTGAGGCATAATAAAAAAATATATAAAAAGCTATCCTTGACATGTTTTTAGGTATGTAAAATCCTTTTTTTTTTTTTATTTGCAGAGAGCAGGTCTATGACCTCAAAGAAAAATGGGACATCAAACCGGGGCACAGACTTCAGGAGGAAGTGGTTTCTTTTATTCAGTAAAATATAAAATTATAAATATTTAAGAAGGTGCAACTCAGTACACAGCAGCGTTTCCAGCCCGGACCAGGCTCTTCGTCAGGCAATATGGAATCACATGGGGAATGGGGATTACAAGACAATAATGGTAATTCCTTCCGGTTCAGGGACCAGGCCAGTAGAACTGGAAACAGTTAAAATTAAATAATTATATAATAATAAAATAGTGAAGCAGTCATGTGTAAAAACAATATACAATTAAAACAGTTCACAAATAAGATGCAGAATATAGTAGGAATGATACAGTCGAAATTTTGTGAAATAAGAACAAAAAGTGGTACGTAGCCTGAGGTCATGATGTGGTAGAGCTAACAGCGGCGCAGGCGCACATCAGTAGGGCCAGCAGATGTCAGAGAGGAAGTATGGGTTAATGCGCATGCGCTTGACGTGTAGAGAGCAGATTTTCAGGATGCACAAGCGTGATGGACCAGAAGAAGGAATGGGCAGCCGATAGGGGGGTTTCAGCTTTTTCAAGTGTTTAGACCGGGATCAGTATTTGACCGGAAAATGCTGTAAAAGGTAAGGGCCCACTATGAGATAATTTCTCGGACTTCATTCAGTCCGTGGGGAGACAAAGTTTGTATTTTGTAGATCCAGTATATTTCGAGTCTCAGTTTTTCAAATCTATTGTTGATGGTGGCAGGGACAAAGTCAATAGGTATAATGGAGATGGCTGGTTCTGGTCTGGATGTAGAAATGTGATGTGTTTAGAGAGGCCATGTAATAAAAATTTCCTTTTTATGTTTAATCTGTGCTGATTTAATCTCAAATGGAGGGGTCTTGTTACATTGGATCATGTAAATGAGGTGATTAGAGCAGCAGGTAAGGTGGTATTTTATGCTAAAAGTTTCTCCCGTAGAGGATGAGGTGAAAACCGATTTTCCATGGATGATCTGGGTACAGCAGAGGCAGCGTAGTTTTTTACATTTAAAGCTGCCTTTGTCCAATGGTTTTCCGAAGAGATCTTTGGGAATGCTGTATTTTTGTTGCTGTCTTCTGATCTGTGCTAGATTAGTGCTAGAATAGTTTTGAGCGATGGTGCTCTCCTGTATGTGCATCGTGGTCGAGGAGGAATTAGGGGACCCAAAAAAAGGGTAGGCTTTGAGGATGTGCCAATGGCGTGTTAATATATTCTTAATCTGGCTTGCATCATTACTGTGGGTGGTAATCAGGTTCGATGAGAATGGATTCTTTCTTTTTTCTTTATGTTCGTTTGAAGATGGTCTTGTGGGATCGCTTTTCATGTGGTTTAGACAGACTGTTTTAGATAATCTCTTGGTGCGATTGCAGGCTTCATTGAGAATTTTTTCTGGTAGTTTTTCTGCCGAAAGCGGTCACAGAGAATTTTGGATTGGTTTTTGAAGGTGTCAGAGTTTGTACAATTTTTTTTTATTCTTTTATATTGACTATATGGAATATTGACAAACCATTTTTTTAAATGGGCGCTGTAGAAATCCAAATAGCTATTTTCATCCACCTTTTTGAAGAAGGTGGATGTGAGGAAGGCTGTATCGTTGTGAGTGATATTGATGTCCAGAAAATTTATACTGTCATTATTGTATTCCAATGTATATTGTATGCCCCAATTATTGCTGTTAAGATGCTGGAGGAAGGTGGAGATGGTGACAGGGGAGCCCTTCCAGACAAAAAACAGATCATTGATGTATCGATAATAAACGGCGATATTTTGCATGATGATAGGGTTATTCCAGATGTATTCGGTCTCAAAGGCGTCCATGAATATAGTTGCATAAAATGGGGAGACCTTTGAGCCCATGGCTGTACCGAGTTTCTGATGGAATATTTTGTTGTCATATGTGAAGAAATTATTGTTTAACCTCTTAAGGACCAAGGATGCATGAGTACATCCTTGGTCCCGCTCCCGTGATATAATGCGGGGTCCCACGGTGACCCCGCATCATATCACAGCGGGCTCATAGTGAAGCCGGGACCCGCCGCTAATAGCGCGCGGCACTAATCGCGGTGCCGCGAGCTATTAACCCTTTAGCCGTGCGCTCAAAGCTGAGCCACGCGGCTAAAAGAGAAAGTAAAAAGTGCCGGTTAGCTCAGTGGGCTGTTCGGGATAGCCGTG
This sequence comes from Hyla sarda, assembly GCF_029499605.1. Classification (NCBI taxonomy): domain Eukaryota; kingdom Metazoa; phylum Chordata; class Amphibia; order Anura; family Hylidae; genus Hyla; species Hyla sarda. The sequence goes on from NC_079198.1 coordinate 35,463,017, forward strand.
GTGAAATCGTGGCATCCCGAACAGCTTACAGGACAGCCGGAGGGTCCCTACCTGCCTCCTCGCTGTCCGATCGCCGAATGACTGCTCAGTGCCTGAGATCCAGGCATGAGCAGTCAAGCGGCAGAATCATCGATCACTGGTTCCCCTGTGAGAAACCAGTGATCAATGTGAAAGATCAGTGTGTGCAGTGTTATAGGTCCCTATGGGAGCTATAACACTGCAAAAAAAAAAGTGAAAAAAAAGTGAATAAAGATCATCTAACCCCTCCCCTATTAAAAGTTTGAATCACCCCCCTTTTCCCATAAAAAAAAAAAACACAGTGTAAATAAAAATAAAAATAAACATATATGGTATCACCGCGTGCGGAAATGTCCGAATTATAAAAATATATCGTTAATTAAACGGCACGGTCAATGGCGTACGCGCAAAAAAAAATCCAAAGTCCAAAATGGTAAATTTTTGGTCACTTTTTATATCATGAAAAAATTAATAAAAAGCGATCAATAAGTCCTATCAATGCAAAAATGGTACCGTTAAAAACTTCAGATCACGGCGCAAAAAAATTAGCCTTCATACTGCCCCATACACGGAAAAATAAAAAAGTTATAGGGGTCAGAAAATGACAATTTTAAATGTATTAATTTTCCTGCATGAAGTTATGATTTTTTCCAGAAGTACGACAAAATCAAACCTATATAAGTAGGGTATCATTTTCATCGTATGAACCTACAGAATAAAGATACGGTGTAATTTTTACCGAAAAATGTACTACGTAGAAATGGAAGCCCCAAAAATTTACAAAACGGCGTTTAAAAAAAATAAATTATCTCACAATTATATTTTTTCCGTTTCACCGTAGATTTTTGGGCAAAATGACTGACGTCATTACAAAGTAGAATTGGTGGCGCAAAAAATAAGCAATCATATGGATTTTTAGGTGCAAAATTGAAAGAGTTATGATTTTCTAAAGGCAAGGAGCAAAAAACGAAAGTGCAAAAATGGAAAAAACCCCGGTCCTTAGGGGGTTAAAATGTATGAGAGCGAGTTAGTTAGAAAATGTCAATATTCCGGGGATATTCTGCTGTCACTTTTCAGGGCCTGGTGGACACACTGGATGCTGAGTTTATGCTGGATGCTTGAATAAAGTGGTGAAACATCGCATGTAATGAGAATGTATTCCGGTTGCCACTGTAGAGGTATGAGGTGTTCAATGAGTTGAGTGGAATCCTTAAGATAACTTCAGAGATTTGTGGCATATGGTTGTAAATGGAGATAAAGGTAATGGGATAGGTTACTTAACGTAGAGTTGGTGCATGCAATGATCGGTCTTCCTGGCAGATTGGTGGTGGATTTGTGGATTTTTGGTAAATGATAAAAATAGGGTTTATTATTGCAGGTTTGTAGGATAAATTTTTTCTCAATTTTGGATAGATTATGGGATTCTGTTGCAGTGTTAACTGGGAGTAGTAGTTCTTTCTTTATTTTCTCAAACAGGTCTGTGGTGATTAGGGAATAGTAGTTAGTATCGGATAAAATGTGGAGTGATTCAGTGTCATATTGGTGATAGTCCTGGATAACCAGACCACCACCTTTATATGCTGGCCGGATTACTATATCTTCATTCGACCAAAGTTTGTTCATAGCCACTCTTTCACCTTTAGTGAGGTTGTCATTGAAATGTTTTTTTTAAGTCCAGAGAGTTTGGAATTGAAGTTATCACTGACTAATTTTTGGAAAGTCTCAATAAAGGAGCCTTGTGATTGTAGTGGATAGAAATTCGATATTGGTTTGCATGTATCTTGACTGGATATATCTGGAGCTGTAGTGATGGCAGGTGGATCTTGATTGGTGTTTTCAGCATGATTCTTGTGTTTATGAATTTGAAAATGACATTGTTAGGTCAATTTCCGGATGAATTTTTGAAAGTCGAAGTAGAGATCAAATGGATTGCTGGCAGTTTTTGGGCAAAATGATAGTCCTTTTTGAAGCAGGTTTGTTTTAGCTGCTGTAAGTTTGTATTGGGAAATGTTAAAAATATAAATGGATTACTTTATTTTCTCTGGTGGTTTGTGGAATTCTGAGGCTCTGTTGTTCTTCCTTTTTTGGCCACCCCGACATCCTCTCTTTGTTCTTCTTTTTTTCTCTTTCCCTTCTGAAGAGCAAATATATATACGGGATCCAGACCGTTTTTACTGGGCTCCGTTCTAAAAAATAACTGCTATGTGGTTCCATGCTGGATGATCCAACTTGTGGGTTTTCACGTTCGGTAGTGGGTAGTAGTTTAGAACTGACAAGAGGGTCCTCAAAATTAATGAGGGGGCTTAGGGGAAGATCCAGTGTATGGTCTGACATGTTGATTATGGTTTTTAAATTTGAGAATGTTGATGAGGAGCATTTGGCAACTAATGTTTCATCCCACTGTCAGGGATGGCTTGAGGTGAGGCATTAAAATATGAGTGACCGCTGCTGCATATGTTGAGGGCCGGCGCAAGGGATTCACACCAGACAGGATGTTGGTATAGTATCTCCCTTCCCAGCATACTCACTAAGGAGCTGTCCAAGGAGTTCTGTTTAATTCAGAAAGTACATTTGGTTTTTTACGTTTGACAAAGGAGGAGGTTTAGTTATGATGTCAAAATCAGCATGTTGCATTTTGATTGGTTATTTGCGCTTTATCTCTGTATATATTAGCATATTTTAGGCATCTATTTCTTTCTTGGCCAAAGTTCACTTATGCGGCTCTTTTCACTCTGAGACTGGAAAAACCCAGATCCATATGTTCCTCAAATATTTTGTCTTCTAAGGTCTCATCTTCCAATCTTAGTCACGAGCAGATAGCAAGATCAGGAACATTGTTTATAGTTTAAGAGTAGGTAACAAATATATTTTTTCTGCATTAGAAAAGTATATATATATATATTGATCGACAGTCAGAATCATTTTAATCAACCTGACACCTTTATACAAACCTCACAGGCTTGGTAAGTATATTTTCTGAATTAACATTTCTGACCACACTAAGCGGATTATCATTATGGTCATTTTTTTGTCAAAAAAAATGAGAATTGTTACCCAACTTCACCACTCCTCTGTGGTTCACAACACACAAGCCATTGGCTTGTTTCTTTTCTTTTTTTATTAGAAAAAAATTATGTGATTTTAATTGTTTCAGGGTAAATTAGCCAAAAAAAAAAGTTCGTTTGAAAGAGCACACTTGTATGTGTTAACCTTGTGTTTGTCATGAAGGTACTTCAGTTTGTGCATTTAAAAAGCTGAATATAAAAGCAATGTTGTAATGCTTTTACTATTTTACATACTTTAAGAAATAAAGTTCTATTTCTGCAGCAAATTAACATCTGTGTCCTTATCCACTCTCCTAGCGTTAGATGATTTTGCTTTTAAAATGTTTGTTTAAAAATTGTTCATTTTTCTCATCCAAAAAAAGAGCAATGAGTCCGAAAGGAATGCAACCCCTAATAGCTCTAGTTGTTTACATTTTTGATCCCTTTTCACTAGAGATGAGCGAATCATAGCTGACAAACCCAAATTCGTTACGAATTTCATGAAATATTCAATTCACAACTAAAGCAAATATCGCTGCGATTCTATCACGCGAATCGCTACATTAAACTCCATTTACTGCAGTCCAGGCTCCAGGGCACCTAAAATAGTGGATCCACATGTCAGTACATGGGGCAAGAAACGCTGGGAAGGTGAGAAGGAAAGGCAGGAAGGGAAGTAGGCGGGATGACCCTGAATTACATGCAGGATGCAGCCTATCAGCAGCCAGTCCCCCCTGTGATTTCCCAGCCCTATATATTCGGCAGCCATTTTGTGGCTCGTCATATCATTCATTACACTGCATAGAGATAGGACGGACATCGCTGTGTGTGTGTTACACGGAAAAGCTCATTCCAGCAGCATTTCACATCCTAGTCACATCAGCATTTTGGTGGACAGAGAGCAGTGTTTTTTTTTCACTGAAAATTATTTTTACTGCAGCCATTAACCTCCCAGGCACTTTCTACAGCATTATATTACAGAGAGGGGCAGATAGCTGTGTGTTGCCTCATACATTTCAATAAGCTGCCTCAACTCCGTAAACCTTAGCAGAGGAGGCTGGAATAATTTTTCTGCGCAATTCTGTGTCTTTGTTATACAACAAATCATAAGTGCATAACTGCATACCACATACGTACATCTAAGTAGTGCACTATTTTGTACCTGTTAATCTGTCAAGGGCCTAGATACTGTGAAAGGAACGTCAAAAGCACACACCTGCTGCTGTTCTAGACAAATACTGTTTTTAGTGTAGTGAAGCGTATTGTACTCCCCCCATATACGTCAGGCAGAGAAGTGCCAGGAAATGCACAGGAGTGGCAGAGGCATAAATTCATCAGGCAGAGGTCGCAGCAGACTAGTGGCGAGTGGCAGCAGGAGTCGCAGCGAGAGGCCTGAGCTCCAGGTATCAGCTAGCAGTCGTGTCTCCACCAGCAACCCATCTGCCGTCATCGATTGGTTAACACGGTCATCTACTTCATCACAAGTGACATTTGACACCTCCAGTCAACAGTTGGTGGATTCCTCAGACACAACCCTTAGTTGGCATGGCCCGGGAGCAATCCCTGTTCTCCCATTGCCTCTGTCCTATGCTGTTCCCTCCCCTAAAGAAGTATCTTATGCTGTGGGTTCAGCTACACTATTCAGTGAGGACGATCTAATAAAGTACAGTCAGCAGCTACCCCAGCCAAGAAGCGGAGGAGACATCTGCCGCTTCCCCCGTTAGGCGGGCAAGTAGTGAGGAGGAAAGTGACGTGGGAGGCGGTGTTGTTAGGGTTCAGGGTCCTGAAGCAGACACTGTTGAGGAACCTGAGGAGGACATCAGTGACATGCAGACACTTGTTGATGATGATGAAGCCGATCGCAATTGGGAGCCGGGTGCAGAAGGGGCTTCATCATCATCAGGAGAAGAGAGTTGCAGGTTGCCCTTGAGGCAGCCGCTGAACCAGTGGAAATTCTGGTGCCAAACATGACCACCTGCTTTGCGGCAGCCTACCTTTCCTGGAGGAAGTGGAACAGGGGTTCCTGGAGACGGCGGCAGTAGCAGTCAATTGGTGCGGACTGTTGGCGGGAAAATCAGCTACTTGGCGGTGTGGCAGTTTTTCATCAAGCATCCGGAAGAGGTTCATATAGCCATATGCAAGATATGTCGGTAAAAGGTGAAGCATGGCCAGGGTCCCAATGTTGGCACCACGGCCCTGCGTCAACATATGCTGCGCCACCATAAAGCGGCCTGGGAGATCCGTGGCTCCGATGTAGTGGTCCAGCCTGCTGCATCACCCAGTGGCACACCGCTCCCTCTTTCAGCCAGCCAAAGCTCCACCACCTCAGACGAGGGGAGCTGGGTGTCATACCCTCCTTCTGTCACTCTAGATGCTCCTGTTCATCCAATGGTGCAGAAGCTGAATGTGCTCCTGTCCAAGTTGCTGGTGCTGCAGTCTCTCCCTTTTCAAGTGGTGGACTCTGCACCTTTCAGAGAACTGATAGCTTGTGCCGAGCCAAGGTGGAGATTGTCAAGCAGTCATTTCTTTGTGAAGAAGGCAGTACCAGCCCTGCACAATTTTGTGAAAGAGAAGGTGAGCCTTTCGGTGTGTACCAAAGTGCACGGCAGCACCGACATCTGGAGCTGTAACGATGGTCAGGAACAATACATGTCCTTTATGGCTCACTGGGTGAATGTGGTTCCTGCACAGCCACAACACCAACTTGGACAGGTCACACCGCTTCCTCCTCCACGCTCTCAGGCCGTTGGTCCTGTGACAGTGTGCGACTTCGACTCCTCATCCTCCACCGTGTTCTCAGCCTCCACTGCCCAGACAAGTCTCAGTGGCCCTTCAGCATACCATGTGTGCAGGGCACGGCGGGGTCACACTGTTCTTCACATGGTTTGCCTTCTCGAACGGAGTCACACAGGGAAGGAATTGCTAAAAGTCATTTGTAAAGAAATCTAAGCATGGCTTACTCCACGAAAACTGGAAATGGGAACCATGGTGACTGACAACAGGAAGAACATCTTGCATGTGATGCGACTGGGAAAGCTGAGCCATGTGCCCTGCATGGCACACATGTTCAATCTGGTTGTGAAGCAGTTCCTGAAGTGTTCCCCCCATTTTCAAGACATCCTAACAATGGGAAGGAAACTTTGCATGTACTTCAGCCACTCTTACACTGCAAAGCACACCCTCCTTGAGCTGCAGCGTCAGAACGGTATCCTCCAACATAGTCTGATTTGTGACGTTGCCACACGTTGGAAATCCACACTCCACATGTTGACCGACTGTACAAATGGAGAAAAGCCATCACCGGTTTCTTGATGATCCAAGCGGATAGGGGAACTCCCCTGTGTAACTTCAATGTGAACCAGTGGCAGCTCATACGTGACACTGGCCATTTGCTCAGGCCCTTTTAGGAAGCCACATTACTAGTAAGTTACCAGGATTATGGGATGAACGACTTAATTCCACTGCTTCATTCCTTACAACACATGTTGGAAACTATGGCTGGTCAGGGCACTGGAGACGCGGCGCCTACTTTTACGGCCACATGAACCCTGTGGGGGCTGAACTGGAGGAGGAGGGGAGGGGCACAGTGGGCACAGTTAAGTTTTCACCAAATGGGTGGTTTTTATAGTAATCTGAAAGGAGAGGAGGAGCAGGAGCAGCCAGAGGAGCTATAGGGTTATGAGGGAGGCGAGACAGAGGACCCAGACCATGCAGGGGAGATGGAAATAGGGAGTCCCTCCGAGTCACTTGCACAAATGGCACAATGCATGCTCACTTGCTTGCGTAGTGACAGCCAAATTGTCACCATTCAGCAGCGAGATGACTTCTGGCTCTCCACCTTATTGGACCCTTGCTATCGCCACAAAATAGGGGCCTTTTTTACACCCACTGAGAGGGAGGACAAACTGACCTACTACAGAGGCATCCTATGCCCCCTGTGCTCACCTTCCACTGCCAGCTCCATCAGCAGCAGCCTGAGTCTACAGTCGCTAATGAGTAGCTTTCTTCACCCGCATAATGAAGCAACTCATCAGCAGCAGGTACACCTGGAGCAGGACCTGAACCAGCAGGTGGTGGCATACATGCCCATGCCAACACACCTTGAAGAGCCGCTGGACTTATGGGTAGCCAAACTTGATTCATGGCCACAACTAGCAGAGTTTGCCCTGCTCTGCCAGTAGTGTGCCATCAGAGCGGGTGTTTAGTGTGCCTGGGGCCATAGTCACCTCAAGGAGAACTCATCTGTCCACGAAAAATGTGAAGAGTGAAGATGAATCAGGGATGGATCAGCCAGGATTTCCAACCACCAATGCCTGATGCATCAGAATAGATTGACCATGGTGCCACACCAACACTTCACAAATATGGATAGTGTAAAACAGATTTAACCCCTTAACGACGCAGTACGTAAATGTACGTCTTGGTGAGCTGGTACTTAACGCACCAGGATGTACATTTACGTCCTATGCCCAAATGCGAGCATCGGAGCGATGCTTGCGTCATGCGTGGCAGGTCCCAACTGATGATAGCAGCCAGGGACCCACCCGTAATGGTGGACATCCGCGATCGTGCGGATGTCCGCCATTAACCCCTCAGATGCCGTGATCAATACAAATCACGGCATCTGCAACATTGCGGTAATTTGAATGGATGATCAGATCTCCCGGGAGCACTGCCGCGGCGATCCGATCATCCAGCATGGCAGCTGGAGGTCCCCTCACCTGCCTCCGCTGCCTTCCACGGGTCTTTTGCTCTGGTCTGCGATCGAGCAGACCAGAGCAGAAGATGACCGATAATACTGATCAGTGCAATGTCCTATACATAGCACTGAACAGTATTAGCAATCGAATGATTGCTATAAATAGTCACCTATGTGGACTATTAAAGTGTAAAAAAAAAGTTTAAAAAATGTGAAAAACCCCCTCCCCCCAATAAAAACGTAAATTGTCCCATTTTCCCTATTTCACCCCCAAAAAGTGTAAAAAAAATATATTTTATATACATATTTGGGATTGCCGCGTGCGTAAATATCCCAAATATCAAAATAAAATGTTAATGATACTGTACGGTGAACGGAAAAATTAAAAAGTCCAAAATAGCTGCTTTTTTTTATAACATTTTATTCCAAAAAAAATTAATCAAAAAAGTATTAAAAGTTTCATATAAGCAAATATGGTATCAATAAAAAGTACAGATCACAGCACAAAAAATGAGCCCTCATACCGCCGCTTATACGGAAAAATGAAAAAGGTCTTCAAAATAGGGGGATTTTAAAAGTACTAATTTGGTTAAAGTTTTCAAATTTTTTTTTAAGCAAAACAGTAATAGAAAAGTATGTTATCATGGGTATCATTTTAATCGTATTGATCCAAAGAATAAAGAACACATGTCATTTTTACCATAAATTGTACGGCAAGAAAACGAAACCTTCCAAAATTTGCAAAATTGCGGTTTTCTTTTTAATTTCCCCACACAAATAGTATTTTTTTGGTTGCACCATACATTTTACGGTAAAGTGAGTGATGGCATTACAACGGTCAACTGGTCGCATAAAAAACAAGCCCTCATACTAACCTGTGAATGAAAATATAAAAGAGTTATGATTTTTTTAAGGCGAGGAGGAAAAACGAAAATGTAAAAATAAAATTGTCCTTAAGGCCCAAATGGGCTGAGAAGTTTGCAAATCAGTGGCAGTTCTTCTCTGAACACCTTGGGAATTCACTGTCACAGATATCTTTCCATATTTTTTTGCGATTTGCAAGAGGCAATCTGTCCGATTCCCGGCCAAATAAGAGATCATACTTTGCAGATACCTATTTTGGTATGTTAAAAAAAAAATTTCATAAATAAAACACAAAAAAATTACATTCACACGTACAGGATCATGTGCAGATTTGATTTACAAATTTAAAGGAGTTATCCACAATAAGGTGATTTTAGTACGTACCTGGCAGGCAGTAAAGGACATGCTTAGGAAGGATCTGTGCTTGTCTTGGGGCTAAATGCCCATGTTGTGAGATTACCATAACACTGTGGCTAGCTGTTTGTGAACTGGTATTTCCTGTTTGACTTTTCTTTTTTTGACTACAAATCCCACAATTCCATCTTCCTCCCTCCCACACATCAGCCACCCCACCCATTGAAACCTAAATGAGCTGCATCCATTCAAATCAGTGTGGTTTTCAATCAGGGGGCTTACAGCTCTTGCAGATTGATCTCCCTCCCACCAAGCGATCCCTCCACCCATTGAAGCAGACAGGCTCTCTGTCATCAGCTGATCAGTGAGTCAGGTCTCGGCCGCATGGCAAGCTGGCAAAAATATGAGACAACAGTCATTTTGTATGCTGATGAAAATAAATTTTGGAGGGTAATTCACAGAAGAATTGTGAGAAAACAGTCACACACAGGTACAGACACTATATTATTGTTACGCCTAGCGCTCCGGGTCCCCGCTCCTCCCCGGAGCGCTCACGGCGTTTCTCTCCCTGCAGCGCCCCGGTCAGTCCCGCTGACCGGGAGCGCTGCACTGACATGGCCGTCAGGGATGCGATTCGCACGGCGGGACGCGCCCGCTCGCGAATCGCATCCCAGGTCACTTACCCGTCCCGGTCCCCTGCTGGCATGTGCTGGCGCGCGCGGTTCCGCTCTCTAGGGCGCGCACGCGCCAGCTCTCTGAGACTTAAAGGGCCAGTGCACCAATGATTGGTGCCTGGCCCAATTAGCTTAATTGGCTTCCACCTGCTCCCAGACTATATCTGCTCACTGCCCCTGCACTCCCTTGCCGGATCTTGTTGCCTTGTGCCAGTGAAAGCGTTTAGTGTTGTCCAAAGCCTGTGTTACCTGAACTTCTGCTATCCATCTTGACTACGAACCTTGCCGCCTGCCCCGACCTTCTGCTACGTCTGACCTTGCCTCTGCCTAGTCCTTCTGTCCCACGCCTTCTCAGCAGTCAGCGAGGTTGAGCCGTTGCTAGTGGATACGACCTGGTTGCTACTGCCGCAGCAAGACCATCCCGCTTTGCGGCGGGCTCTGGTGAACACCAGTAGCCTTTTAGAACCGGTCCACCAGCACGGTCCACGCCAATCCCTCGCTGACACAGAGGATCCACTACCTGTGAGCCGAATCGTGACAGTAGATCCGGCCATGGATCCCGCTGAGGTGCCGCTGCCAAGTCTCGCTGACCTTCCCTCGGTGGTCGCTCAGCAATCGCAGCAGATTGCCCAACAAGGACAGCAGCTGTCGCAGTTGACCGCCATGTTACAGCAACTTCTGCCTCTGCTACAGCAGCAACCATCTCCTCCGCCAGCTCCTGCACCTCCTCCGCAGCGAGTGGCCGCTCCTAGCCTCCGCTTGTCCCTGCCGGACAAATTTGATGGGGACTCTAGACTCTGCCGTGGATTTCTGTCTCAGTGTTCCCTGCATATGGAGATGTTGTCGGACTTGTTTCCTACAGAACGGTCTAAGGTGGCGTTCGTAGTGAGCCTTCTTTCAGGAAAGGCCTTGTCTTGGGCCACACCGCTCTGGGACCGCAATGATCCTGCCACAGCCACAGTCCAGTCCTTCTTCGCTGAGGTCCGTAGTGTCTTCGAGGAGCCAGCCCGAGCTTCTTCTGCCGAGACTGCCCTGCTGAACCTGGTCCAGGGTAATTCTTCAGTGGGCGAGTACGCCATCCAATTTCGTACTCTTGCTTCCGAATTATCATGGAATAACGAGGCTCTCTGCGCGACCTTTAAAAAAGGCCTATCCAGTCGCATCAAGGATGTGCTGGCCGCACGAGAGATTTCTGCCAACCTGCAAGAACTTATCCATTTGGCCACCCGCATTGACATGCGTTTTTCTGAGAGACATCAAGAGCTCCGCCAGGAAAAAGACTTAGATCTCTGGGCACCTCTCCCACAGTATCCGCTGCAATCTACGCCTGGGCCTCCCGCCGAGGAGGCCATGCAAGTGGATCGGTCTCGCCTGACCCAGGAAGAGAGGAATCGCCGTAGGGAAGAAAATCTTTGTCTGTACTGTGCCAGTACCGAGCATTTCTTGGTGGATTGCCCTATTCGTCCTCCACGTCTGGGAAACGCACGCACGCACCCAGCTCACGTGGGTGTGGCATCTCTCGGTTCAAAGTCTGCTTCTCCACGTCTCACGGTGCCCGTGCGGATTTCTTCTTCAGCCAACTCCTCCCTCTCAGCCGTGGCCTGCTTGGACTCTGGTGCCTCTGGGAATTTTATTCTGGATTCTTTTGTGAATAAATTCCGCATCCCGGTGACCCGTCTCGTCAAGCCGCTCTACATTTCCGCGCTCAACGGAGTCAGATTGGATTGCACCGTGCGTTACCGCACAGAACCCCTCTTGATGTGCATTGGACCCCACCACGAAAGGATTGAATTTTTCGTCCTCCCCAACTGCACCTCTGAGGTCCTCCTCGGGCTGCCATGGCTCCAGCTTCATTCTCCCACCCTTGACTGGACCACCGGGGAGATCAAGAACTGGGACTCTGCTTGCCACAAGAGATGCCTCTCCCCCCCTCCCAGTCCCGTCAGGCAAGCCTCAGTGCCTCCTCATGGCCCCCGTCCTGGTGTCACCCTGCCCCGTGCCAAGCTTCACCCTCTGGCCTCCCTCCCCATTCCCACTCCTGCTGTACTGCCTGCCCTTGAGGAAACCCTCCATTCACTCCCGGTGTCCTCGTCCCAGGTAAAGCAGTTGTCGGACAAAAAAAGGGGGAGACCTAAGGGGGGGGTACTGTCACGCCTAGCGCTCCGGGTCCCCGCTCCTCCCCGGAGCGCTCACGGCGTTTCTCTCCCTGCAGCGCCCCGGTCAGTCCCGCTGACCGGGAGCGCTGCACTGACATGGCCGTCAGGGATGCGATTCGCACAGCGGGACGCGCCCGCTCGCGAATCGCATCCCAGGTCACTTACCCGTCCCGGTCCCCTGCTGTCATGTGCTGGCGCGCGTGGCTCCGCTCTCTAGGGCGCGCGCGCGCCAGCTCTCTGAGACTTAAAGGGCCAGTGCACCAATGATTGGTGCCTGGCCCAATTAGCTTAATTGGCTTCCACCTGCTCCCAGACTATATCTGCTCACTGCCCCTGCACTCCCTTGCCGGATCTTGTTGCCTTGTGCCAGTGAAAGCGTTTAGTGTTGTCCAAAGCCTGTGTTACCTGAACTTCTGCTATCCATCTTGACTACGAACCTTGCCGCCTGCCCTGACCTTCTGCTACGTCTGACCTTGCCTCTGCCTAGTCCTTCTGTCCCACGCCTTCTCAGCAGTCAGCGAGGTTGAGCCGTTGCTAGTGGATACGACCTGGTTGCTACTGCCGCAGCAAGACCATCCCGCTTTGCGGCGGGCTCTGGTGAACACCAGTAGCCTCTTAGAACCGGTCCACCAGCACGGTCCACGCCAATCCCTTCGCTGACACAGAGGATCCACTACCTGTGAGCCGAATCGTGACAATTATCTTTACAGCCCCTGTAGCATAGTCAAATAAAAAAAAAACCTGGAATACCCCTTTAAGAAACGTGTGTGTCCTGTAGTGTGGCATTAGCTAACCTGCTTGCAAAATTGCAGTGAAAAAACAAGATGGCAAAATTGAGAAACACGTAGGGGGATATGTAGGAAAACCTGGGCCGAGTAAAAGTTGAGTTGCCCATAGCAACCAATCTGATTGCTTCTTTCATTTTTCTGATGACTCACCAACTTTTACTCTGCACAGGTTTCGAAAAAAAATCCCCTGTAGAAATTAAAAATTGCATAGTTGACAACAAGAAAACAAAAAAAAAATGGTTCTTAAATTTATAAAAAGGACAGAGAAAATGTAATCAAAAAAAGGAAAGTTGCTATGGGCAACTCAGCAACTTTTCATCTGTACAGATTTGGTGATACATCCACCACGAGATTAAGATCACACAGCAGGTATTATGGGGGCTAACAATTTTCTGACAGAGCACCTAGAGATGATGCAGCTCCCTGACCGACACACACAAAAATAGCTTGAACACACGTCAACCAAAAGCAGCAAGACAACTTTAAAAAAAAAAAAAAAAAAAGGGGGAGATTTTTCCAAACCTGAACACAGAAAAAGTTAAGGAGTTGCCCATGGCAACCAATCAGATTGATTAATTAATTTTGCCAAGGCCTTTTCATTTTTTTTTTTTTTTATAAAAGGGATCAGATTGGTTGCTATGGGAAAGTCACAAACTTTTACTGTGGCCAAGTTTAGAGAAATCTAATAAAAAAATATAAAAATATGTGCAGGGGGAGAGGAAGTTAAGGACGACTGCTGAGTTTAATCAACAACATATTGAAACTATACGGGTGCAGTTGCCTAACAAATAACTAAAAAAAAAAAAAAAAAAAGGATAGCAACAAACACATTTAAGATAAATAATGGAAACAACACCATTTCACCTTGCCACATGTAAAGAATACTAACCATAGTAGAATTGTAACATACAAAACGTCACTAATAACATCACAACTAAAATTGACATTAAATACAACATGAAACTAACCTCTTCCACTATAATCTGCTTCTCAAGGGGGGGGGGGGGGGTCATCTTATTTTTTAAAGGCACATGTCATCAGTGCCAGGAACAACTTCGTCAGAACAAAAAGGATCGGCAGCAGGATCGTCCTCCTGGGCAAAGGGTTCAGAAGAATGGGGTTCATTGTGGTCAGTTACCAGAGACACAGTCCTGCTTGTGGAAGGCAAAGTGATTTCAGACTGGTCTTTGCTGGAGTGATCTTCTTGAGGAAAATATTCCTTCAGGAAAGTTTGAAAAGCTCGAGAAATATCTTCTTTGCGCTTAGACATTCCCCTTGTTTGACTCATGGCTGAAGGTAAGGCTGTGTGTCTGCTGTGGCGGGTGTCCAACGGAATAGTCTGCAATTTATTATCACGTGTTTTCTCGCGTGGTTTCTGATTTGGGCGCAATGCACCCAAAATAAAGCCATGTGACAGAAAAGGCCGGCATATGTGACAAAATGATAAATAACAAGGAAAGAAAGGTCTTTTACAAGGAAAAAAAAACACAATACAACACTCAAGTAAATGAACCCCATTGGCCCTCATTTACTATTCTAAACCCGACTTCTTTTGTCGGGTTTTTTTGTCGCATCTTTGTCTGCGCCATGTCGCAGACATGGTGCGCCAGTCTGTGACACAATGCAACATTTTTTCCCGACGGACCCGATGTGGATTGTCCCAAACCCGAAAAAGGGACGTAACCCGACATTTCTGAGCTTTCCCACGTATTTATAAAGGTTTCCAACCCGAATTTGTTGAATTGTTGTGGATTTTTTCCCGACAGCTCAGAGGAGTTGGAAACCAAAACCAACAAAATGCACGTGCGACAAACAGGATGCGACATAATAATAAATATCAGGGGAAAAAAGCAGTCGGGTTAGAAAGCAACATAGACTTACAACCCGATTTTCTAAGTAAATGAGGGCCATTGTGTTGCCCAAATGTGAAAAGCTGACTCAAATCGACTCAAAATTGTCATTACTGCCAAGACTACCTGTATGAAATACTAGCTGGAAGGTGAATACTCATGTATTTGGTGGCTAATAATTTTAACGCATGTAAATCTCTTGGTAGAGATTGGTTTTCAAATTGACGTTTTTTCTGTTGATCTGTTTTAAATCTACGGGGAATCAATGCTGTTACTCCATAAAGCATAGATATCACTCATTGTACAGACACTGCATTGACATTAGCTGGTGACCTACTATTGCTTTGTTTCTAATCACAAGCACAGTCTTCTGGATACTCTGGAGGTCAAAGGTTTAGGCTTGGAGTTAGGATTACGATACTGTAAGTAGAAGGAAATAACATTTCAACTTTCATATTCAGTTGTGACATAGGCTGGAAGTAGGCCCGTCGCTACAGGACAGCCAAACCAAGCAATTGCTTGGGGCCCCGAGCTGGCCCCCATCACTATTAAGGACATCCCTGTGTCCCGAAAGATGTTTTTGGGACACAGGGATGCCCCCGTTAACTCTCTGCGGCCAGGCGTTAAGTTTAAAAACGCAGGGGCCACCGCGTGCGCCCATAGCAACGGAGACGCAGAAGACCGGAGGATCGAGGAGGAGGAAGACGTGTGCTGGCCAGCTTGGTAAGCGACCATCTTCGGTGTTCCGACCACCGCTTCTCTGGTCCCGGAACTAATGCTATGGCCGGACGGGAGGAGCGGTGGTCGGAGCACTGAAGTGGGGCAGTACACAGGCATACAGCCTCCAGCCATGCATTGTATATGGCTGTAGGCTGTATGTCTGTGGGGAACACTGCCAGTCTAATGTGGGGGAACACTACCAGCCTAATGTGGGGGAACACTGCCAGCCTAATGTGGGGAGAACTCTGCAGCACCTAATTTGGGGGGGAACACTGCCAACCTAATGTGGGGAGAACTATGCTGCACCTAATGTGGGGAGAACTATGCTGCACCTAATGTGAGGGGAACTCTGCTGCACCTAATGTGGGGAGAACTATGCTGCACCAAATGTGGGGGGAACACTGCCAACCTAATGTGGGGGGAACACTGCCAACCTAATGTGGGGAGAACTATGCTGCACCAAATGTGGGGGGAACACTGCCTACCTAATGTGGGGGAACTCTGCTGCACCTAATGTGGGGGGGAACACTGCTGCACCTAATGTGGGGGGAACTCTGATGCACCAAATGTAGGGGGAACTCTGATGCACCTAATGTGGGGGGAACTCTGATGCACCTAATGTGGGGAGAACTATGCTGCACCTAATGTGGGGGGAACTCTGCTGCACCTAATGTGGGGAGAACTATGCTGCACCAAATGTGGGGGGAACACTGCCAACCTAATGTGGGGGGGAACACTGCCAACCTAATGTGGGGAGAACTATGATGCACCTAATGTGGGGGGAACACTGCCTACTTAATGTGGGGGAACTCTGCTGCACCTATTGTGGGGGGAACTCTGCTGCACCTAATGTTGGGAGAACTATGCTGCACCAAATGTGGGGGAAACACTGCCAACCTAATGTGGGTGAACACTACCAGCCTAATGTG
The DNA here is from genome assembly GCF_029499605.1 of Hyla sarda. Taxonomy (NCBI): domain Eukaryota; kingdom Metazoa; phylum Chordata; class Amphibia; order Anura; family Hylidae; genus Hyla; species Hyla sarda. Next base: position 35,479,113 of record NC_079198.1, read on the forward strand.
GGGGAACACTGCCAGCCTAATGTGGGGAGAACTCTACAGCACCTAATTTGGGGGGGAACACTGCCAACCTAATGTGGGGAGAACTATGCTGCACCTAATGTGGGGAGAACTATGCTGCACCTAATGTGAGGGGAACTCTGCTGCACCTAATGTGGGGAGAACTATGCTGCACCAAATGTGGGGGGAACACTGCCAACCTAATGTGGGGGGAACACTGCCAACCTAATGTGGGGAGAACTATGCTGCACCAAATGTGGGGGGAACACTGCCTACCTAATGTGGGGGAACTCTGCTGCACCTAATGTGGGGGGGAACACTGCTGCACCTAATGTGGGGGGAACTCTGATGCACCAAATGTGGGGGGAACTCTGATGCACCTAATTTGGGGAGAACTATGCTGCACCTAATGTGGGGGGAACTCTGCTGCACCTAATGTGGGGAGAACTATGCTGCACCAAATGTGGGGGGAACACTGCCAACCTAATGTGGGGAGAACTATGATGCACCTAATGTGGGGGGAACTCTGATGCACCAAATGTGGGGGGAACTCTGATGCACCTAATGTGGGGGGAACTCTGATGCACCTAATGTGGGGGGAACTCTGATGCACCTAATGTGGGGGGTTACTACGTCCTGACGCCGGCCCTAGAGCGTGACGTCCTTGAACATCAAGGGGGGGGGCCTCCATGTCCATTTTGCTTGGGGCCCCCAAATTCCTTCAAACGGCCCTGGCTGGGAGCACATTCTTGAGGGGTTATCTGGATTCAACAAAATAGTGTAGAGCAAGCCATACATAAAGGAGAAGTATCATGGAAAATACGTTTTAGATTGTGGGGGGTCCGAGCACTGAACCCCCCCGCGATCTCCTGTTTGGACCCCCGTCCAAAGTGCAGGCTGCCACGCCCCCTCCATATAGCTCTATGGGAGAGCCATTCAGCAATCTTTGGCTCTCCCATAGAGCTATATAGAGGGGGCGGGGGTTGTGACGCACCGCTGTGAAATAGACCCGGGGCTCCAAACAGGGGATCTCGAGGGGCCCAAGTGCTCGGACCCCGTGCAATATAAAATTTATCCCCTATCCTTTGGATAGGGGATAAGTTATTTCCATGATACTTCTTTAAATGGGCACTGTCACCAACTTTATTTTTTGATATGTTGTAGTACTTATGTACTACAACATATCTCTAATATACTTTTGTTATATTTTTTTTTTCATTAAAAAGGTTTCATTTACATTTAAAAACCGGCTACTGAAAAAGGACTGACTTTGGAGTGGCAATCAGTCCTTTTTCAGTTAGGCTGCACTCGCTCCCTGCCTGTCAATCAGACAGGCGGGAGCGAGCGCATTGGCTGGGAGGCTACTCCTCCCGCACATCACCACTGCCGCCTCGTTGCCGCCGCTGTCCCTGCACGCTCGCTGCCAGACTCTGCCAGTAACTGCAAGTGTAATGAGCGAACGGGGTATGCGGGGTGGGGGGGGGGAGGAGGGAACGGGCTAGTGCCGTAGCGGGGGGGGGGGGGGTAACGGGCTAGCAAAAAAAAAAAAATAGGATGGTGGGAGCTACCCTTTAATTTTGCACATTTTATACACTGGTATAGATTGCCATGTTGGTATCATATCGTAAAATATACAGTATAAGGTATTAAATGGCCACAAATTTCTCAACAAAATTTGTATAAATTAATAGTATAAGTGAAACTATTTTTTCTCAAGTTTTGGGCCCAAGTTGAGTTGCACTTTTTTTTTGCAGATTTTGCAAATAAAAATTGAAATAAACTCGACAAACTCTACGTTTTTGGCCATGTTCACATAGCACAAAATGTGAGAAATGTCAGCACAGGTGGGCATTTCGCACATTTGAATAATCTGGTGGGCGTTAGGACTGCTCGGAAATGCGCCGTCTCATAGACAGCAATGCATTTTCGAACAAAATCCAAAAAAGAATAGGACATGTCTATTCTTTTTGCAGATGCCGGGATTTTGCAATCGGGAAATTCCACAGAGTGAACAGTGCAGCAGAATACCATTGAAATCAAAAGGACTCATCGGACAGTCTGCCGTGTGAACATACCCTTATTTAGAAAACCATAAAAAATGGTCATGGTCGCCTGGGGAAAGGGTGGGTGTCCCCAAAAATGAAGGGCGTGTTTCCGACAGTTTAAAAAATAGAAAAACTCCCAACAAATTTACTAGTGTTTCCACATAAAATTTTGCCTGTGTAAAAGTTTTAATTTTAGTTCTGGAAAACCCGACAGCTAAAAGCAGTTGTAAAAACAGCAAAACCTTAGCAAAAGTGCTAAATTAGTAAATACTAAGGAAAAATACCTGTCGGGGGAAAAAAAAAACACAAAAAAAAATAACACTATTTCTTCTACCATCAGATGTAAGTGGCATTATTGAAAAGTGGGAGTGCTTAGGAACCACAGAAACTCAGACATGAAGTGGCAGGTCAGGTACTGTTACAAAGCAGAACATTGAGTGTTGAGAAACACAGTACATTAAAGTTGCTCTACTGGCATTAAAATCAGCACAAAAACTGTGCCCTGGGGGCTGCATAGGTAAATAGCTGCATACAAGCCTAGCACCACCAAGCGCAATGCCAAACATTGGATAGAGGGGTGCAAAGCACACTACCCTTGTGCTCTGGAGCAGTGGAAATGTATACTGTGGAGTAGAGCCCTGCACAGGACTGTTTTTTTCAAGCCCGCTACCACCCACTCCTGATGATTTTTTGACCAAACCCGCCCGCTCCCACAGGGTGTTTGCTCCACTCCCACAACATTTGTGTCCAATCCTGCCCGCTCCTGCTAAAATGTTTGTCATTACAGACACTAAGGTGCAGAGCATTGCACTCTAGTGTATGTACAGATGTTAATAGCAGTGACTGTGCAGAGACCCTGGGTCATTGACCGATGCAATGCTCTGCACATTCCCCCATGTGTATAGCAGGACTCTGCACTAGTGCAACTGCAAACACACCGCTATACACATCGGGGTATGTGCAGACTGCAGAGCATTGAACCCTAGTGTCTTCTATAGACCCTAGGGTGCAATGCCCTGCAGTCTGCACAAACCCCTCATCTGTATAGCGGCGTGCTTAAAGTTGCACTAGTGAAGAGTCCTGCTATACACATAGGGGTATGTGCAGAGCATTGCACCCCAGTGTCTGTAGAAGACACTAGGGAGCAATGCTATGCAGTGCACTTACCCCCATCTGAATAGAAGACCGGAGACAGAGGCCCTGGCTGGGAGGATCACTGACGGGTGATCATGCAATCAGTGAACCTACATACCCGGCCAGGGCCATAGTACAGCACACTGTGTGTGAATTGTGAGTTACATTGGTGGCAGCTCTGACCTACCGGACCCGGCGATGATGGATCCTCCAGGGCAGGCTGAGCGCAGGTTTCACAAAATAGCAGCATGGTGGCGGCAGGGCTAGGAGACAGGACTGGGAGGAGCAGCAGAAGTCTGTAAGCTCTGTAAGTGGAAGGGGAGGCTAACTGGGAGTCACTGAGGCTGCCGTGGTGGTGCAGGATTTTGCGGAATTTGCGGGACCCGCAGGCATAGTGCCTGACAGGCCGCACATTTTGGGTTGGGTCCCGCGGGATCCCAATCCCAATGCAGGCCTCTACTGTGGAGCAATAAATCACCCCACCTGACAGTCTGATAAAGAAGTGTTGGTTTGGTAAGTGCCAGGAGAACATAACATGTCTAACTGCATAGTAGAAACTATGGGGGACATTTATCAAGGTATTATGTATATATATATATATATATATACATATATATAGATATATATATATATATATATATATATATATATATATACACACACACACACACACACACACATATATATGTATATATAGAATAATCCTTGTGGGGATGAAAAAGCAACATAGGAGGAAGTACTTATATCCTAAGTCCTCATATCCTGACCTCATATCTCGACTTCATATGCCTTTCCTCATATCCCGACCTCATATTCAGACCTAATATCCCGTCCCCATATTCCAACCTTATATCCCTTCCTCATATCCCGACCTCATATCAGTCTTCATATCCCATCCTCATCTCCCGCCCTCATATCCTGTTCTCAGGTGGGGATGAGTTATGATAAAGAGATTGTAGGCCGAAAATAGGAGGTGTGGTTTTGTTGAAGTGGGCGTGACTTGCAAGCCGGACCAATGAACAAAAAGGGTAGAAAATAAAAGGGGTGTGGCTTAAATGGTGCGTGTGGCTTTGTGAGATGGGGTGTGGCATGTGGGAGAGGTGTGGCCGGACTGACACACTCACCAGGAGATGCAGAGCTTGGAGTAAGGTACTGTAAGTCCTATATACTTGCATGGGATTTAAGACAAAAACCCCATCCTTAACGTAAGGGGGTAGATTAGCGTTAATTTAACTATCATGTATTTCTATTTGACATAAAAGTAACATGCGTACTAAGTTTCATCAAAATATCTCCAGCCATTTGGAAGTTATGCTGGAACATACATTTCCCATAGAGTTGCATGGGACTTTAAACAAAGACCCCGACCCTCACAAATGGGGTGGGTTGGGGTTTATTTATCTATCCTATGTTTTTAGTTGACATATAAGTAACATGTGTACCAAGTTTTATAGAAATATCTTCAGCCGTTTGGAAGTGATGATGGAACATACACACATACATACATTGAGATTTATATATATACTAACTGAGTACCCGGCATTGCCCGGTTTTTCCTTCTTAATCCTTGTTGTGGAGGAAAATCAACAGAGGAAGCTTTTGACTTCATATCCCGTCCTCATGTATTGTTTTCCTATCCCAACCCCATATCTCGTCCTCATACCCCGACCTCCTATCCCGTTCTCCTATCTCGACCTCCCATCACAACCTCCTATCCCGACCATCCTGACCATACTGTCCTCCTATCTCGACCTCCCATCCCGTCCTCCCATCCTGACCTGTAATATGTATCAGGTATTAAAATATCTCCAGCCCTACGGAAGTTATGTGGGAACATACATTTCCAATTAATTTGCATTGGACTTTAAACAAAAACCCCGACCCTCACAAATGGGGGTAGTTAAGGGTTAAATTAACTATCCTATATTTTAAGTGGACATATAAGTAACGTGACCAAGTATTATCGAAATATCTCCAGCCGTTTGTAAGTTATGCAGTAACATATATTGCCCATAGACTTGTATGGGACTTTAAATAAAAACCCCTACCCTGGCAAATGGGGATGAGTAAGGGTTAAATTACCTATCCTATGTTTGTTGTTGACATATAAGTAACATGTGTGCCAAGTTTCATGTAAATATCTTTAGCCCTTTGGACGTTATTGTGGAACATACATACACACATACAGACATACACACAGTGAGTTTTATTTATATACTAGCTGAGTACCCGGCGTTACCCAGTTTTTCCTTCCTAACACTTGTTTGGGAGAAAAATAAACAAAGGAGGAAGCTTTTGACTTCATATCACGTCCTCATATATTGTTGTCATATCCCAACCCCATATCCCGTCCTCCTATCCCTACATCCTATCCAGACCTCCTATCCTGACCTCCTATCTTGACCTCCTATCTCGACCTCCTATCCAATCCTCCTATCCCGTTCTCCTATCTCGTACTTCTGTCCTGTGCTCCTATCCCATCCTCCTATCCCGACCTCCTTTTCCGTACTCCTATCCCGACCTTCTATCCCATCCTCCTATCTCGACCTCCTATCCCGACCTCCTATCCCGTCCTCCTATTCTGACCTCCTATCCCGTCCTCCTATCTAGACCTCCTATCCCAACCTCCTATCTCGACCTCTTATCCCATCCTCCTATCCTGTCCTCCTATCTCGTACTTCTGTCCCGTCCTCCTATCCCGACCTCCTTTTCCGTACTCCTATCCCGACCTTCTATCCCATCCTCCTATCTCGACCTCCTATCCCGACCTCCTATCCCGTCCTCCTATCCCGTCCTCCTATCTAGACCTCCTATCCCAACCTCCTATCCCGACCTCCTATCTCGACCTCCTATCTCGACCTCCTATCTCGACCTCCTATCCTGGCCTGTAATATGTGTGCCAGGTATTGAAATATCTCCAGCTGTATGGAAGTTATGTGGGAACATACATTTCCCATTGATTTTCATGGGACTTTAAACAAAAACCCTGACCCTCACAAATGGCGGTAGTTAAGGGTTAAATTAACTATTTTAGATTTTAAGTGGACATAAAAGTAACATGTAACCAATTATTATCGAAATATCTCCTGTCGTTTGGAAGTAATGCAGTAACATATAATTCCCATTGACTTGTATGGGACTTTAAACAAAAACCCCGACCCTGGCAAATGGGGGTGAGTAAGGGTTAAATTACCTATCCTATGTTTGTTGTTGACATACACACACACACATTGGGGGAGATTTATCAAAGGATTTAGACTGGTTTTTCTTGTCTAAATTTGTCGCACAGAAAGTCGCAGTCTAAATATGTGCGACTTTTCTGCGACTTTTGCTCTAGAGGATTTTTAGAACATGATGCATGCTAGTCTATTTTAGACTGAAATGCATTGGAAAATGCATTGGTGCTGAATTTATCAAAAGCGACTTTTCAGCGACAAGTCACATAGGCTGAAAGTACGCCGAAATGTCAGACCATGTTGGAGCAGGTTTAAATATAGACTAAAGCATAGATCATGCAGTCTGTGCACATAATTTATCAAGAGCTGTGTGCCATTTGATAAATTAGGTGCACAATAGACCAGACTAACCCTCTGTAGTTTGGTCTATATTGATGCGGGACATAGACAACTTTGATAAATATCCCCCATTGAGTTTTATATATATATATATATATATATATATATATATATAGACTAGCTGAGTACCCGGCGTTGCCCGGTTTTTCCTTCCTAATCCTTGTTGGGGAGGAAAATAAACAAAGGAGGAAGCTTTTGACTTCATATCCCCTCTTCATATATTGTTTTTATATCCCAACCCCATATCCCGTCCTCATATCCCGACCTCCTATCCCGTCGTCATATCTCGACCTCCTATATTGACCTCCTATCCCGACCTCCTATCCTGACCCGTAATATGTGTACCAGGTATTGAAATATCTCCAGCCGTACGGAAGTTATGTGGGAACATACATTTCCCATTGATTTGCATGGGACTTTAAACAAAAACCCTGACACTCACAGGGGATAGTTAAGGGTTAAATTAACTATCCTATATTTTAAGTGGACATATAAGTAACATGTGACCAAGTATTATCGAAATATCTCCAGCCGTTTGGAAGTTATGCAGTAACAAATATTTCCCATTGACATGTATAGAACTTTAAACATAAACCCCGCCCCTGAAAAATGGGGGTGAGTAAGGGTTAAATCACCTATCCTATGTTTCTTGTTGAAATATAAGTAACGTGTGGCAAGTTTCATGTTAATATCTTTAGCCGTTTGGACGTAATGCTGGAACATACATACACACATTGAGTTTTATATATATACTAGCTGAGTACCCGGCGTTGCCCGGTTTTTCCTTCCTTATCCTTGTTGGGGAGGAAAATAAACAAAGGAGGAAGCTTTTGACTTCATATCCCGTCCTCATATATTGTTGTCATATCCCAACCCCATATCCCGACCTCCGATCCCATCATCATATATCAACCTCATATCCCGTCCTCACATCTCGTCCTCATATCCCGTCCTCATATCTCGACCTCCTATCTCGACCTCCTATCTCGACCTCCTATCCCGACCTCCTATCCCGACCTCCTATCCCGTCCTCCTATCCAGTCCATCTAACCCAACCTTCTATCCCGTCCTCCTATAACGACCTCCTATCCCATCCTCATATCCCGTCCTCCTATCCAGTCCATCTATCCCGACCTCCTACCGCGTCCTCCTATCCCGGTCCTCCTATCCCGTCCTCCTATCTCGTCCTCCTATCCCGACCTCCTATCCCATCCTCATATCCCGTCCTCCTATCCAGTCCATCTATCCCGACCTCCTACCGCGTCCTCCTATCGTGTCCTCCTATCCCGTCCTCCTATCCCGACCCATAATATGTTTACCAGGTATTGAAATATCTCCAGCCGTACGGAAGTTATGTGGGAACATACATTTCCCATTGATTTGCATGGGACTGTAAACAAAAACCCAGACCCTCACAAATGGGGGTAGTTGAGGGTTAAATTAAGTATCCTATATTTTAAGTGGACATATAAGTAACAAGTGACCAAGTATTATCGAAATATCTCCTGCCGTTTGGAAGTCATGCTGGAACATATATTTCCCATAGACTTGTATGGGACTTTAAACATAAACCCCGCCCCTGGCAAATGGGGGTGAGTAAGGGTTAAATTACCTATCCTATGTTTGTTGTAGACATATAAGTAACATGTGTGCCAAGTTTCATGTTAATATCTTTAGCGGTTTGGACGTGATGCCGGAATATACACACATGCATACATACATACATACACACACACGTTGAGTTTTATATATATATATATATATATATATATATAGATATATATATATATATATATATATATATATATATATATATATAAAACAAGCAAAAAGAAAAATAGCCATCACAGCAACCTAATACACGGGTGCACGCTGCTGTGGCAAATACAGAGTATACAAAAAAAGAGGATTGTACAACTCAGGGGGAATGACACCCTCTTTAGCTGTGCACCCCTCCCCCTTTTTCACAGGTGGTGTTTTAAATTGTTAAAGGATCCAACATGTCACCCAATCAGAGGCTATGTGCCCAGCAGAGGTGAGTGGATATGAGCGTTAGGCCCAGAATTTGTGTTAGGGTCCCATCCTAAATGAGGCCACCTCCCCGTGGTGGATGGGGGGACACGTTTTGATCAAAAAGTGCGCTAAGAGCCTCCATTTTTTTGACCAGTGTGCGGCTGCAATCCTCTTTTTTTGTATACTCATATATATATAAACTAGCTGAGTACCCGGCGTTGCCCTTTTCTTTACTACCTAATTTTTGTGGGGGAGGAAAAGCAGCAAATCCTGACCCCAAATCCCCTCCTCATATTCCGATCTCATATCCTGTCCTCGTATCCCGACCTCATATCCTGTCCTCATTTTCCGTCCTCATATCCCAACCTCATATTTTGTCCTCTTATCCCGTCCTCATATCCCGTCCTCAGGTGGGGCTGAGTTGTGATGAAGATGTTGTAAGCCAAAAATAGAGTGAGACGTGACTTTGTGGGAGTGGGAGTGATTTGCAAGCCAGTCCGATACACAAAAAAGGTAGAAAATAAAAGGGTTGTGGCTTAAATTGTGGTGGTCTCTGCCAGATGGGGTATGGCTGGCCGGACTGACACATTCACCAGGAGATGCAGAGCTTGGAGTACGGTTCTGGAAGTCCCATATACTTGGATGGAATAAAAAAAGAAAAAAAAAAAAAAACATCCTTCACATAAAGGGGTAGGTTAGGGTTAATTTAAGTATCCTATATTTTTATTTGACATATAAGTAATATTTGTATCAGGTATTATCAAAAAATCTCCAGCCATACGGAAGATAGGCTAAGACATACATTTCCCATAGATTTGCTTGGGACTTTAAACAAAAACTCCAACCATAGCAAATGGGGGTAGGTTAGGGTTAAATAACTATCCTATATCTTTTGTTGACATAACAAGTGACCAAGTATTATTGAAATATCTCCAGCTGTTTGGAAGTTATGCAGTAACATATATTTCCCATAGACTTGTATAGGACTTTAAACAAAATCCCGGACCCTCACAAATGGGGGTGAGTAGGGGTTAATTTACCTATCCTATGTTTGTTGTTGAAATATTAGAAACATGTGTGCCAAGTTTCATGTTAATATATTTAGCCGTTTGGTAATGATACTGGAATATACACACACACACACTCACACACACACACATAGACACATACATACATACATACATACACACACACACACACACACACATAGACACATACATACATACATACATATACACACACACACACACATTGGGGGAGATTTATCAAACCTAGTGGAGATGAAAAGGTTACCAGTTGCCCATAACAACCAAAAAGATAGCTTCTTTCATTTTCAACCAGACCTCTGGGAAATAAAAGAAGCAATCTGATTGGTTGCTATGGGCTACTGGTCAATGTTTCCTCTGCACAGGTTTTGATAAATCTCCCCCACTGAGTTTTTTATATATAAATTTAGAGCCTTTTTTTTTTTTTTTTTGCTTACATGGGGCGCACAAAAGTCACAACTAAGGTTTTTTTGTGCAACTTTTGTGGGTAAGAATAAATATTTGCAAACCCCTTTTAAAAAGTCGCAAGTCAATTCTATGTCTGACCTGGAGTACAAAAATCCCTTACATTAGCAAATATAAAAAGTAGCAAAAAAGTCTCAACTGAGACTTTTGAGTTTTGTTTATGCACTCCACATTTATCATACCCGTGTTAGTATGATAAATATGTAGCACGTGAGCAAAATTAAATAAAAAAAACCTTTAGAACTTGCATACTAAAGCAACAATGACAAATGTCCCCTATAAGTTTAGTGGAGGAGGGGTAATGCTATTGTTTTTTGGGGGTTGGCCTTTTCTAATTAGTTCCAGTGAAGGGAAAACTTAATGCTCTCAGCTCCCCAGACCAAACAGACTTTTATCCAGAAAATTCATCTCTTCAGAAAAGCCTACAATCTAAACATACCCTGCAGCTACTTGAGTGCTGTATGGACAGCGGCTTCCCTTACCTACAGTCCCCCCCCCCCCCCCACCTTCCATCTATTAATTTCTCAGAGTGGGAACAAGTTTATATTTGGGCTCCTATTGCTGTCTTTGAGTTCCTGAGAGTCCTCTACATTATGAACAGATGTTTTTATTCTCTCTGTTTCAGGAAACCGGACCAGAGTGCTGCTCTTTGCTAGCAGTGTTTACATCTGAACTTCCTTTACCTTACTTCTCTGGCTAGTGATAGGACACTTGTTATGTACGGCTTTAATAGAGGGATAAGTCTGTGCACACGTAGCTTGTACTCTACATACACTTTCGAAGCCCTGTATGTACTTCCTGTGCTCCATCTTGGACTCTTTACTGCGAGAGACTGAATTATTCTTACAACTGGGGTAATGAAGAGATTATCACATATGTTGCAGATATCATAGGCTATGAAATGGAGTGACGCTGCTTGAAATGATAGTGACCACTTAAGCTACTTTTATAAGTGCAAAACACACAAAATCAGCAGGGGATCAAATACTTTTTAAGAAGACAAAGAAAAGAAGTAAGCCGCACTCACTCAGATCATATCCACTGTTGTTTATTCATATGTGGTGGGAACGAACACAGATCAGTGGGTGCGTTCCACAACGTTTCACAGAGGCTTCTTACGGCTCCTTCTAATACTCAAATACTGTTTTCCTATACTGAATAATAGTATTAAGGGTCAATAGAATGTCACTGGACATTGATTAAAAATCACAGTAAGGCTGAGTTCACACAGTGTAAAATGGCATTAAAATAGGTATAAAAAGCAAAAAAAAAAAATAATAATCTAATAATGTGTTCTATTAAAGTCTATGAAAAAGCAAATGTCTGTGCATTGTGTTAAAAAAAAGGTTGCAATTTCAAGGTTTTTTCTTCAGTTGACAATGTGTGAACCCAGCCTTAGAGAATTGTAAGTAAGCAAAAACATTTACACAGTTATTTAGCATTTCATGTAGATTCCAGCTGGAAAATATTAAAATCTGTTGTTCAGTGTAGAGTTTACCTTTTACTTGTCCTACAGTTTGATTTCTGAAACTAATTCCCCGCATCTTCTCCTTGACTTATCTAACTATTTCTGTAATTATTTAGCTTAAACATTCATAAACTAACTGGAAATGACGCCATCAAGGCAAGCCCGGCACATGATGTCCAATCAATTGCCAGGAGAATGTTCGGGATCAATGCCTGACAAGTGTCGAAAGCTTCAGAAAGAAACATGATGAATTTGTATTATGCATATTAGGACCAAAGCTCAACTATGAGGAATGATCGGAATACACTGTATACATGTGCTGCTCATAAGACAAACCTAATAACATCTATTAAAGAAGGACTGAATGCTAAACCAACACATGAAGAACTCAATAATGAACCAGTAAATGTATTTTCATTGATCTTCTCCAGTATCTTTATTGTAATATTCTAAAAGCATTTTCAGTGTAATCTGAATTGTATATAAGCAGTAAGGGGCTTTGCTAGGTTCTTAAAAGATTCGAAAATGTTTCCTGTTCATAAACACTAATCTATATATGATAGTGTATCTACAGATAAGTCATAAAGTAACCAAATATTACCACTATGCATTGATTAAAATGGCCCCTCTTCTTTTCTTTTTTTTAAACATATTTTTTATTGATTTTCAATCAACTTGAACAACATACAAATAACAATCCAGTAGACCTTCCCCCTCCACTCCCAACATAGTCATGACACAGGAGCAGCAATACATAACTGGAGTGAATATGAGCAATCGAGAGAAGGGAGGCCCACCCAGAACTACAAAACACAAAGAAGACAGACAAAATCATGCACACTCACACACATCCAAACATACCCTAGGAGCTCCTCGATTCCCATTTAGTCCCTCTACCACTAAGAGGCCCCCCTAGGTCGGGAAGGCATCCCGAATTGGAGGATAAGTAGAGACAATCAGCAACAACCATGGAACCCAGACCTTGTCAAACCTTTTTGGACATTTCCTACTGACATAAAGGGCGTGATATAATGGGACATATTTATTAACTAGAGCTATCCACCGAGCCAGAGGGGGTGAGGACCCATCCTTCAAGGCCATCACTATAACTTTGTGCGCACAAAACAAGAGGAAGTGGACCAAAATGCATCTATAAGAGCCCTTCTCCAATCCATTAATAATCCCCAGCAGACACACCTCTGGTGTTAAAACAAAGGGGAATTCTAAGTGATCCGACAAGAAAGTCATGACCTCCCTCCAAAAGGGCACAACGCAGGAGCAATTTCAAACTTAATGTAAAAAGGTCCCCCTCTCTCTCCCACACCTGAAACAGACCTCCGACCCCTAGACCCCCATCCGATGCAGTCTCACAAGGGTATAGTACAAACGAAGGATAAGCCCCTCTACTATTCTAAACAAACCCACTGTATCATTATTGCCATTAATTTCTAGGTACTGTACACATGTATGTGCCCTTCCGAAGTTTGCCAATCAGCATCCATCCTTCACAGCACAGTGTGTTACTGTTTTCTTGGTGACTTTGGTCTCAGCTGCCTTGAAATCATTGAATAGATCCTCCCGCAGAGCATTAAACTGATTCCTCACCATTCTCATGATCATTGAATCTCCACAAGGGGAGATCTGGCATGGAGCCCCCCGATCGAGGGAGATTGACAGTTATCTTGTGTTTTTTCCATTTCTGAATAATGGCATAAGTGATGTAAACTTCTCACCAAGCTGCCTGGCGATGGTCTAGAGTCCAGTCCAGCCTTGTGCAGGTCTAATATCTTGTCCCGGACATCGTTGCTCTTTGGCCATAGCCATTGTGGAGAGTTTGGAATCTGATTGATTTATTGCTTCTGTGGAATGGCGTCTTTTATATAATGTGCACAGATTAGGAGCACTCTCCTGTCCATCAACTTTGTGTTCATCAGTATCCTTTGGCTACAGACAGACACAATTACTTCCTCAAGTGTGTGTATTAGTATGGGCATTTTTTATTTGCCATTTTATCGCCTGTGTTTTTCTTATTACAAGTCATGTAACTTAACGGGGTTCTCCGGTGGTTAATTTTTTTGACTATATGGCATCTTCTTTGTAAGTTTAGTATTTTTGCAATATACATGTGTTATATGTTTTGGCAGCATGTATGTGTTTTTCTTACCTGTTTGTTTGGCAGGAAGTTCTGTAGTTCAGAGGGTTTTCTTTTACTGTTGTCCACAGTTCTGAGTCTGTTGTCACAGCTTTTTTTCTCTCTCTCTCTGTCTACATGAGAGGAATAAGCCACGCCCCCTCATCTCATCCGGCTGAGTACACAGCTCCTAACCTCCCCCTCCCCCCTGCTCTGTATTCTAAGGACACAGGTCTGCACAGGAGACGAAACACAGAGAAGAGAAGTGTTATCTGAAGGGGAGGATGAGAAGGTGCACGGGCTGGGGATGTATGGACTGCAGGGGAATAAATCTCATACTGGGAATGATCTCTATGGGGGAGATTTATCAAAACCTGTGCAGAGGAAAACTTGCCCAGTTGCCCATAGCAACCAGTTTGCTTCTTTCATTTTTCACAGGCCTTCATAAAAATGAAAGCAGCAAGCTGACTGGTTGCTATGGGCAACTGGGCAAGTTTTCCTCTGCACAGGTTTTGATAAATCTCCCCCTATATGTGAAGGGGAAGGGGAGGGACTCCTGAATGACACATGCTGGGAGTTGTAGTCCCTGTTGTGTGTGTGTGTGTGTATGTATGCTAGTGTTTACAAACCAGTGTGCCTCCAGCTGACAGACTTTTGGGCATGCTGGGAGTTGTAGATTTGCAACAGCTGGAGGTATACTGATTGGGAAACACTGTTCTAGCCTATTCAGCATACACATCATGTTACACCAGTGTTTCCCAACCAGTGTGCCTCCAGCTGTTGCAAAACTACAACTCCTAGCATGCCCAAAGGCTGTCAGGGCATGCTGGGAGTTGTAGTTTTGCAACACCTGGAGGCACCCTGGTTGGGAAACACTGGTGTATGCCCTACAGAGGTGTGGTGAACTACAACCCTCAGGAGACTACAGAGACAGCATGCTGGTGTTATACCACAGACTGAGGACTCCTGAATGACACATGCTGGGAGTTGTAGTCCCTTTTGTGTGTGTATGACAGTGTATCCCAACCAAGGCTGATTATATTAGTGTGCTGTGTATAAGGGGGCTGACCCGGGAAAATAGTAGGATGGGAAAAGAGCAGAACAAACAAACCAAAAACAAAAAGGAGCCGCCCCAAACCAGCAAGGCATATGGCATGCTGGGATTTGTAGTTTTCAGCACAGCAAGAAACAGGAAATAGAAGCAAAGATAGGAAAACAAAGTGGGGGATAAAAAGACAACAAAGAACAGAAATAGAGTAGGCTAAACAACAAGAATAGAAATGAAACAAAACAAATAGGGTAAGTCAAAAACGGAAAAACACGTTGACCACAGGAGTACCCCTTTAAGGATTTTTTTAATAAAGGAATGGAGGAAAATGGCAGAAAAAGCCAACATACATGCACCAATGGCATTTTCCTGGTATTTTTAATTTTAACTATGAGAGGAGAAAAAAAATTCATGAAAGAACATTATATCCAGAGAATGATATGATTTTGAAAAACTTACTATAAGCAAAATAGGCAGCTGTCTAGAGCACCCTCTTGATGGGGGCACCGCTCTGCTCACTGCAAGAATGTCAGTAGCCAGCGTCCAAAGCACCCGCCGCTAATTCAAAGCACCTGCCCAGCGAGCACCACTGTCGCACCCCCTTTCCTCCGAGACCATGAAAAATCTACATTGCTTTGCCTGCTGGAGGAGCACAGTGCCACCTCCTAGGCAGACAGGCAGGTCAGGTCCGTCCAGCATCCTGACATCGTGCGCGCCTCCATACATCTGGCTCAACTCCCGCACCAAACCAACTTCAATCCCCCACTCCCAAAGCTCCTGAGCAATCACATCTATTTGAAATGATAGTTACAACTTAAGCTACTTTTATATGTACAAAACACACAAAATCAGCAGGGGATCAAATACTTTTTTAGTAGACAAAGAAAAGAAGTAAGCCGCACTCACTCAGATCATATCCATTGTTGTTTATTCATATGTGGTGGGAACGAACACAGATCAGCGGGTGCGTTCCACTGTCGTGGAGCAACAACGTTTCACAGAGGCTTCTTCCGGCTCCTTCCAATACTCAAATACTGTTTTCCTATACTGAATACTAGTAGTAAGGGTCAATAGAATGTCACTGGACATTGATTAAAAATCACAGTAAGGCTGAGTTCACACTGTGTAAAATGGCATTAAAATAGGTATAAAAAGCTAAAGTTTTTTAATCTAATAATGTGTTCTATTAAAGTCCATGAAAAAGTGGACAAAGTGCATTTTTCATGTTTTTTCTTCATTTGACAATGTGTGAATCCAGCCTTAGAGAATTGTAAGTAAAAACATTTACACAGTTTCTTAGCATTTCATGTAGATTCCAGCTGGGAAATGTTATAAACTGTTGTTCAGTGTAGAGTTTACCTTTTACTTGTCCTACAGTTTGATTTCTGAAACTCATTCCCGCATCTTCTCCTTGACTTCTCTAACTATTTCTGTAATTTCTTTCTGTACATTCATAAACTAACTGGAAATGAAGCCATCAAGGCAAGCCCGGCACATGATGTCCAATCAATTGGACAGTACTGTTTTCAGTGGCGATGTGCTCCTCAGAGGCAGACAGTCATGATCGCTGATGTCCTCATCCACATGCAGGCCCAGACTGGCCTACCGGGATACCGGGATCTATCCCGGTGGGCCGCTGGGTCTGGGGCCGCTTTGGGGCCGGATTAACGTTGGGGCTCCAGGCCCCTACATGAAAATAGGACCACCGGGCTGCACAGGTGGCCGCATAGGCCGCCTGCAGGCCGCCTCTATAACCAGGCAGACCAAGCGCCCGCTTAGGGGCAGCCAGGTCTGCAGTCCGGGGGGGGGGGGGCTGAAAATTTGCTGGCCGCTCCGGTCTGTGTCTGCCACCCTGTCCACTCTGTCTGTGCATCTTCACGCCGTAAAGCTGGGAGCCCGGCACTGCTGCTGAGCGCGGGACGGATCTGCATGTGATTAAGGTAAGACTGAGGAGAGGGGGGTGTTGTATATGTATTATTGATGGGGGGGGGAGGCTGGGGGTGACGAACAAGGAGGAAGGGGTGTATAATTATGATTGATGGGGGGAGGCTGGGGGGTTAGGACCAAGGATGAGGAGGGGGGGTTGGGGGGTTAGGACCAAGGATGAGGAGGGGGGGTTGGGGGGTTAGGACCAAAGATGAGGAGGGGGGTGTATAATTATGATTGATGGGGGGAGGCTGGGGGGTTAGGACCAAGGATGAGGAGGGAGGGGGGTGTATATTTATGATTGATGGGGGGGGTTAGGACCAAGGATGGGGGGGGTGTATATTTATGATTGATGGGGGGGAGGCTGGGGGGTTAGGACCAAGGATGAGGGGGGGTGTATATTTATGATTGATGTGGGGGAGGCTGGGGGGTTAGGACCAAGGATGAGGGGGGGGGTGTATATTTATGACTGATGGGAGGCTGGGGGGTTAGGACCAAGGATGAGGGGGGAGTGTATATTTATGATTGATGGGGGGGAGGCGGGGGGTTAGGACCAAGGATGAGGGGGGGGTGTATATTTATAATTAATGGGGGGTTAGGACCAAGGATGAGGGGGGTGTATATTTATGATTGATGGGGGGGGAGGCTGGGGGGTTAGGACCAAGGATGACGGGGGGTGTATATTTATGATTGATGGGGGGGGCTGGGGGGTTAGGACCAAGGATGGGGGGGGTGTATATTTATGATTGATGAGGGGGGAGGCTGGGGGGTTAGGACCAAGGATGAGGGGGGGGGTGTATATTTATGATTGATGTGGGGGAGGCTGGGGGGTTAGGACCAAGGATGAGGGGGGGGGGTATATTTATGACTGATGGGAGGCTGGGGGGTTAGGACCAAGGATGAGGGGGGAGGCTGGGTTTTAGGACCAAGGATGAGGGGGGGTGTATATTTATAATTAATGGGGGGGTAGGACCAAGGATGAGGGGGGTGTATATTTATGATTGATGGGGGGGAGGCTGGGGGGTTAGGACCAAGGATGAGGGGGGGTGTATATTTATGATTGATGGGGGGGGGAGGCTGGGGGGTTAGGACCAAGGATGAGTGGGGGGTGTATATTTATGATTGATGGGGGGGGTATATTTATGATTAATGGGGGGGGGAGGCTGGGGGGTTAGGACCAAGCATGAGGGGAGAGGTATATATTTATGATTGAAGGGGGGGAAGGTTGGGGGGTGTTGGTGAGGATAACAAGGATGGGGGGTTTGGGAAGGTGTGAGGCTGAGGAAACCAAGGATAAGGGGGAGGTGTATATGCATGATTGATAGATGCGGGGTCCAAAGAATATGGGATAAGTTATAGATTGTGGGGGGGTCCAAGAGCTGGGACCACCGCGATCTCCAGTACGGGCCTTGGCAGTCAGCTGGAAAAGAGGTATGCCGACCTCGCACAAAGTGCCGGCCGACACACCACTCCGTATACTCCATAGAGATACATGGATGGAGCGTGCCGACCACGGCTTCCTGTGGGGTCAGACATCGGCTTCTGGCATAATGACTGGGCCCCCGTGCAGGAGATCGTGGAGGTCTCAATGCTTGGACCCCCCACAATCTATAACTTATCCTCTATCCAAAGGCTAATCCAAAGACTAATGGCAGTATTATGTTTAGGGCACAGTGCGTGGCAGTATTATATTCAGGGCACAGTGTATGGCAGTATTATATTCAGGGCGCAGTGTATGGCAGTATTATATTCAGGGCGCAGTGTATGGCAGTATTATATTCAGGGCACAGTGTGTGGCAGTATTATATTCAGGGCGCAGTATATGGCAGTTTTATATTCAGGGTGCAGTGTATGGCAGTATTATATTCAGGGCGCAGTGTATGGCAGTATTATATTCAGGGCTCAGTGTATGGCAGTATTATATTCAGGGCGCAGTGTATGGCAGTATTATATTCAGGGAGCAGTGTATGGCAGTATTATATTCAGGGCGCAGTGTATGGCAGTATTATATTCAGGGCACAGTGTATGGCAGTATTATATTCAGGGCGCAGTGTATGGCAGTATTATATTCAGGGCGCAGTGTATGGCAGTATTATATTCAGGGCACAGTGCATGGCAGTATTATATTCAGGGCGCAGTGTATGGCAGTATTATATTCAGGGCGCAGTGTATGGCAGTATTATATTCAGGGCGCAGTGTATGGCAGTATTATATTCAGAGCTCAGCGCATGGCAGTATTATATTCAGAGCTCAGCGCATGGCAGTATTATATTCAGGGCGCAGTGTATGGCAGTATTATATTCAGGGAGCAGTGTATGGCAGTATTATATTCAGGGCGCAGTGTATGGCAGTATTATATTCAGGGCACAGTGTATGGCAGTATTATATTCAGGGCACAGTGTATGGCAGTATTATATTCAGGGCACAGTGTATGGCATTATTATATTCAGAGCTCAGTGTATGGCAGTATTATATTCAGGGCACAGTGTATGGCAGTATTATATTCAGGGCACAGTGTATGGCAGTATTATATTCAGGGCGCAGTGTATGGCAGTATTATATTCAGAGCTCAGTGCATGGCAGTATTATATTCAGGGCACAGTGCATGGCATTATTATATTCAGGGCACAGTGCATGGCATTATTATATTCAGGGCACAGTGTATGCCAGTATTATATTCAGGGCTCAGTGTATGGTAGTATTATATTTGGGACGCAGTGTGTGGCAGTATTATATTCAGGGCTCAGTGTATGGCTGTATTATATTCAGTGGGTACAGTGTGTGGCAGTATTACATTCAGTGGGTGGCAGTATTTTATTTAGGGCACAGTGTCTGGCAGTATTATAATGATAATTGTCATCATGCAGAGGATGAGGATCTGCTGACATAGTGAGGAGACAATGAAGTTTGGGCCTCAGACTCTGCAGAGAAGATGGAGCTGGAAGAAGACCTGGCGTCTGGACCAGAGGAAAAGGAACGACAACAGAGAAGACATCACTCAGGTCAGTGATATCATTGTGTATTCTCCTGACTGTCCCATCACTTTGTTTTTCTACTTGAGGATTTGGGGGGAGGGGGGCTGTCCTCAGTGTACAGAGCCCTGCTTGTCCTCAGTGTACAGGGCCCTGCTCGTCCTCAGTGTACAGAGCCCTGCTCGTCCTCAGTGTACAGAGCCCTGCTTGTCCTCAGGGTACAGATCCCTGCTTGTCCTCAGGGTACAGATCCCTGCTTGTCCTCAGTGTACAGAGCCCTGCTTGTCCCCAGTGTACAGAGCCCCGCTAGTCCTCAGTGTGCAGAGCCCTGCTTGTCTTCAGTGTAAAGAACCCCACTTGTCCTCAGTGTACAGAGCCCTGCTTGTCCACAGTGACTGCACCTAATGTGGGGAACTATACTGCACCTAATATGGGGACTGTACTGAACCTAATGTGGGGAACTGTACTGCACCTAATGTGGGGGGGAACTGTACTGCACCTAATGTGGGGGGGGGGACTGTACTGCAGCTAATGTGGGGGGGAACTGTACTGCAGCTAATGTGGGGGGGAACTGTACTGCACCTAATGTGGGGGGGGGGACTGTACTGCACCTAATGTGGGGGGGAACTGTACTGCACCTAATGTGGGGGAACTATACTGCACCTAATGTGGGGGAACTATACTGCACCTAATGTGGGGGAACTATACTGCACCTAATGTGGGGGGAACTATACTGCACCTAATGTGAGGGGAACTATACTACACCTAATTTGGGGGAAACTAATATGCTTTAAAATGCATGATTTTACCTTTTATGAACAAGAAAATTACGACGTGCTGGTGTAATGACGCAACACTATGGGGCTGGTATGTAATTTTTTCCAGGCCGGTTTTCACACCCAGTCCGGCCCTGGCCACATGACATCACAACTCCGTCTCCGCCCCTCTGCCACCGCTCAGGCTATAGAGGACAATGACACTACTGATAGCCGATGGGGGCTTGTGTGCAGATTCTTACAGCATGTGTAAGTGCACGATTATGTATGTTTGTTACAGCGTGTCACCCCAGTAGTAAGGAGATTGCATGACGAGGAGGTTTGTTACAGTGTGTCATCCCAGTAATAAGGAGGGCATGTCAAAGGGTGGAACCAATGGGTGGGGTCAAGGGGTGGCAAAATTCCTTTCACCTGGGGTGGAAAAAATCCTTGCACCGACCCTACTAATAACGCCGCTAGAGGGTGAAAAAAACAAAAACAAGCACCATGTGGGTATGGTGCGTCATGTTTCTTTCCCTAGCTAACATGGTGTTTTTATGTTTTTTCTTTTGTTTTTGTTTTTAAAAAAAAGAACACTAAACTCAGGTTCACATGTAGCAAGCACCAGCTGTCAGAATAAACCCACTGCTTTTATGGCTTTCACCAACAGATGACTCCATGCTGCTCTAACATAGAAGACTAACATTGTTGCCAGATTACTTTAATGCACGGACAAGAAATATACTGCACTCGTACAGACTACAATAAGCTTTACAATACATTCTACATTTTGTAATGCAATAAAAAAAAAAAAAAAAATAGTAGATCCTGTAAAATATTGTTGGATGTAGAGCATGAGTGCTCAGTTATTTATGCAGTGGAGGTCTTTGTAAGATAGTAAGTATATTTGTGTACAGTATAAAAATTCTTCTGGATTTTTCATAAAGATAGAATGCTGAATGTAATGTACCAAAAAAGAAAAAAAATCTTTAAAAAAAACAAAAAAACATTTTACCTTAAATATGAAGCTTTCAACATAATTTCAAAGCGTGAAATCACTTGTCAACTCTTGTATAAATCAGTGAGGGTACAGTATCCTTCTGTGCCAGATTATAAAACATTCTGGAATACTAGACCATTTCAGAAAAGTGTATACGAAGCAGTTCTATGGGAACAAAATAACATCAACATATATACCCTGATCCTACCCATATACTCTGGACCCTGGTTTTATAATTAATTTCAGATATTTACTGATATTACACATGAGTAATCAAATATCTTTTATTTTATTTGACTTTTTTGCTTTTAAAATATCAGCATACAATAATTAACAATGGTACATTAAAAAAGCAATTTACAAACATTGTATAGCAAAGAAAAAAAATCATAAGATTAACATTAAATTTTTTAACATTAAATTTTCTTTATTTCTCATATGTGAGAAAACTTTCTCCCAGAATTCCTGAACTGATTGACATGTTTAAATCATGCAATTGCCAATAATCAAATATCATTAATATAGTCCATGATGGTGTTAAATCTCATAACATTTCTTAATTTTCAGGACCAGTTAAATAGTTATGTACATACAGTCATGGCCATAAATGTTGGCAGACCTGAAATTTTTCAAAAACATGAAGTATTTCTCACAGAAAAGGATTTCAGTAACACATGCTTTGCTATAACTTTGTTTATTCCTTTGTTGTTTTGGTTTAGTTCCAATACACACAAAGGAAAAAAAGCAAATTGGACATAATGTCACACCAAACTCCAAAAATGGGCTGGACAAAATTTGCTTCCTATAACCATCAATAAGCTTCTTACACCTCTCAGCCAGAATGTTGGACCACTCTTCCTTTGCAAACTGCTCCAGGTCTCTCTTATTGGAAGGGCGCCTTTTCCCAACAGCAATTTTAAGATCTCTCTACAGGTGTTCAGTGGGATTTAGATCTGGACTCATTGCTGGCCACTTCAGAACTCTCCAGCCCTTTGTTGCCATCCATTTCTGGGGGCTTTTTGACGTATCTTTGGGGTCATTGTCCTGCTGGAAGTCCCAAGCTCTCGGACGTCAACCCAGCTTTCTGACACGGGGCTGTACAGTGCGACCCAAAATCCGTTGGTAACCCTCAGATTTCATGATGCCTTGTACACATTCAAGGAACCCAGTGCCAGAAGCAGCAAAACAACCCCAAAACTTAATTGAACCTCCACTATATTTCACTGTAGGTACTGTGTTCTTTTCTTTGTAGTCCTCATTCCTTTTTCGGTAAACAGTAGAATTATGTGCTTTACCAAAAAGCTCTGTCTTGGTCTCATCTGTCCACAAGACGTTTTCCCAGAAGGATTTAGGCTTACTAAAATTCATTTTGGCAAAATGTAGTCTTGCTTTTTTATGTCTCTGTGTCAGCAGTGGGCTCCTCCTGGGTCTCCTGCCATAGCGCTTAATTTCATTTAAATGACAATGGATAGTTTGCGCTGACACTGATGCTCCCTGAGACTGCAGGACAGCTTGAATATCTTTGGAACTTGTTTGGGGCTGCTTATCTACCATCTGGACTATTCTGTGTTGACACCTTTCATCAATTTGTATCTTCCGTCCACGCCCAGGGAGATTAGCTACAGTGCCATGGGTTGAAAACTTCTTGATGATGTTGCGCACTGTGGACAAAGGCAAATCTAGATCTATGGAGATGGACTTGTAACCTCGAGATTGTTGATATTTTTCCCCAATTTTGGTTGTCACGTCCTCAGACAGTTCTCTTCTCCGCTTTCTGTTGTCCATGCTTAGTGTGGAACACACAGACACACAATGTAAAGACTAAGTGAACTTCTCTCCTGTTTATCTGCTTTCAGGTGTGATTTTTATATTGCCCACACCTGTTACTTGCCCCAGGTGAGTTTAAAGGAGAATCACATGCTTGAAACAATCTTATTTCTCCCCAATTTTGATGCCAATGATGCACATGATTTTGTCCCATTTTTGGAGTTTGGTGTGACATTATGTCCAATTTGCTTTTTTTTTCCTCCCTTTTTTGGTTTAGTTCCAATACACAGAAAGGGAAACATGTGTATAGAAAAACTTGCTTTACTGCAATCCTTTTCTGTGAGAAATATTTCATTTTCTTGAAAAATTTCAGGGGTGACAATATTTGCGGCCATGACTGTACATTACATAGTTATTTATAAAACACCAAAAGCATGGCTTTTGTATAGAAACCATGGAGAATGCACGGCTTCTTCAGCCACTGGTATCACTAGCATTGTGCATGAAGGGTACAAGCTCCAGGTTTCTGGCTTTATGCCACAGATCTTTGGGTAACAGCCACATGTCAACTCAATCTGCATTTTCAAAATGGAGATTTCATTTATTTACAAACGGCTACACAGTATCTTTTTGAGACTGTACAGTTGTAATATAAAAAATAAAGGTGAGGCCAACGTACTGATATGGTACAAACACATACATTCATAGTGCTGTGCAAAAGTGTTATGTAGGTGTGGAAAAAATGCTACAAAGTAAGAATGCTTTTGAAAAAAAGAAATGTAAATACTTAAAGGGGTACTCCCACCCTAGACATCTTATCCCCTATCCAAAGAATAGGGGATAAGATGTCTGATCGCGGGGGTCCCGCCGCTGGGGACCCCCACATTATTGCATGCGGCACAAACCTCTTTTTACACCGGAACTGCTGGAGGCTCTGAGTCGCGACTCCGGGACGGAGTCCTGACATCACGGACTTCCGTCCCGGAGTCGCGACTCAGAGCCTCCAGCGGTTCCAGTGTAAAAAGAGGTGGGTGCCGCATGCAATAATGCGGGGGTCCCCAGCGGCGGGACCCCCGCGATCAGACATCTTATCCCCTATCCTTTGGATAGGGGATAAGATGTGTAGAGTGGGAGTACCCCTTTAAATGAGCACTGTTACCAACCTTTTTTTGATATGTTGTAGTACTTATGTACTACAACATATCTCTAATATACTTTCATTAGGCAATCGGTCCTAATTCAGTCAGCCAATAAGCCTGCGCTGAGAGCACAGAGGAAGCGGCTCCCTGGCCGCACATGACGGCCCCGCCTCCCGGACTCAGGACTGCCCTGCACTTCGGTAAGTGATTTTCGGGGTGGGGGGGTAGAGCGGGTTGCCCCGGCGGCGGCCGGGGGGGGGGGGGGGGTTGCGGTGATAGAGCGGGTGCCTCCAGTTGTTTCACCACAACAACTCCCAGCATGCCTGACAGCCAATAGATGTCAGGGCAAGCTTGGAGTTGTAGTGGTGAAACAGCTGGAGGCACCCTGTATAAATGAAGTAAGGGTGGAAGTCGGCCCTCCCAGCAGGCATCAGTGACGTTGTGCCAGCTGGGGAAGTCTGCCTGGTAAGTGAGCACACTACCAGGCAGACAAAAAGTCATTTTTAATATAGTAAAAAAAAATTAAAGGCAGGGAGGGGGTTAGGGATAGATGGGCAATAGGCAGGGATAGAGAGAAAAAAAAAAGGATGGTGGGAGCTACTCTTTAATGTTTCTCTAGTAACATAATGCAAAATAAATGAACAGAAAATAAATCTAAATTAAATATTTGTTGTAATTGCCCTTTGTCTTCAAATACTGTGTGTAAGGGTACCTCGAAGGAGGGCAGGGAGGTTGTTCCAAACATCTTGGAGAACTAACTACAGATCTTCTGTGGATGTAGACTTTATCCTTCTGTAATCTCATACAGACACAATAATGCTGAGATCAGGGGGTCATTTCATCACTTTCAGGACTCCTTGTTCTTCTTTGCACTGAATATAGTTCTTATTTTGTCCTAACAAAATACCCAACTTCATTTGCTGAAATGCATCTCTGAACTTGAAAGGAACCTCCCTCGTGCTTTAGTGTTGTCTGCAGACACTCATTTGTACCGCTCCTCTATTCTGTTACTAACACATATTTGGGGTTTAGACTCATCAGTCCAAAGTAGTTGCTGTCATTTTTCTGCAGCTCAGTTCCCATGTATTATTGACAGAGGTAGGTTATGGTTAAACACCTACACTTTAGGTGTGAAATAAATTTGTAAAAGCAAAGAAATAATAACCATAAACCTCAAGGACAATATCAGATAAACTGGTATTTGATGATGAAAATGAATGAACCGTGCTTCAAATATATGATTAAAAATGTGTAAATATTAAAACACAATTAATAATCAAATAAGGTAATGATAACCTCCTATGAAAGTGCCATTGTGAGGAGGTAAATAGATGGACCGTATTTATCGGCATATAACACGCACTTTTAAAACTTAAATTTAAGGCAAAAAGTCTGCCTGCGTGTTATACGCCGATAAGTCTTCTGGTCACTGATTTAAAGCGGCCGCAGCAGCGTCTGCTTGTTAAGTATTAGCAGCACGGCCGCGGCTGCTTTAAATCAGTGACCAGCGGCGTCTCCTCTGCGCTCTGGAAAGCTGTCACATATGTTCTCCTGCGCTATCCACTGGTGCTGGTGTGGTGGATAGTGCGGGAGACGCTGATTAAAATGAGCCCTACCTTGCCCGGATCTCCCCTACCTTTTAATCAGCGTCTCCCGCACTATCCACCAGTACCTGTGTATAGTGCGGGAGAACCTCCCCCCTCCCTCATCATTCCCTCCTGCTTTTTATAGTTTTTTATTTTCCTTACCTGGCTGCGCTTCGGCAGGTCAGGTCATGCGGCTGGTCTTGCGGGCTGCGCTCAGTGAAGCAGATGAGTGACGGCTTCTCTTCGCAGCATTAGGACGTCACTTTTCATTTCCTGTAGTCACCGCCGAAAAGTGAGATCCCTCATGCCGTGCAGAGGAGCCGGGAGAGGACGTGACTCATCTGCTTCACTGACCCCGCAAGACCCGCCGCCTGCCGAAACACAGCCAGGTCCGGGCATGCTGGGAGTTGTAGTTTTGCAACATCTGGAGGTCCGCAGGTTGAAGACCACTCATAGGAGGAACATGATGGGGGGGGGGGGGGGGGTGATGAGACAGGGGGAAATGATGGGGGGGGGGGGGGGAATGATGGGGGGGATGATGAGACGGGGAAATGATGAGGGGGGGGATGATGGGGGACATGAGACAGGGTGGGGGGATGATGAGGGAGGAATGATGGGGGACATGATGAGACAGGGTGGGGTGGGGGGATGATGAGCGGGAATGATGGGTGACATGATGAGACAGGGTGGGGGGATGATGAGGGGGAATGATGGGGGGACATGATGAGACAGGGTGGGGGATGATGAGACAGGGGAAAATGATGAGGGGGAATGATGGGGGACATAATGAGACAGGGTCGGGTGGGGGATGATGAGGGGGGAATGATGGGGGACATGATGAGACAGGGGGAATGAGGGGGGAATGATGGGGGGACATGATGAGACAGGGTGGGGGATGATGAGACGGGGGAATGATGGTGGGGGCAGGCACTAAAGGCTTAATGTCTGTATGGCTAGTGATGGTCTATGACAGGGGGAAATGATGAGACATGGGGGGATGATGAGACATGGGGGGTGGCGATGGGACTGATAAAAGGGAAGGAATGATGTGGCACTGGAGGGGACGGGGCCAAACTGAGGTGCAGAAGAAAACGAAGTTGGGGGGATGATGTGGCATTTAGTCCAAGTCATTTATTTTACATTTTATTTTTTTTACTTAAATTTCCCTGTTAAAATGGGGGTGCATGTTATACGCCAGTGTGTGTTATACGTCGATAAATACGGTATATAAAATTTTAAAATAAGTCCCACCACTGCAGAATTTTAATAGTCCGTCATTTGCTAATTCATAATAGCATCAATGGTCACAGTCTGCACATAAACATAGTATGGGCGTAGGTACTAAAGTCCACAATAGACACAAATGTGGGGGTATATATTACCAGCGAGATGTACTTGGATGTACATCCAAGTACATGTGGCTGGTAAATACACTGCTCAAAAAAATAAAGGGAACACTTAAACAACACAATGTAACTCCAAGTCAATGACACTTCTGTGAAATCACACTGTCCACTCAGGAAGCAACATGATTGACAATCAATTTCACATGCTGTTGTGTAAATGGAACAGACAACAGGTGGAAATTATAGGCAATTAGCAGGACACCCCAATAAAGGAGTGGTTCTGCAGGTGGTGACCACAGACTACTTCTCAGTTCCTATGCTTCCTGGCTGATGTTTTGGTAACTTTTGAATGCTGGTGGTGCTTTCACTCTAGTGGTAGCATGAGACGGAGTCTACAACCCACACAAGTAGCTCAGGTAGTGCAGCTCATCCAGGATGGCACATCAATGCGAGCTGTGGCAAGAAGGTTTGCTGTGTCTGTCAGCGTAGTGTCCAGAGCATGGAGGCGCTACCAGGAGACAGGCCAGTACATCAGGAGACGTTGAGGAGGCCGTAGGAGCGCAACAACTTAGCAGCAGGACTGCTACCTCTGCCTTTGTGCAAGGAGGAGCAGGAGGAGCACTGCCAGAGCCCTGCAAAATTACCTCCAGCATGCCACAAATGTGCATGTGTCCACTCAAACAGTCAGAAACAGACTCCATGAGGGTGGTATGAGGCCTGACGTCCACAGGTGGGGGTTGTGCTTACAGCCCAACACCGGGCAGGATGTTTGGCATTAGCCAGAGAATGCCAAGATTGGCAAATTCGCCACTGGCGCCCTGTGCTCTTCACAGATGAAAGCAGGTTCACACTGAGCACATGTGACATAGTCTGGAGATGCTGTGGAGAACATTCTGCTGCCTGCAACATCCTCCAGCATGACCAGTTTGGCGGTGGGTCAGTAATGGTGTGGGGTGGCATTTCTTTGGGGAGCCACACAGCCCTCCATGTGCTTGCCAAAGGTAGCCTGACTACCATTAGGTATCGAGATGAGCTCCTCAGACCCCTTGTGAGACCATATGCTGGTGCGGTTGGCCCTGGGTTCCTCCTAATACAAGACAATGCTAGACCTCATGTGGCTGGAGTGTGTCAGCAGTTCCTGCAAGAGGATGGCATTGATTCTATGGACTGGCCCGCCCGTTCCCCAGACCTGAATCAGATTGAGCACATCTGGGACATCATGTCTCCCTCCATCCACCAACTGTCCAGGAGTTGGCGGATGCTTTAGTCCAGGTCTGTGAGGACATCCCTCATCAGGAGCATGCCCAGGTGTTGTAGGGCGGTCATACGGGCACGTGGAGGCCACACACAGTACTGAGCCTCATTTTTACTTATTTAAAGAAATGACATCAAAGTTGGATCAGTCTGTAGTGTGGTTTTCCACTTTGATTTTGAGTGTGACTCCATATCCAGACCTCCATAGGGTTGATAAATTTGATTTCCATTGATAATTTTTGTGTGATTTTGTTGTCAGCACATTCAACTATGTAAAGATGAAAGTATTTAATACGATGAATTCATTCATTCAGATCTAGGCTGTGTTATCTTAGTGTTCCCTTTATCTTTTTGAGCAGTGTATATACCCACATTTGTGTTTATTGTGGACTTGAGTACCTTCGCCCATACTACGTTTACGTGCAGACTGTGACCATTGATGCTATTATGAATTAGCAAATGCCGGACTATTGAAATTCTGCAGTGGTGTGACTTATTTTAAAATGTTATTATATACATCTATTTACGTCCTCACAAGGGCCCTGTGATAGGAGGTTATCATTACCTTATTTGATTATTGTGTTTTAATAAATATTTACACATTTTTCATCAAATACTTGAAGTACGGTTCATTCATTTTCATCATCATATACCAGTTTATCTGATATTGTCCTTGAGGTTTATTGCTATTATTTCTTTGCTTTTACAATTTTTTTCACACCTGCCTAAAACTTTTGCACTGTACTGTACATATTTAACAGCCAATTAATACATTATTAAAGAAGAACCCAACACACATCTCAGAACAGAGCACTTTCTTCTTACGTTACCTACTTTTTGCTGGAAATGTACACACGTGTCCTTTCTTAACTTATCTCTAAACCCAGTGTATTCGTTAATGCCTGGTGTGAGCTCACCTACCTTTCACAGCAACATCACTAAGAGTATACAATGTACTTGCCTATGAATGGACACCAAATGATTGTTTTGTAAATGAGACTTTTTAGTGACCTGAAAACATCTTGTGATTTTGTGTTAAATTTTTTTATGAAAAATTGAAATTCTGAACTAACCTAAAAGGTAGAAATGGACTCCCATTTAACAATTCTCATATTTAAAGGGGTACTCCGCTCCTTGCCATCTTATCCTCTGTGCAAAGCATATGGGACAAAATGTCTGATTGTGGGGGTCCGGCCACAGGGACACCCACGATCTCCATCCCAGCACTCGGGCATTCTTTGCTCGACTTTGCTTCAGTCGACCTGTACAATTTTTTTTCGTGGCAACAATATCGTAGACTATGTTACAACCAGGAGATTTGGACTTAACCAGTTTGACTTTGGGCCAATCCGGACGAGATTGTAAAAGTGATCGCCTAGTTTTAATTCTTTAACCCCTTTATAGGAATCTAGAATTCTCGGCTGGTAATAACTAGGCGGCTACATCTATGATGCACCTTGACCTTTTGGGACAAGAGACATTGGTGTGAAGCACCAAGCCATTAGGCAACAGAGGTGCCCAGATGCAAGCCAACATAGTTAGTGTTTAGACAATAGATTCAGGTTCTTTAATAAATGGAAGCCATGATGTTACTGTAAACAATGCCGCAAAAATAACTATGTTCACCATTCTTTACTATTGTTTTATATGGTTCTGCCACAATATCAGTTGTTTTAATGGGTAGAATTCTGCTCAATGTTATTCTTCTTGTCACATATGACAGAATTAACAATGGAGTCTCCAATGAAAATGTGACCACAGCCAAATTGTGACAGATCCTATTTCATTTTTTTTTTTTGTATGGTTGTAAGGTACCGTATTTTTCGCCCTATAGGACGCACCGGCGTATAAGACGCACCCAATTTATAGGTGCAAAATCTAGAAAAAATTAAGATTTTGAACCCAATAGTGGTCTTCAACCTGCGGACCTCCAGATATTGCAAAACTACAACTCCCAGCATGCCCGGACAGCCAACGGCTGTCCGGGCATCCTGGGAGTTGTAGTTTTGCAACATCTGGAGGTCCGCAGATTGAAGACCACTGCATAGGAGGTAATACTCACGTGTCCCCGCCGCTCCCGACCCGTCACCGCTGCCATGGATGTTGCTCCATCGCTGTCGCCGTGTCCCCGTCGCTCCGGAACGTCTCTGCTGCCGGCCGGGTATCCTCGCTCTCCGTCGCCATCATCACGTCGTTACTCACGCCGACGCACGTACGCGACGACGTGATGACGAGGAAGGAGAGCGCCGGCCACACAGGGGATCCCTGAACGGAGAAGACATCGAGGAGGCAGGTAAGGTCCCTCCCGGTGTCCTGTAAGCACTAACCCGGCTATTCAGTCGGGCTGTTCGGGACCGCCGCGGTGAAATCGCGGCGGTCCCGAACAGCCCGACTGAACAGCCGGGTTAGTGTCACTTTCCCTTCAGACGCGGCGGTCAGCTTTGATCGCCGCGTCTGAAGGGTTAATACAGGGCATCACCGCGATCGGTGATGGCCTGTATTAGCCGCGGGTCCCGGCCACTGATGGCCGCAGGGACCGCCGCGATAGGGGTGTATTCGCCGTATAAGACGCACCGACTTTTCCCCCCCAGTTTTGGGGAAGAAAAAGTGCTTCTTATACGGCGAAAAATATGGTACCTCAGTTTGTATTAGTCTTTATCAGTTCAGCTTTCCAATAAATTCAGATTAGTGGCAGAGCTAAATATACTGAAAGAAAACCATGACTGGCCTTACTTCAGCTTAGAAAAGTCACTTTTCCAAGGCTGGAAATAGAAATTAAAATAACAGGCATAATGAAGCAGCAAGGTGAATTATATTAGCCTGAGTGACACAATGCTTTTAATGCGGTTTTAACTGAAGGCATTCCAAGGTGTCCACAGCAGAGATGAACTTCTCCGGAAAGGCAGTTGTCCCAACATTCTCATTAGGATTAAATATAAAACTGGCATGTACATAAAATAAGTAGATATTTTTTTATCACTCTTCATGGGTAGGAATCAGTATTAATTTTAGTAGCCAATTAAATTTTAGTTTTAGTCATAGTCTTTTGACAAAAATCCTATTATAGTTCTAGTCGTATTTTAGTCACCGGCTTAATTTTAGTCTTAGTCGACAAATCAGCAGATTTCTTTTAGTCAATGAAATCTCCAGAAGTAGGCAAATAAAATCTTAAGGGTACACCGGTAGATGCCAGAAAGTTAAACAGATTTATAAATTACTTCTATAAAAAATTTTTTAATCCTTCCAGTACTTATTAGTGGCTGTATCCTACAGAGGAAATTCTTTTTATTTTCTGTCACAACCACAGTGCTCTCTGCTGACACCTCTTTCCATGTCAGGAACTGTCCAGAGTAGGAGAAAATCCCCATAGCAAACATATGCTGCTCTGGACAGTTCCTAAAATGGACAGAGGGGCCAGCAGAGGGCACTGTGGCCATGACAGATAAGAAATCCCAAAAGAAAAGAATTTCCTCTGTAGTATACAGCAGCTAATAAGAATTTTTAATAGAAGTCATTTACAAATCTGTTTAACTTTCTGGCATCAGTTGATAAAAAAAAAATGAAAAAAAATAAAATAAATATATAAAGTTTTCTACCGGAGTAGCCCTTTAAACTCTAGGTTTTGGAACTAGGAACTCACCTCAGCCCCCCACCCATGCATTAGGTAACATAATTAACGCAAGAAGAAATATTATCATTATACATACTACCAGTGATACTGACCAAATCCAGTATACTGAGACCAACAATACCACTATACAAGGAGGAATACTATCATACACACATATTACCAGTGGTACGGACCACATCCTGTTTAATGAGATCAATATTACCAATAATACTAGCAAAAAAAGAGGAATATTATCACCATATATTTTACCATTATACTGTTATTGATCAAATCATGTATACTGAGACCAATATCACCAATAGAACTTTTATACAAGGAGGAATATTATTCACCATACATATTACCATCAAACTGTCACTGATCAAATCCTGTATACTGAGAACAATAATACCTGTATACAAGAAATAGTGATACCACCACAACCACATATTATTACCATGTAATGCCTATTACTACAACACTGCTATTGAATAAAATCCACTGTACAAAAAGCAATATTCTCACATAAAGTGACTACATAGAAGTAGATGCCAGCTGTAGACAGTGACCAGATAGAGTTAGATACCAGCTGTGCACAGGTTCTGCAGACATTATAAGTGATTACAACTACATCTAGTGCAAATGATAACAGAGAGGGCAGTAACTTACCGATTGTCCTTTCAGTATATTTATTCCATGATGAAACTTTACGTGAGCCTTGTTCACATGCCAAGGGCTGGATCGCTCTGTGCTGTCTTCAATGGAAACAGGTTACAGCGGTTTCACACACTCTCTGAGCATCTACAGACCTACCTGTCAGTTGCCTCTGAGCTCCCCATGCAAGTCCAGGAGCCTGGTCCGCCGGTCACTCCAACTTAGGAGCTTTGGGTCTCAAATCTAGCAGTGAGTGCAGGCTACCATTTGGTGTCTTTGTATGCTAGACCTGCCCCTCTGTTGCTCGTCAGTACTGAAATACCAACCCCCTTGGGAAGTCAGAAATACAGCAATGAATGGGTTAATTAGGGCTACTGAGATCTAATTAACCATTTGGGGGTTTGTATACAGTATAGCCTTTGCTGTATACAACAGAAGATCCATTTACCAAGCTTTTTCTTGGTCCGTCGGTTTTCTTCTGTGGCCATGCCTCTAATTACGTCAAAATTTGAGGCGGGGCTACATGAGAGGATTGACGTACCCTGTTCATATGAGAGGCATTTTAGATATTGCGTTTTGAATCTTGTAACAGCCTTAAAGGAGTTTTATAGTATCCAAAAACTTATTTGGGTTCAACTGTTGGGAATATTTATCATGCAGCACTGATTCTATGGCACTGGGTGCCACTCTGAAGATGGGTACTCTGGAGACGGAGCAAGAAGCTGTGTCTCATAATACATAGAAATATACAACAGAGAGGGGCCTGAAGAATGGCACCCAATTCAGGGATTTAGGCATAAGAACATAGATTCTTAAGAACGTTTGAAGATTGCACTATACCACAAAGCTTGGTGTTGTCTGCAAAAATCTATAAAATTAACTACTAACCCCTTAATGACACAGGACGTAAATGTACGTTCTGGTACTTCATGCACCAGGACACACATTTTCGCCCTGTACATGACATGAGCACCGTTTGCGCTGATGTACACAGTTAACCCCTCAGAATACTGATCATAGCATTTGCATGTTTACATAAACAGTATTAGCAATCCAATGATTGCTATAAATAGTACCCGATTGGGACACAAAAAGTATTAAAAAAAAAAGTTTAAAAAAAATTGAAAAAGCCCCTCCCCAATAAAAATTTTAATGGCCCCTTTTTCTCATTTAACTCCAAAAAGTGTAAAAAAAATAACAAACATATTTAGTATTGGCACGTGTGTAAATGTCCCAATTATCAAAACATAATGTAAATTATCCCGTACGGTAAACAGCGTAAATGTAAAAAAAAAAAAAAAGTCAAAAACTGCTGTTTTTTGTGACATCCTATTCCAACAATTATTTTTTATAAAAAAGCAAAAGTAACATAAATGCAAAAATGATACCGATAAAAAACTACAGGTCCCAGCAAACAAAATGAGCCCTCATACAGCCCTGTATGTGCAAAAATTTGAAAGAAATACATGGTCAAAATAAGGCAATTTTAAACATACTTATTTTGTAAAGAAAAAAAAATTAAGCTTTTTTAAAAGCAGTACAATAATAAAAAAGTATCTAAACATGGGAATCATTTTAACCCCTTAAGGACCAAGGCCATTTTGACCTTAACCTCTTCAGGACGTTGGGCGTATGCATACGCCCTGCATCCTGAGTCCTTAAGGACGTAGGGCGTATGCATACGCCCGTGGGAATTCCGGTCCCCGCCGTTAGCCGGTTGGGGACCGGACCGGGATGCCTGCTGGAATCATTCAGCAGGCATCCCGGCACATCGCCGAGGGGGGTCCTGAGACCCCCCATGTCGGCGATCGCAGAAAATCGCATGTCAATTCAGTCTCTGGTGACCCGATCACCTGGAAAATCAGGATGATCGGAGCTGTCAGTGACAGCCCCGATCATCCTGAGGGATAGGAGTGAGGTTGCAGTGCTGCGATCTCCTCCTATCCCCTGAAATTAGTCAGAACTGAATTCTGACCAATGGCAGCGCAGGACAGTGGGTTGCCATGGAAACCCCCCGTTCTGCCCACCCCTGGATGTCGGGCAGAACGGGGGGAGAAGATGGAGGCCGGTACCTGGAGGAGAAGATGCGTGGGGACCGCCGATCATCGCTGGAGACTGCGGAGCAGTAGGGAAGCGACGGTGGGTGGGGAGTAGGGAAAGCTGCAGTAAAGTGATCTTTACTGTGGCAACCACTAGGAAGGCCGAACTGCAACTTCCAGCATGCCCAGATAGCCAAAGGCTGTCTGGGCATGCTGGGAGTTGTAGCTTTGCAACTACAACTCTCAGCATGCCTAGACAGCCCAGGCATGCTGGGAGTTGTAGTTCTGTAACATCTGTCCCTTCAGATTTAGCAATTTTCATGAAATTTTTGAAAATTGCTGCTCTACTTTGAAGTAAAAGTAAAAATATGTCCATTTTATGATGCCAAAATAAAGTAGACATATTGTATTTGTGAATAAAAATAAAATTTATTTGGAATATCCATTTTCCTTGCAAACAGAGAGCTTCAAAGTTAGAAAAATGCAAAATTTTCCACATTTTCATGAAATTTGGGGATTTTTCACCAAAAAAGGATGCAAGTAACGCCGAAAATTTAACACCAAAATAAAGTAGAATATGTCACAAAAAAACTCTCTCAGAATCAGAATATTCGGTAAAAGCGTTTTAGCGTTATTAATGCTTAAAGGGACGGTGGTCAGAATTGCGAAAAAGCGCTCAGTCCTTAAAGGGGTACTCCGGTGGTCAACGTGTTTTTCCATTTTTAACTTACCCTATTTGTTTTGTTTCATTTCTATTCTTGTTGTTTAGGCGACTATTGTTGTCTTTTTATCCCCCACTTTGTTTTCCTATCTTTGCTTCTATTTCCTGTTTCTTGCTGTGCTGAAAACTACAAATCCCAGCATGCCACATGCCTTGCTGGTTTGGGGCGGCTCCTTTTTTTTTTTTTTTTTTTGTTCCGCCCTTTACCCACCCTACTTTTTTCCCGGGTCAGCCCTCTTATACACAGAACACCAATATAATCAGCCTTGGTTGGGATACACTGGCATACACACATAAAAGGGACTACAACTCCCAGCATGTGTCATTCAGGAGTCTTCAGTCTGTGGTATAACACCAGCATGCTGCCTCTGTAGTCTCCTGAGGGTTGTAGTTCACCACACCTCTGTAGGGCATACACCAGTGTTTTCCAACCAGGGCGCCTCCAGGTGTTGCAAAACTACAACTCTCAGCATGCCCTGACAGCCTTTGGGAATGCTAGGAGTTGTAGTTTTGCAACAGCTGGAGGCACACTGGTTGGGAAACACTGGTGTAACATGATGTGTATGCTGAATAGGCTAGAACAGTGTTTCCCAACCAGTGTACCTCCAGCTGTTGCAAATCTACAACTCCCAGCATGCGCCCAAAAGTCTGTCAGGGCATGCTGGGAGTTGTAGTTTTGCAACAGCTGGAGGCACACTGGTTTGTAAACACTAGCGCATACACACACACACACACACAACAGGGACTACAACTCCCAGCATGTGTCATTCAGGAGTCTCTCCCCCCCCCCCCCCTTCACAGGGGGAGATTTATCAAAACCTGTGCAGAGGAAAACTTGGCCAGTTGCCCATAGCAACCAGTCAGCTTGCTGCTTTCATTTTTATGAAGGCCTGTGAAAAATGAAAGAAGCGATCTGATTGGTTGCTATGGGCAACTGGGCAAGTTTTCCTCTGCACAGGTTTTGATAAATCTCCCCCATAGAGATCATTCCCAGTATGAGATTTATTCCCCTGCAGTCCATACATCCCCAGCCCGCGCACCTTCTCATCCTCCCCTTCAGATAACACTTCTCTTCTCTGTGAGGTCCTTCTCCTGTGCAGACCTGCGTCCTTAGAATACAGGGCAGGGGGGAGGGGAGGAGCTGTGTACTCAGCTGGATGAGATGAGGGGGCGTGGCTTATTCCTCTCATGCAGACAGAGAGAAAAAAAAAAGCTGTGACATCTTGTCCACAACAGACTCAGAACTGTGGACGACAGTAAAAGAAAACCCTCTGAACTACAGAACTTGCTGCCCAACAAACAGGTAAGAAAAACACATACATGCTGCCAAAACATATAACACATGTATATTGCAAAAAAAACAAAACTTTCAAAGAAGATGCAATATAGTCAAAAAAATGAACTACCCCTTTAAAGGTGAAAAAGGGCTGTGTCCTTTTTTGCACATCTGACCACTGTCACTTTAAGCATTAATAACTCTGGAATGCTTTTACTTATTAATTTGATTCTGAGACAGTTTTTTCGTGACATATTCTACTTTATGTTAGTGGTTAATTTTAGTCGATACTTGCATCATTTCTGTGTGAAAAATTAAAAAACATCATAAATAATTAGAAAATGTTGCATTTTTCCAGCTTTAGAGCTCGTAAGTAAAATGGACCTGCCAAATAAAGTATATACGGATTTAAATATAAAATAATGTCTACTTTTTGTTTGCATCATACATTTGAGATTTTGTTACTTTTTGGAAGACATCAGAGGGCTTCAAATTTAGCTTCAATTTTCCAATTTTTCACAAAAATTTCAAAATCTGAATTATGAAAAGTTTTGAAGTGAATTTGAGGGTCTTTATGTTAGAAATACACCATAATGGACCCCATTATGAAAACTGCACCTCTCAAAGCATTCAAAATGACTTTCAGAAAGTTTGTTAACCCTTTAGGTGCTTCAGGATGAGCAGCAAAGTGGAGGAGAAAATTCAAAATCTTAATTTTTTACACTAACATGTTCTTGTAGCCCCATTTTTACAAGGGGTAAAAGGAGAAAAAGCCACCAAAATGTGTAACCTAATTTCTCTTGAGTAAGGAAATACCTCATATGTGGATGTAAAGTGCTCTGCATGGCTCACTATTTGGAAAACTACACCCCTCAAGGAACGTAACAAGGGGTATAGTGAGCCTTAACACCCCACAGTGTTTGATAAATGTTCATTAAAGTGGGATGTGAAAAATAAAATTTTTCTTTTTTACACTAAAATCCTGAGGTTGCCCCAAAATTTTCAACCCCATTTCTCTTGAGTAAGGAAATACCTCAAATGTGGATGTAAAGTGCTCTGTGAGTGCACTAAAGGGCTCAGAAGAGTCACGGAAATTCAATTGTTTCCTTTTACATATGTAGCTTGAGGCCAAATTGGAAAAATAATTGATCAGGCCTGATGAAAAATAATGATACAGAGACATTGTACTAAATACAAGATTTTCTGACATTTACTACAAAAAGTGTGGTTTCTATACACATACAACAAAGAAGGCACACTGCCAGATTATATGTAGTTTCAGCAGATGTTCTTGTATCCTCCTACTTTTGCGAATGTAGACGTCCTTGAGGTTTCTGCAACTTCAGCAGTTATGGCCTTAGATACAGGCTTCCTGCTTATAATTGCTAGTAAAGTTCATATTTAGTTCATAATGAAGGAATATAGACAAGATGGTGGATTATAGACAACATGGCAGATAAAATATGAAAAGAGTAATATGAACTTCCGTCACAGAAGGGAAGGAGCGACAATGGACTTTTGGAGAGGGAATTTTTCTGAAATGTTTTTTGGGGGGCATGTCACATTTAGGAAGCCCCCATGGTGCCAGACCAGCAACGACCCACCCCCCACCCCGCATGGCATGCTATTTGGGAAACTACTCTCCTGAAGAAATGGAACAAGAAGTACAGCCCACAGGTATTTGACAAATTTTCCCTAAAGTTGGACATGAAAATGAAAATTTTAATTTTTTTCACTAAAATGCTGGTGTTACCCCAAAATTTTTATTTTTATAAGGGGCAATAGGAGAAAAGCCCCCCAAAATTTGTAACACCATTTCTTCTGCGTATGGAAATACCCCATGTGTGGATGTAAAGTGATCTGCGGGCACACTACAGGACTCAGAAGAGAAAGAGCGCCATTGGGCTTTTGGAGAAAGAATTTGGTTGGAATGTTAGTCTGGGGCCATGTGCGTTTACAAAGCCCTCATGGTGCCAGAACTGCCCCCCCCCCCACATGTGACCCCATTTCGGAAACTACACCCCTCACGGAATGTAATAAGGGGTGCAGTGAGCATTTACACCACACACATTTTTCATTTTCACGGACCACTGTTCAAAAAAAACAGACACCTGTGGGGTGTAAATGTTCACTGCGCCCCTTATTACATTCTGTGAGGGGTGTAGTTACAAAAATGTGGTCATGTGGGGGGAGGGGGGATCCACTGTTCTGGCACCATTGGGGCTTTGTAAATGCACATGGCCTACATTTTAAGTTAAATTCTCTCTCAAAAAGCCCATTGGCGCTCCTTATCTTCTGAGCCCTGTAGTGTTCCTGCAGAGCACTTTACATCCACATATGGGGTATTTCCTTACTCAGAAGAAATGGAGTTACAAATTTTGGCGAGCTTTTTTCCTATTACCCCCTGGGAAAATGGAAAATTTGGGGTAACACCAGCATTTTAATGAAAATTTGTCAAACAATTGTGGGGTGCTAAGGCTCACTATACCCCTTGTTACGTTCTGTGAGGGGTGTAGTTTCCAAAATGGGATCACATGTGGGTGTTTTTTTTGCGTTTATGTCAGAAATGCTGTAACCATCAGCCACCCCTGTGCAACTTGACAATTTAGGCCTCAAATGTACATGGTGCGCTCTCACTCCTTAGCCCTGTTGTGCACCTGCAGAGCATTTTACGTCCACATATGGGGTATTTCCGTATTCAGGAGACATGGGGTTAAATTTTAGGGGTCTTTTTCTCCTTTTACCTCCTGGGAGTAGTAGTTTTGCAACAGCTGGAGGCACACTGTTGCGGAAACACTGAGTTAGCAAACAAACTGTAACTCAGATTTTGCAACCAGTGTGCCGGCAGCTGTTGCAAAACAACTCTCAATATGCACTGACAGCCGAAGGGTATGCTGTGAGTTGTAGTTATGCAACAGCTGGAGGCACACCAACTCCCAGCATGCCCTTTGGCTGTTTGTGCATGCTGGGAGTTGTAGTTATGCAGAAGCTGGGGGCACACTTTTCCATAGAAACAATGTGCTTCCAGCTGTTGCATAACTACAACTCCCAGCAAGCACTGACAGCCAAAGGGCATGCTGGGAGTTGTGGTTATGCAACCACTGGAGGCACACAACTCCCAGCATGCGCTTTGGCTGTCAGTGCATGCTGGGAGTTGTAGTCATGCACTAGCTGGAGGCACACCTTCATAGAAAAAATGGGGCCCCAGCTGTTGCATAACTACAACTCCCAGCATGCAGACAATAAAAGGGCATGCTGGGAGTTGTAGTTGTGCTGCCAGCTGTTGCATAACTACAACTCCCAACGTGCCCTTTGGATGTGCATGCTGGGAGTTGTTGCTAAGCGACAGCAGGAGGCAATCAGGCCTCACCTCCTGCTGTTTGCTGCTGCCACTCCGTCTGCTGCCATCGCTCCTGAGGGGACCCCTGCCGTACTCTGGGGCATGTAAGGGACCCCAGCCTGCCCTGATCACCGCCCAACAGGGTAGTGATTGGTCCCGACCGATCAATCACGTGATTGTGAGGTAGCACCCTCACTCCTGCTGGGCTAGGGCGATTGATGCTGTCCGAAAAGCACCAATCACCCTTTTTTCTGGGTCACCGGAGACACGATTGACCCCAAATTGGCGGTCTGAATTGGCCAGCAATTTCCGATATGGGGGGGGGGGGGGGGACGGTGGTAAACGGAAACGTTCAGGGCGTGCAGGTACGTCCTGGGTCCTTAAGTACGCAGTGTCCTGGATGGGTTAATTGTATTGACCAAGAGAAAGAAAACATGTATTTTTTACATTAAAAATTTGCAAAATTGCGGTTTTCTTTTCAATTTTCCCACACAAATAATATTTTTTAGTTTTTGCTATACATT
This sequence comes from Hyla sarda, assembly GCF_029499605.1. NCBI lineage: Eukaryota > Metazoa > Chordata > Amphibia > Anura > Hylidae > Hyla > Hyla sarda. The sequence goes on from NC_079198.1 coordinate 35,519,944, forward strand.
TTATGGTAAAATGAGTGATGTTGCAAAGGACAAATGGTTATGTAAAAAAACAAGCCCTGTGGTTGGAAATATAAGAGTGTTATGATTTTTAGAAGGCTGTGTCCTTAAGGGGGTTAATCCCAGCCTCTATATCAATAATAAATATGTTAAATTAATGTGGGACTAGTGCTGAACAATGGGGTACACCAATTATTGGGGACCATTCACAGTAGAGATCCCATTGATTTTATATTGACCATCTATTTTTTGCTGACGCATACTTAACGTTTCTTAAGAACCCTTCAAACATTTTCCTAACAATGGATGTTAAGCTCAGAAAATAGTGAGAATGGGCCCTTAACTAGGGGTCATATATGCTGTGACCTTGGTTTTCTTGCATTTATTTACTTAAATCCTTTTTGGGGATTTGTTTTGCTTTCTTTGGCAGTCTGCCTTTCATTTTGTATTTTAACTAATTTTATTAGGGATTTGCTTTACTTTCTTTGGCAACCTGCCTTTCATTTTGTATTGTAGCCAATTTTAATAAAGTTTCACTGATTTTATTAAGCTCTTAGTTATTTTCAAAGGCTAAAGCTGATCCCTTAGGTTTGTGTCTTTAAATGCCTCTTTTTGTTGTTTATTGCCCTTTTAGCATTAGGTATAAACATTTAGGGCCTAATTAAGCCATTTATACCTGTTACCTATAGTGATAACGTTTTCAGAATAAATACAGAAAATAGATTCAGCACACTCTTAGTGTCAGTATCTTTCATTGACAATAGCTGCTCCCAGTTTGTGCCCCATAGTCCAGCCCTCAGTATGAGATAATTCCCCTACCCAAATTAAATATTTGCCTTGCCTGTGTTTGACTAAACTATACAAAGCTAAATTAAAGCATACCAATACTTTCAAATAAATTCATCTTCCTTACCATGCCTGGGAGATGTTCCTGCCGACAGCAATAGTGAGGATATTAAGCTTGGAATCTGTCCGCCGCCGGCCCATAAGTAGAACCATGGGCGTGTGAGCCATCCTCTTCTGGTTCCGTCTGCTCAAGCTGTAATCATACTTGCCTTATAGTTATTGACAGCTTGGGCACAGCCTGCGTCATCGTTCTGATCCATCTGCTTAGAGAGTAGAGCAGTGATGCGGGCTGTCAATCACGCTGAGGGACGTGATTGCAGCCTTAGAAGATGGGACCAGATAGGGATGGCTCTTGCCCAGGGGACTACTTACGGGCCAAAGGGGGACACCTTTCAAACTTCATTATCTTTACCATTGCTGCCCACAGGAACATTTCCCATTCATGGTAAGATTTTGGCCACACGTTATATATGATAAAATCTGATGACAGGTTCCCTTTAAGGGGGTATGACCAGAGAGAGCTTGCCTATTTGCCAGTAGTATACACAGGGACTATCTTTCCCTTACTTTTTTGGCCAATGCCCAAACAGCACCTTCTAATAAACTAGGAATATCCCAATACCGGTATCGGGACTGATACCGGACATTTGCAGGAGTACTTGTACTCGTGCAGATGCCCCAAAACCTAATCCAATACCCACTGGCGGTACCCCTGCCGGCAGGCATAGCTCTAACCATTCCTGAATGGCACCCATATTTAACTGTAAATGTCTAATAATAAAGCGTCTACGGTTAAATGTGGCACTCAGTGGGAAGTTTGACAGAATGAAGAGATATTGGCTCCTCACCCTGTCAATCACTCTTGTGCCCGCCAGCTGCATTTAGCCAGCAAACACAAGAGGCCACACACACATCAGATGCAGGAACACAGAGGAAGAAGAAAGCAGAGGCCATGCAGAAGGAGCAGCTAGGGGAAGAAAAAAAAAAAAGAAGAGCCACAGGAGGTAACTATGCTGGAGGGGGGAACTGCTGCCAGCTATGGGTAAACTGCTGCCAGCTATGGGGGGGGGGGGGGGGGGTTAGGGGGGAACTGCTGCCTATCTAATAAGGGTGACTTCTGATGCCTGCCGTGGTGGGGCTGCTACATTCCTGCCTAGCTTATTTGGGAGGCTAACTACCAAGCAAATAGGGGGAGATACCTACTAGCTAAATAGCCTATATGAGGGTTTTCATATAGGGGACAGCTATCTGGGAGATTTACATTTATGTTTTGTGTTTTTTTTTTTATATAAAAAATCCCTTCCCCTAATAAAAAGTGAAAGCACCTCCGTTTTCCCATTACAAAAAACCTGTCACATGATATTTAAAAATAGTATCGGTAATTGGTATCGGCGAGTACTTAAGTAAAAGTATTGGTACTTGGTCTTAAAAAAATGTTTTCCTTCTCACCCCTGGCATGCCTGTATGGCACCTGTAAGATGGTGCACACACAGTGCTGGAAAAAAAAAAAAACTATCGCACTTTGTTGGGGGGGGTGATATGTAGCACACTACTATAGAAGGCAGGTGGGGGTATTATCAACTCCTTGGTGAAATCTAATGTACTTGTACAATATGACCGCCTGGTACTTGGTGCATTATGCCGTACTTGTATGTCATGCAGTGCAGTGAGTATTTGATGCAAGTGCAGCAGCTGTGCTCACTTCATAGACAGTGACTGACCGACATAAGCGATCATGTTGAGGTCGATCATTAAGCTCTTACATTTAAGAGGTTTGTGACAGGAGAAGCATCTGTCATCTTTCTAATTGGCTCCCCTGCAATGTTGCCGGCCAATCGGTTTCCATGATATACTTCTAAAAGCCTCCTTGCTGGCCATAGGCCCCTTTGCTAATAGAGTCTGCCTTAAGCTAACTCTTCTAGTGCAGATATCATTAAGCAATGCTGTGCGATTGCATGAGCAATTGTTCAGTATTAGCAATCTAATGATTGCTTATAAAAGTTCCTTATAAAAACGCCTCCCCCACACCACTTATTTTTTCAGTGCTGTTTTCTTTATCTGTTTATGTTAATGCAAGCTCATGTCATAAGCTATCTGACAGGCACCCATATTAACCAATGTGTACTTTCCTCTCTAATAAAGGAAAGTGGTCATCAGCAAATCAGCAGAATCGGTCACATAGCTACAGCAGTAACAATGTACCATCAGCAACGTACTGCTGTAAGGGATATCCTGGTTTGTCCAATGTATTTTATATTCTGAATTCATTCAATACACGGCTGCCTTCCTATTTTGTTAGTCTGCTAATAAACAGTTACACAAGGGGGGGAAGTTTGCAGTCTATTTTTAAAGATTTACGGTCAATAAAAATTCCATCATCTGTCTTATCACCCTCGGGGTGGAGAATCCCCAATCATTTTACTAAGGGAAAACAGATTTCCATTCTAAATCCCAAACTTTTTGCCAGATTTTTTCCTCTAAAGCTCTTATTTGTAAAACTACAAAAACTTGCACAGTGAGATTAGTTTTAGATGTTTAGAACATAACCCCACGCTGAGTGCATGTCAGTATTATAACCGTACACAGTATATGGATTTAGGTTGGTGCCTGAACAAATAAGCAGTTTCAATAAATTTATGTGTGTTTTACTTGTGGCAATACAAGTGGCTGTGCATCCGGATTAGCTCACTGCTTGTGCCATTGTTTTTTTGGCGTTCTTGTCTGATATTTCTTGCTTCAGGCTTGCTGGAGCTGTCTCATCATTTCCTCTGAAGCTAGCAGGTTAGTAATCAGCCATATATAATGTTACAGTCAGGTGCCCACCATAAATTTCTATGAAGGTCTCAGCATCATGGACAGTAAATCAATCCATTCAACAAAATAACACGTGCTGAGAGGACTCGGGGAAATCTGGAAATTAAATACACTCAATAGAAAATAGGTATTATTCAACATATTTAAAAAAAATAAAAAGGAAATAAAATAGAATGATTTTCTTTAAACTTCCATAGCGCACATTGGGGACATTATAAGGGTCTCAAATTTAGATGGCATAAAATTAGACTAGGCACGCGGAAAATACAGAAGATTTATCACAGTGGCCAACTTGGGCGATAGATTTGGCAGATCATGATGGACGTGTTAGACTCTTTTCTTCCCTACACTTTACACATGGTTGGCTTACTTCGAATCAATATAAAATAAAAATGTTTTAGCAGAATTTTGGCTGAGTTTGCAGATTTTAAGACTCGCATCTTTTTATGAATGCTTTTCAAAATTGTTCTAGTGAGGCACAAAGTATCTCAAGTAGATAATAAATCGGGTGCAAGACAAGAGTTTTTTTTTTTTTTTTTTTTTTTAAAGTAAATTTTGCCAATGTGTTTTCCTGACTAGTCTGACTATGACTATTATCTAGGCATGAACATTATATCAAGAATTATTTAATTTCTGCACATTTATTTTAGCACCTGAAAGGAAACCCCAAAATAAGGCTTTACATCTCCTTATGTGAATGTTTGCATTGCATTTGCACTAGGAAAGCTCTCTATGCATATCTAGAATGTATCCTTAGAGTCATAGGCAGGTAGATGGTGGCATACTAATTATTATTAGTTACATTTATTTTTAAAGGAACTGCATTTTCCCATACACAGGAATACAGTATTAAAAATACTCTGTCAAACTGTATCAAAAACTATGTTACGTTTACGCTACAGAATCTCTAGGTTGGAAAGTCCATCTTAGCATCCGCCGCCAAACTCAATAAGTATTAGGAACAGGCAGATCTAAGCGGTCACCACTGGCGGCAAGCAGTGTATGTGTAATTCCGCAAAATGAAAAAACATGTTCATTCTTTTGTTTGGTCTGGAATCCTGAATTTTCACATTCACACTGCATAAATGCAAAATTCCAGACCCCCCAAAAGAATTAACAAGTTCGGGTCAATGGAAGACCCATTCACGGCAACGTTAGATTGGTGCAGCAGAATTCCGTGTGAAGATTCTGTAGTGTAAACATAGCTTAACACAAGTCACGTAGACAGTTGGAGTTATCGTTCCTTATTGGTCCAGCTGATGTCTGTCGGTGTTAAACATCCTCAGGAACTTAAAATGGAACACTTTACTAAGTATGCGAGAAACATTTTCTTTCTCATGCCATGGCTAGCATACATATATTCATATACTGCAAACACTTGCTAACAATTGTCAATATTGTGTCTGAAATGCAATACATTAAAAATAGTATTATTAGACAATACTAAAAACAGGTATAGCAGAAGCAGTCATTAATGGGAGTGTATGACCAATAACACCTATCCTATATCCACAGTATATGATTGCTGGGGTTCTGACCTCTGGGACCCCACATGATCCCCGAGATCCCCGCTGCGGCACCCCGCTATCATTACAGCACAGAGCGAGTTCGCTCTGTGCGTAATGAAGGACGATACAGGGGACGGAGCAGAGTGACAACAAGGCTCCGCCCCTTGTGACAAGACGGTCCGTCCCCTTAATGCAAGTCTATGGCAGGGGGCACGCCCCCTCCCATAGACTTGTATTGAAAGGGGCGGGCCGAGATGTCACAAGGGGCAGAGCCATGACGTAACGATGCTCCGGCCCCTGTATTGCTCGTCAGTACATGCAGAGCGAACTCGCTCTGTGCTGTAATGATAGCGCAGTGCCGCAGCGGCGATCCCGGGGTACCCAGCAGCGGGACCCCGGCGATCTGACATCTTATCCCTTATCCTTTGGATAGGGGATAAGATGTCTAGGGGCGGAGTACCCCTTTAACCTAGTTTTTTAAGCATTGTTTGTTGTTAGGTAGGAAACTAGAGTATGTGGAAAACCCCTACAAACACAAAGAGAACATACAATTTCCATATAGATACATTGGGAAAGAGTTATCAAAACTTGCGCAATGAAAATGTAGAGCAGTTGCCCATGGCAACCAGATTTCTTCTAAAAGAAGCAATCTGATTGATTGCTATAAGCAACTGGTCAACTTTTCATCTGTACGGGTATTGATAATTTTTCCCCATCGTCCATGGCCATTTATATCTAGGTCAGAAAATTCTAATAAAACTAATTTCATAAATTATACATGTTCTCCTTCCATTATTTGTGAGATTGGAAACATGGCTTTGTTACCACAAAAACATGTTTATTCCCCTCTTCCAGTATCTGAACAAGGTTATTTTTGTTTGTCAAGTTTAGAAGATTCATGATTAATAAAACTAAAGCTGCCCAATTGCCCATAGAAACCTGATCGCTTATTTCATGTTTAACAACGTAAAATGGAAGAAGCAATCCGATTGGTTGCTATGGGCAACTGGTCATCTTTTCCTCTGCACAGGTTTTCACAAGTGTCCACCCCATATTCTTAGGATGCAGATCTAAATAATTGCTATGATGGAACAAAGAACTACCTGCGCCACTTACACTTTTGGTTGCTGGCACTTCGGGCCTGCTGCCTACAACATATCACAAAGGCCTATGATTGGAGTGGTGGCTACCGTATATACTCGAGTATAAGCAGAGTTTTTCAGTACGATTTTTCGTCAATCCCTTCTCAGTGGTCTTCAGCCTGCGGACCTCCAGATGTTGCAAAATTACAACTCCCAGCAATGGCTGTCCGGGCATGCTGGGAGTTGTAGTTTTGAAACCTGGAGGTCCGCAGGTTGAAGACCACTGCGGCCTTCGTCATCATCCAGACACCCCCTTTAGTTTTCTACTCCCCTCCCCTCGGTGGGAAGGAAGGGTGAGCTGGTCCGGCCCAACTATGCTGCAGGGACCGTCCGTTGGGGAGAGTTAGCCGTTCCAGGCTGTCCATTTTCACCGGGAGGACCTCTTCTCCTCTCTCTGGGCCTGCCCCGGACTAGTGACGTTGCCTTGACGACGACACACAGGGACGCGCATGAACGTCCATGTGTCGTCGTCAAGGCAACATCACTAGTCCGGGGCCGGAGCGCGGAGAAGAGGGGCCCCCCGGTGAAAATTGACAGCCTGGAACGACTAACCCTCCCCACTGGACGGCCCCTGCAGCATAGATGGCCCGGACCAGCTCCCCCTTCCTTTCCACCGAGGGGAGGTGAGTAGAAAACTAAAGGGGGTGTCTGGATGATGACGAAGGCCGCAGTGGTCTTCAACCTGCGGACCTCCAGGTTTCAAAATTACAACTCCCAGCATGCCCGGAGTTGTAGTTTTGCAACATCTAGAGGTCCGCAGGTTGAAGACCACTGATGAAGGGATTGACAGGTGGTGATGATGAAGGGGGGGATGATGATGGTGGTCTGGATGATTGCATGGGGGGATGATTTATTTCCCACCCTAGGCTTATAGTCGAGTCAATAACTTTTTTTTTTTTTTTTTTTTTTCTTCTTCTTCTTCCTGGGTTTTTGGGGTGAAATTAGGGGCCTCGGCTTATATTCGGGTCGGCTTATACTCGAGTATATAAGAGTGTATATGTATGTGTGTGTATATATATATATATATATATATATATAAAATATAATTTTATTTTTATTTTTTAAGATAGGGGGCATATTTACCAGTATGGAGACACCTCAATTATGTGTGGGCTCTGTCAATTTGTAGGGGCAGAACAGGGTTTGTTTTTGTATGAAGGCCCTATTACTTTAAGGATTGTACTAAGTGTTCTCTTTGTGCCCCAAGCACAAAAAGAAAAATTGCTCTATTGCTTTGTGGAAGACATAAAAAGGTAAATTTTGATTTTCAACTTATTCTGATTGCCCTGCCCTGAGCACCATATACACTTGAATGAGACCTGCTTTGGACCCAAGGTCAAATATCACATCATGATGATCTTTGGACTCTAGAAGCTGTTATTAACCCACCTTGGAGATTTCTAAATAATCAAAAATGTCATCCCAATTACTGCTGCTGCTGCGGTTTCTTTTTCTGGTGTTTTTTTGGAGAACTGCCACTACAGTTTTTGAGCCAAAGCCAGAATTGAATTCAAAAGGATCCTGCTGGATCCACATCTGACTTTGGCTCAAAAGCTGCAGTGGCAAAAAATTCCACAAAAAAAAAAAACCTGTGTGGAAACCTAGCCTCAGACAAACTTTTTGGTGGTAGTAGCAAGGAGGAAAAGAATGAGTTACATACCAGTTCATAGTCGCATAGTTAGTACGGTCAGAAAAAGACATACGTCCATCAAGTTCAAACAGGGAATTGAAGGGTAGGGGTGTGGTGGGATATTGGGGAAGGGATGGGATTTTATATTTCTGCATAAGCATTAATGTTATTTTGTTCCAGGAATGTATTTAACCCTGTTTTAAAATTTATTAATCGTTCCTGCTGTGACTAGTTCCTGAGGTAGACTGTTCCATAAATTCACAGTTCTTATGGTAAAGAAGGAGTGTCACCCCTTGAGACTAAACCCTTTCTTCTCCAAACTGAGGGAGTGCCCCCTCGTCCTTTGAGGGGGCTTAACTTGGAACAGTTTTTCTTCATATTTTTTGTATGGGCCATTAATATATTTATATACGTTTATCATATCCCCCCTTAAACATCTCTTCTCAAGACTAAACAATTGTAACTCCTTTAATCGCTCCTCATAGCTAAGATGTTTCATGCCCCATATTAGTTTAGTCGCACGTCTCTGCACCCTTTCCAGCTCCACAGTGTCCCTTTTATGGACTGGTGACCAAAACTGAACAGCATTTTGCAGGTGAGGCCGTACCAATACTTTATAAAGGGGGAGTATTATGTCCCTGTCCCTTGAGTCCATGCCTCTTTTGATAATTGACAATATCCTGCTGGCTTTGGAAGCAGCAGCCTGACATTGCATGCTATTCTGTAGTCTGTGATCTACAAGTACACCCAGATCCTTCTCTACCAGTGACTCTGCCAGTTTAATTCCCCCTAAGACATACGATGCATGCAGGTTATTAGTACCCAGATGCATAACTTTACATTTATCCACATTGAACCTCATTTGCCAAGTTCAAAGTGGACAGGTCAGGAAAACCTCACATAGGCTGGAGAAAGAGGCAATTGCACAAAATAAAGCAGAACAATGCAGTTGAAATTTTCACAAGCTAGCAGAGATTTCAAGGAAGGTGGAAAGGCATGCACCTCTACATAAATCCAGCAAGCCTGGGCACTGGCGGAAGATTTATTTGGACCGGCATGCAAGGCGCAGTTCTTGACAAATCCACTGTAAAATTCCTGTGGGGAGATTTATCAAAACCTGTGTAAAGGAAAAGTGGTGCAGCTGTCCATTGTAACAGATCAGATCGCTTTTTAATTCTAAAAAATGAATGTAGCAATAAGATTCATATACCGATTAATATACAGTGCTTGGTGCAAAGACATTTGCCTGAATGAAAATTTACATATTCATTAAATATTTCCAGTGTTTACTAACTTCCCTAGGGGATAGGGGATAATTGTCTCATTGGTGAGGGTTAAATAGGATGGACCCCCTGCAGCGCTAGGCATACATGAGTATCTCTGGTTCTCCCATAGAGAATGCATAGGGCACATATTGACCCCATGCTACATGATGCTAGGAAATTCGGGGACTCTGTCTGGAGATCGTTTGGGATCACAGAGGTTGGTGATCAGACACTTATCCCTTAGCTTGTGAATAGGAGATAAGTTGTTAAACGCTGGAGTACCCCTTAAAAGGGTACTCCGCCCCCAGACATCTTATCCCCTATCGAAAGGATAGGGGATAAGATGTCAGATCGCGGGGGTCCCGCCGCTGGGGACCCCCGGGATCTCGGCTGCAGCACCCACCACGGTGACGTAAGATTGTGATGTCACACCCCGCCCCTCAATGCAAGTCTATGGGAGGGGGCGTGACGTCACACGGGGGCGGAGTCGTGACGTCAAGATCTCACGTCACCGTGGTCGGGAGCAGTTAGGATGAGAGCCTCCAGCGCTGCTGGAAGCCGCAACAGGTGGGTGCTGCAGCAGAGATCCCGGGGATCTAACATCTTATCCCCTATCCTTTCGATAAGGGATAAGATGTCTAGGGGCGGAGTACCCCTTTAAAGGAATGGTAGGAGACTATAGATGTGAAGGCTGCAGAATTGCGAATGCAGCTCTGACTCAGAATGGGCTATGAGGCCAGTTGTAATTTAGGATTCCTACAAGGTAAGTAAATTGAGCTGAAAAAGAGGTAAATACATTTCTCTCCAATCAGGACTTTGTAGAAAATCTTTGATGAAAATACAATGTTGATAGTGAGCAGATTGTGGGTTTCTCTTCTTTTTTTTCCATTATGATCAAAATATGGTTCATCACAAAGAAGGCCTTTTATTGCTTGTTGGAGGAAAAAAAAATACATAGCCAACACTTCATACGGAGACTGATGATTCCCTTAAAAGCATTTTTACTTGTCTGAGCAGAGTAAAATTTTTACTGATTTTTCAGACTTTGCTGCAATAGAAAAATAGCCAGGAAAGCATAGCCCTCTTTCCATAAGCTTGTTTAATATCAGAATATTACTGAACTTCCCGGTCTCCCACCCCACATTTTAATGCATTCATCTCCAAGAGACATTGCATTTCAGAATCATACAGATATAATTCATAAAATAACTATGTCACAAACATACATTTGGATAATTATATAGTTTAGACACCCATCCACAATAATTAAAAACACAGAATATGAATGTAAATATGGCCTTGCGCAAAAATAATACTCCCACATCTTGTCTTAAGCCAATGTTAAGAGTACATTTCTCATGTACAATAGGAATATATCTGGAAGATTTTCTTTAAATACATATACATACAGAAAGGATGCAGAAAACTCCCTTTAAATGGGAAACGCAGCTCAATATAGCTGTGAATAACCTGTCCTAAAAGTGCAAAGGCGCGTCCCTAGACTGCTTCCTGATCTCCTAATCCAGCAATATCAGCATTGGGGGGAGAGAAGACAAACCCAGCAGAATAAGCTTACTACAGACAACTGACACGGTATTCGGTCACTTGCATGACCTCCGCTAGTAAAGAGAACATTGGATTCCTTGGCTAATAATGCAGAGCAAATGGGCTGGTGGAGATCTCAGTGCCTAGATAATAATACGTAGAAACTTTTGTTCATTTCAGCTGGTGCTAATCTATGTGATAAAGTCCAAATACAAAAATGAAGTAGTGATTGCCGGCTCGCATATACATATGTGTGTGTGTGTGTATGTATATATATATATATATATATATATATATATATATATATATATATATGCGCATATCTATGTGTATTCCTTAACAGGAGCTAAGCTGATATACCAGGGAACACTACCTGAATAAGGTGGTGTAATGAGCTGCTTTGCATATTCCCATGTATATATACACACACACATATACATATATATATACACACACACCCCGTCTGAACATTCTGGCATCTTTGTGCAAGCACCAGATATGAGCGATTGTCTACATGGAATACAAGAGTCCCCATGGTAGAAGACATGGTTAACAGACGATCTCTGCAGGAACATCTTGTGTAGAGCAGCAACAATCTGTCAGTAAATGGCAACGCAGAATACTGATTTGTGGCGATGATCAGCACAGAGAACACTTCCCTGCGGACTAAATGCGCTCTCTTCCCACTCTCCAGCACTTTGGTCATGCAGGAAGTTTTAGGACAGCCTTCAGAGGAGCGATCTTGGCAGTCTCGCTAAAGGTGGCAGTGTAGCTGGGAAAACTTGCCGGGAGCAGTTCAAAGCTGCCGAGACTGTGAAGCTCTGGTCCTTTCTTCAAGGTTCAGGATGGGAAGACGTACAGGGAGAACGGAGAAGAGGGACAACCTCAGATATAAAGATCTTAGCACTGTCAGTGCAAATACAGAGGCAGGCACACAGGGAAACTTATTACTGGCCCTAAATATTATTTGCTTTACTGGTGCCTGCCCCCAGGGTGCTAGCTCAGTAGTGTTTTGGCAACCTGCACTAATGTTTCTGGAATTTAAGCATCTAAACACCATCTGGCGTTTGCCCATCATTTATTTATGGCAAGTACTATTTTCCTTTTGTCGTCTCGTAGAGATGAAGGAGGACAGAAGAGCCTTTTTGTAGAAATTTGTCTTGGCACAAACATGTCAGGCTCGTAATGAACGGGAAACACTTTCTCACTTTTCACATCCTATGTACCCATCAGGTTTAGCGGAACTGGGAAGAGACTGTTTAAATGGCATCTCTTACCCAATCAATCAAAAATATCATCCTGGTTATAAAGCGACTGTTATCATCACGTTGCTTTACATAGAGACATCACTTTTCCTTCATCTGCTCTTTCAATAGCCAAATCATTAGGTCTAGCCTACAGTGAGGTGTGTCGTGTGTGCTTGATGATCATGAGATAGGGAAGGCCAGACTGTAAGAGGTCTGCAGGGTTTGCCCAAGGTTTAGAAGAGATTGTGGGATTGGTAGTGGGCTGCAGGCAGATCCCTCCAGTGAGATGGAATCTCCTGGACCAGAGCTCAGACAGCTTCAATCTCAACCCTTGTCAGTAGGGAGCATTGTGATATCTGCAAATGAAGAAATAAACAGACAATTATTTACAGGCGTGCATCATTACCCACAGTATGAAGGCGAATCTAATACATATGCTACACAAAGAAGTACAAAATCAACAGCTGCTGGATGAACATATGATGCTACTTTCCCATGTTCGGTTATGTCATGCAGTCGGATATAAAACAATTGGATGCTAGGAAGATACAGTGATCCCTCAACTTACAATGGCCTCAACATACAATAGTTTCAACATACAATGGTCTTTTCTGGACCATTGTGACTTGAAACCAGACTCAACATACAATGTACAGACAGTCCAGATCTGTGACACGTGTCAATGGCTGGAAGAACTGACCAATCAGAATGGAGACTTACACCTGTACTACTAAAGTACATGCACTGACTGTCTGGTAGCGCCTCCCTATAATACAGGGAGGTACTACATGTTCTGTATTACTCTTTACCTGTGCCAGGGTTAGCTGCTCCTTTGGACACAAGTAAGGGAGGCTCCATTTTGCGTGTACTGTACAGGACCCTGAAGAAGCTCCTGTCGTCTATATAGACCAGTCTTTCCTAACCAGGGTGCCTCAAGCTGTTGCAAAACCAACTCCCAGCATGCCTGGACAGCCTTTGGCTGTCCAGGCATGCTGAGAGTTGTAGTTTTGCAACAGCTGGAGGCACCCTGGATGGGAAACACACAAATAGACAGTGATTTTCAGCTCCCAGCAGATCTTTCTTACTTTTATATGGAAGGATTTGCTTTATCTGTATTAGTTCTCTACTTATTTCTATTTAATCCTCACTTTTTCCTATTTTTGGATGACATTTTGGTGGCTTCAGAACCAATTACCAGGTTTCCATAGACTTCTGGTCTCAACATACAATGGTTTCAACATACAATGGTCGTCCTGGAACCAATTAATATCGTAACTTGAGGGACCACTGTATACCTTGCCATTTCTTCTGTTCTCTGAGACATTTGGACACTATATAGAAGATTCTAGGAGATATCACATAAATAAGTACTCACAGCCAGCAGCTAATTATTAGTTAGGCCAGAATATAAATGAATATATCTTTGTCCTTATCAGAATTGGTGGTTTCTATGCTTGCAATATACTGAATTATTAGAGCAAATCTACAGCCAGATCACCAAATACGAACCTAATGAATCGGCAGTGGTTTGGCTCTGCTCTCTAAGTCTTCCGATTCCCAGACAAGATTGGAATAAGACAGTCCAGAGTCTCATCCCAGACTTCTCTGGGGAATCCGAACACTTGGAAGTCAGAATGACTTATGACACTAAATGACTTGATGGCTGATTCATTAGACTCAAGCCTGGTGAATCTTACTCTAGATGAGCTCAACTCTAATAATAAACTATTCTGATCTTCACAATAGAGCAAGATCATCATTAGAGATGAGCGAACTTACAGTAAATTCGATTCGTCACGAACTTCTCGGCTCGGCAGTTGATGACTTATCCAGCATAAATTAGTTCAGTTTTCAGGTGCTCCCGTGGGCTGGAAAAGGTGGATACATTCCTAGGAAAGAGTCTCCTAGGACTGTATCCACCTTTTCCAGCCCACCGGAGCACCTGAAAGCTGAACTAATTTATGCAGGATAAGTCATCAACTGCCGAGCCGAGAAGCTCGTGACAAATCAAATTTACTGTAAGTTCGCTCATCTCTAATCATCATATTTGCAGTTTCATAACAAAAAACTGTTGAAGAGTTATGCTGATTTTACTCTTTTTTTTTCATAAGTTTTTCCCCAATGATTATTATTATGATTATTATTATTAATAATAATAATAAATTATTATTTTTAATCTCATTTAATCTCATGTCTGGAAGAAAAGGAATAATGTTTGACCTTGACACTTGTTATTAATTATCTACATTTTGTCATAACCCAACACATTCTCAGTACAACCAAACAACAATTTCTATTCAGTACAACCCTGCATGTGTATTACTGGAGCTAAAGAGAGTAATGCTGAGAATTGCGCTACATTCGAGAAATACCATATTAGTCATTTATTAACATTACTTTTATATTAACCATCACATTTGTGTCGCCAAACAACTGAAATGAAAGTGAATCAGAAATACACTTAGGAAAATACGTCTGATGTTCCACACTAAATCACAGCAGCCGGTTAGGTAACTGCTGATCACTTGTCATGATTTTAGTGCAGAGTCGCAGCTCTAAACAACCCTAGAAAATAACCTTCACTGATCCCCAATATGCCTTACTTAACCAATTACTATCAAGGAGGGTTAAATCCTGAAGGTGGGGGTGTCACCTACAGTGTTTATATGGGGGAAAAGAAAGGCATAAATGGATCCAGCAGAGAGAAGGTATATTAGTTGCTCCTTTGAATTTCTCAATTTTCAAGTCCGCTTTTGGCTTTGGTTTAAAGAAAACAGAATTAAAACTGCCTCAAAAACTGCAACACCTTGTCAAAAATGTGAACACGGGACATGCTCACTGGCAGTTTCAGGTTTTCCTGTTATCAATGCTCTAGTGCCTAACTTCTCGACCTATAGTAGATTTACCCCAGAGGAAGAGAACACATCACTTAAAGGGAACCAATAAGCAGATTTTAGCATATTTAACGCTCAACAACGAGTTATATATGCTAAAATCATTATCCTCATCTCTGCGGGACATTTGTGCCCCCAGGGATGGTAAAGATATTAAGTTATAAAGTCCCCCCGGCCGCCCGGCAAGTAGTCCCCTGGGCGGGGACTTACACTTACTATCTCCTGTTGCTCCGGTTGTGGTCCCGGCCCCTCGCCTTGATTGACAGCACGCGTCACCGCTCTGCTCCGTCTGCTAAGGGTGATGATGTGAGCAGTCATTCAAGCCTTCGGGGCGGGGCCACGGCCGCAGCAACGGGAGGTAGTAAGTGTAAGTCCACGCTCAGGGGACTACTTGTGGGGCGGACTTTATAACTTCATATCTTCACCATACCTGGGGGCACAAATGTCCCCCAGGGATGATGAGAATAATGATTTTAGCATATATAACGCATTGCCAAGTGTTCTATATGCTAAAATCTGCTGATTGGTTCCCTTTAAGTCCATAGTGGCTTTATTTAAAGGCATACGCTCACCAAGTCAGGTGAATGACGGCCTATGAACACTTAACATATACACTGGGGGGCATTTCTCAGTGTGCGTTTCGCCTAAGAGGTACCTGCAGTGTCCTAATGCAGTCCAGCACAGTTGTCATTATAAAAAAGAACTTTTGATATGTTCGAGAGACATAACAAAAGTTCTGGCGCTGTGTCACATGACCAAGACAGTCACATAAAGTAAGTCTATGGGACAGTCTCGCTCGCATAGAAACAGAGCAGGGAGACAAGTGTGTGGCTGCCCTTCTCACCCTACTCGTTCTAGTGATCTGTCGGGGTCTTAACACTCAAGACCCTGGTTGATAAAAACTTTTTATTAAGACAGGTAAACTTTAAAGTGGTTGTCCAGGGTTAGAAAAACATGGCTGCTTTCTTCCAAAAAGAGTGCTCGACCAGTCTGCAGGGTTTGTCTGGTATTAAAACAGAAGAACGATGATCCAGCACTTGAAATACGAAAAAGCTTTATTGAAGATCAGTGGACACAGGTAAAACCGACCAACCAGACGCGTTTCGAGCACATGCGCTCGAAACGCGTCTGATGGTATGGTCGGTTTTACCTGTGTACAGTGATCTTCAATAAAGCTTTTTCGTATTTCAAGTGCTGGATCATCGTTCTTCTGTTCTACATTGCAGTGTCCTGCCGGGCACAGATCCGTGCACTACTACGAGGTGGTGAGCTGAAATTCTTCATACTTTGTCTGGTATTAAAGTCTGGTATTATAGGGCTCAGCAGCAATACCATAGACAGCCTGTGGACAGGTAAGGTGCAGCTTTTGGAAGAAAGTGTCTTTGTTCTTCTTGTACCGGACAAACCTAATAATTATAGAAAAAAAAACACACTTAAAATTGTCATCATATTGCTTGGATCTATGGGTTCTAAACAACTGGAACACCATTATTAAGGAATAGCCATAATAGCTTAGACTTCTCATTGGTAGAGTTCCCTAAACCTGGGCTGTTGGGATTCCTGAAGACTGCTCTTTTATTTCTTTATAAGAGATAGGATGCAATGCCCCATGTTGCACATGACAAGTAGTGGGTAGAGTCTGTACATATTAGGGTGCATTCACACCACGTTTTGTACATACGGGTGCCGGATCAGGCAGGGGGAGGGGCAAACCGGGCGCTTCCGTACCCCAGCCGGATCAGCCCGTGACTTCATTTACTTTAATGATCCGACCGGAGTCAAACGGTGACTCCGGTCGGCTCAGTTTTGACCCGTATGCGGTTTTGGACCGGACCTAAAACCGTAGTATACTACGGTTTTAGTTCCGGTCAGGAAACCGCATCATTAAATCATTAAAGTAATCGGTCGGATCATTAAAGTAACATAAGCAGGAATACTTCTCTGTCATGCGACTGGCACAACATAAGGAGGATGGGGCTTGTGTTACATTGTGCACTGTCTAGAAAGACAGCAAACTCCCATATGCTTGTTTTATGAGTGGAAAAAAAAAAAGTTATATTTGTCTTTATCTAAATATTCAGCATTGCATAATGTGGATAAAGAGATTTAATACAGTATTAGCTAATAGTTCTGTGCAGCTGAAGGTAACCACCCGATAAATTCTCATTTATACATGAGTCACCCACAGCTTTTGAACAACTAAATATATGTTGTACTAGTAAAGTCGCCCACAGGACAGATGTGGTCAAGGCAGATCTTTTTAATGGTCTTAGAAGAAGTTAATTTATTTTGTAAAACATGAACAAAATCTTTTTAGTGGTCTTCTGGTATTCAAGGATCTGGGGGAGAATGTTACATGGAAGAGGTATAAGAGGAGCCATCTGTCATACATTTACCGTACTTTACTGCATACTCGGTCTGATGAATATTATCTATATTCTGTTAGTGTACATCTAAAAGAAGAGAGTTGTTACACAGTAACCAGAGCCTGCAGAGTGTGGATATAAACCTTCAGCTCCGGAATTCTACACAGACGGGCTGCGAGTTAGGTCTGCAATTCAGTTTGCAAGCATTGTGTAATTTGAGAGTGGTGGTAATGTTATAAAAGGTAGTGATGCGGTAGGAACTACACGACGTGAACATGCCACTTAGGGTGTTAACAGCTCAGAAAACAGATTGATAGACAAAATCAAGGTTTAATATACTGTCTTGTTATACCTGGTTCTTCTTCCAAGAGGCCTGATGCAGCCAGCTTATTCCGGAGTGCACTATAACAGTTTTCAAGTCCCTGTAATGTATAAATCCAGAGCACAAAATATAAATGATCTACACAGAGACAATACATTAGGTAAAAGTAATGAATATTCATCTTCACGGACAATCAATTTTTCATATTTGACCTTTGTGTGTGCAGAGAAGTGGAGCACAGAAAACATTATGGTCATTGAATAAAAGCCACAGATACAACACTAGGTATTTCCAATGGATCATTTTTTATGAAAAATGTCTAGGACATCAAGTTCACAGACCAAGATTAACTTACAGAGACCCCCCCCCCCCCGACCTATGATGGCCCCGACATATGATCATTTCAACATACGATGGCCTCTCAGAGGCCATCACATGTTGGAGGCAGCATAAACATACGATGCTTTTGTATGTCGGGGCCATCGCATAAACGGCTATCCGGCAGCGCCACTGGATAGCTGTTTATGGTGCCCCGTGTGGTCCGCTGATGATCACTTACCTGTCCTCGGGGCTCCGGTGCGTCCTCTTCGGGTTCCCTGCATCGTCGGCGCTCTTCATCTTCGTCATCACGTCGCTGCGCACGCCGTCCCGTCATCCAATAGGAGCAGCGTGTGTAGCGACGTGATGGCGGCGACGGAGAGCGAGGATGCCGGGGAAGCAGAGGCCATGCCGAAGCGTCGGGGACAACCCGGGGACACGGCGACAGCGATGGAAGGCGACATCCAGGGCAGCGGTGACGGTCCGGAGCGGCGGGGACAGGCGAGTACAACTTCCTCCAACAGTGGTCTTCAACCTGCGGACCTCCAGATGTTGCAAAACTACAACTCCCAGCATGCCCGGACAGCCAACAGCTGTCCGGGCATGCTGGGTGTTGTAGTTTTGCAACATCTGGAGTGGAGGTCCGCAGGTTGTAGACCACTGTCCTATACTTTACATTGCACGGATCCCTCAACATACGATGGTTTCAACAAACGATGGTCCATTTGGAACGGATTACCATCGTATGTTGAGGGACCACTGTATTGTGCTGTCACGTGTGTACATACACTGGGCTTGCCTCAACCCTCCAAAGTCCATACTTTTAAACAATCCAGGTAAATGATCACTCTCTTTAATGTACTTTACTTTGACCAACAACTACATTGAACCAACCACATGGATATACAAAATACATATTTTAGCCACGTAGTGAGCTTTTCTAAGGTCTGCTTCCATGAGCAGAGTTCCTATCCAGGATGGAGGTGCTGCATCTTAACATGCTCTCTGTAACATTTTAGTGTTTGGCCCCTCCTTTAACCCATTAACGAAAATGGACGTAAATGTACGTCATGGTGCCGTGGTACTTAGCGCACCATGACGTACATTTATGCTCTGTAATAACCGCAAGCACCGGAGCGGTGCTCGTGTCATGCATGGCAGGTTCCGGCTGCTATCAGCAGCCAGGGACCCGCTGGTAATGGCAGACATCAGCGATCCCGTTGATATCCGCCATTAACCCCTCAAATGTTGTGATCAACACAGATCACAGCATTTGTGGCACTGCGGCACTTAAAGGAAAACGGTTACCCGTTCACCCGCACTATAACCTGATACACCGTGTTATATTGCAGATAAACAGGACACCAATGCAGGGTCTCGGACTGCTGTACCTACCTGCAGCCCGGAACCCCGATCCTCCAAAGGTCCCCCTCTTCCAGCGCTGACTTGCGCTTTGAGGCGGGCCCGCCGGCTGGATTCAAATATTCATAAGCGCCAGTGACGTGAGCGCTCATGCCTACTGAGTAATCACGTGACCAGCGCTTATAAATATTTAAATCTAGTAGGCGGGACCACCTCAAAGTGCAAGTAAAAGAAAGTTACAAAAAATGGATAAATAAAAAAAAAAAGTTTAAAAAATGTGAAAAATCCCTTCCCCCAATAAAAATGTAAATGCCCCTTTTTCCCATTTTACCTCCAAAAAGCGTAAAAAAAATGTATAAACATATTTGGTATTGCCGAATGTGTAAATATGTCTTAACTATCAAAACATAATGTTAATTTTACCGTATAGTGAATGACAAACTTAAGAAAAAAAAAGTCTGGACTTGCGGCTTTTTGTCAATTTTATTCCAAAAAAAAAAAAAAAAAAGATTATTTAAAAAAAAAAAGTGATTAAAAAGTAAAATATAAGCAGAAGTGGTAAGGGTAACCAATAAAAGATCACGGTGCAAATAATGAGCCCTCATAACGCCCTGTTATAGGGAAAATGAGAAAGTTAAAGGTGGTCAAAATAGGGCAATTTTAAACACAAATTTCGTTAAAATAGTTTGAGATTTTTTTTAAAGCGGTACAATAATAGAAAAGCATATATCATGGGTGTCATTTTAATCATATTGACCCACAGAATAAAAATAAAAAAATGTAATTTTTACCGTAAAGTGTACAACGTAAAAACAAAACCTTCCAAAATGTCATAAATTGCGTTTTTTTCCATACATAATTATTTTTTTGTTGCGCTATACATTTTATGGTAAAATGAGTGATGTCATTACAAAGTAAAATTGATGACGCAAAAAACAAGCCCTCATATGGGTCTGTGGATGGAAATATAAAAGAGTTATTATTTCTAGAAGGTAAGGAGGAAAAAACGAAAGTGCAAAAATAAAGTTGGCCTGGTCCTTAAAGGGGTACTGCGGCCCTAATACATCTTATCCATTTTCCAAAGGATAGGGGATAAGATGTCTGATCGCGAGGGTCCCACCGCTGG